>NC_140587.1:403726186-404076186 GCF_964204655.1 Triturus cristatus | reverse complement strand
CCACCTCCACCACGTCCACCTCCACCACCACGTCCACCTCCACCACCACGTCCACCTCCACCACCACGTCCACCACCACGTCCACCTCCACCATGTCCACCACCACGTCCACCTCCACCACGTCCACCACCTCCACGACGTCCACCACCTCCACGACGTCCACCACGTCCACCACCTCCACGACGTCCACCACCTCCACCACGTCCACCACGTCCACCACGTCCACCACGTCCACCACGTCCACCACCTCCACGACGTCCACCACGTCCACCACCTCCACCACGTCCACCACCACCACATCCACCTCCACCACCACCTCCACCACCACCTCCACCTCCACCACCACCACGTCCACCTCCACCACCACCACCACCACCACGTCCACCACCACCACGTCCACCTCCACCACCACGTCCACGTCCACCTCCACCACCACCACCACGTCCACCACCACGTCCACCTCCACGTCCACCTCCACCACCTCCACCACCTCCACCACCTCCACCACCACGTCCACCTCCACCACCTCCACCACCTCCACCACCACCTCCACCACCACGTCCACCTCCACCACCACGTCCACCTCCACCACCACGTCCACCTCCACCTCCACCACCACCACCTCCACCACCTCCACCTCCTCCACCTCCTCCACCACCACCTCCACCACCTCCACCTCCACCACCACCTCCACCACCTCCACCTCCACCACCTCCACCTCCACCACGTCCACCACCTCCACGTCCACCACCTCCACCACCTCCACCACGTCCACCACCTCCACCACCTCCACCACGTCCACCACCTCCACCACGTCCACCACCTCCACCACGTCCACCACCTCCACCACCTCCACCACGTCCACCTCCACCACCTCCACCACCTCCACCACCACCTCCTCCACCTCCTCCACCTCCTCCACCTCCTCCACCACCTCCACCACCTCCACCACATCCACCACCTCCACCACATCCACCTCCACCACCTCCACCACCTCCACCACATCCACCACCTCCACCACATCCACCTCCACCACCTCCACCACGTCCACCTCCACCACGTCCACCTCCACCACGTCCACCTCCACCACCACCACGTCCACCACCACCACGTCCACCACCACCACGTCCACCACCACCACGTCCACCACCACCACCACCACCACGTCCACCACCACCACCACCACCACGTCCACCACCACCACCACCACCACGTCCACCACCACCACGTCCACCACCACCACGTCCACCACCACGTCCACGTCCACCACGTCCACGTCCACCACCACGTCCACGTCCACCACCACCACGTCCACCTCCACCACCACGTCCACGTCCACCTCCACCACCACGTCCACCTCCACCACCACGTCCACCTCCACCACCACGTCCACCTCCACCACCACGTCCACCTCCACCACCACGTCCACCTCCACCACCACGTCCACCTCCACCACCACGTCCACCACCACCACCACGTCCACCACCACGTCCACGTCCACCACCACGTCCACCTCCACCTCCACCTCCACCACCACCACCACCACCACGTCCACCTCCACCACCACCACCACCTCCACCACGTCCACCTCTACCACGTCCACCTCTACCACGTCCACCTCCACCTCCACCTCCACCACCACCACCACCACCACCACCACCACGTCCACCTCCACCTCCACCACCACCACCTCCACCTCCACCACCTCCACCACCTCCACCTCCACCACCTCCACGTCCACCACCTCCACCACCTCCACCACCTCCACCTCCACCACCTCCACGTCCACCACCTCCACCACCTCCACCACCTCCACCTCCACCACCTCCACCACCTCCACCTCCACCACGTCCACCACGTCCACCACGTCCACCTCCACCTCCACCACGTCCACCTCCACCTCCACCACGTCCACCTCCACCACGTCCACCTCCACCACGTCCACCTCCACCACGTCCACCTCCACCACGTCCACCTCCACCACGTCCACCTCCACCACGTCCACCACCTCCACCTCCACCACCTCCACCTCGTCCACCTCCACCACGTCCACCTCCACCATGTCCACCACCACGTCCACCACCACGTCCACCTCCACCTCCACCACGTCCACCTCCACCACCTCCACCTCCACCACCTCCACCACGTCCACCTCCACCACCTCCACCACGTCCACCTCCACCACGTCCACGTCCACCTCCACCACGTCCACCACGTCCACCTCCACCACGTCCACCTCCACCACGTCCACCACGTCCACCACCTCCACCTCCACCACCTCCACCTCCACCTCCACCACGTCCACCTCCACCACCTCCACCTCCACCACGTCCACCTCCACCACGTCCACCTCCACCACGTCCACCTCCACCACGTCCACCTCCACCACGTCCACCTCCACCACGTCCACCTCCACCACGTCCACCTCCACCACGTCCACCACCACGTCCACCACCACCACGTCCACCACCACCACGTCCACCTCCACCACGTCCACCTCCACCACCACGTCCACCTCCACCACCACGTCCACCTCCACCACCACCACCACGTCCACCTCTACCACCACCACGTCCACCTCCACCACCACCTCCACCACGTCCACCTCCACCACGTCCACCTCCACCACGTCCACCTCCACCACGTCCACCTCCACCACGTCCACCTCCACCACGTCCACCTCCACCACCACGTCCACCTCCACCACGTCCACCTCCACCACGTCCACCTCCACCACGTCCACCTCCACCACGTCCACCTCCACCACGTCCACCTCCACCACGTCCACCTCCACCACGTCCACCTCCACCACCACGACCACCTCCACCTCCACCACGTCCACCACGTCCACCACGTCCACCACGACCACCTCCACCACGTCCACCTCCACCACGTCCACCTCCACCACCACGTCCACCTCCACCACCACCTCCACCACCACGTCCACCTCCACCTCCACCATGTCCACCACGTCCACCTCCACCACGTCCACCTCCACCACGTCCACCTCCACCACGTCCACCTCCACCACGTCCACAACGTCCACCTCCACCACGTCCACCTCCACCACGTCCACCTCCACCACCTCCACCTCCACCACCTCCACCTCCACCACCTCCACCTCCACCACCTCCACCTCCACCTCCACCACCTCCACCTCCACCACCTCCACCTCCACCACCTCCACCACCTCCACCTCCACCACCTCCACCACGTCCACCTCCACCACGTCCACCTCCACCACGTCCACCTCCACCACGTCCACCTCCACCACGTCCACCTCCACCACCACGTCCACCTCCACCTCCACCACCACGTCCACCTCCACCACGTCCACCTCCACCACCACGTCCTCCTCCACCTCCACCACCACGTCCACCTCCACCACGTCCACCTCCACCACGTCCACCTCCACCACGTCCACCTCCACCACGTCCACCTCCACCACGTCCACCTCCACCACGTCCACCTCGTCCACCTCCACCACGTCCACCTCCACCACGTCCACCACCTCCACCATGTCCACCACGTCCACCTCCACCACGTCCACCTCCACCACGTCCACCTCCACCACGTCCACCTCCACCACGTCCACCTCCACCACGTCCACCTCCACCACGTCCACCTCCACCACGTCCACCTCCACCTCCACCATGTCCACCACGTCCACCTCCACCACGTCCACCTCCACCACGTCCACCTCCACCACGTCCACCTCCACCACGTCCACCTCCACCACGTCCACCTCCACCACGTCCACCACCACCACGTCCACCACCACCACGTCCACCACTACCACCACGTCCACCACCACCACCACCACCACCACGTCCACCACCACCACGTCTACCACGTCCACCACCACCACGTCTACCACGTCCACCACCACCACGTCCACCACGTCCACCACCACCACGTCCACCACCACGTCCACCACCACGTCGTCCACCACCACGTCCACCACCACCACCACGTCCACCTCCACCACCACGTCCACCTCCACCACCACGTCCACCTCCACCACCACGTCCACCACCACCACCACGTCCACCTCCACCACCACCACCACGTCCACCTCCACCACCACCACCACGTCCACCTCCACCACCACCACCACGTCCACCTCCACCACCACCACCACGTCCACCACCACGTCCACCACCACGTCCACCACCACGTCCACCTCCACCACCACCACCACGTCCACCACCACGTCCACCTCCACGTCCACCTCCACGTCCACCTCCACGTCCACCTCCACGTCCACCTCCACGTCCACGTCCACCTCCACCACCACGTCCACGTCCACCTCCACCACCACCACCACCACGTCCCCCTCCACCACCACCACCACCTCCACCACCACCACCACCTCCACCACCACCTCCACCACCACCTCCACCACCACCTCCACCTCCACCTCCACCACCACCTCCACCACCACCTCCACCACCACCTCCACCACCACCTCCACCACCACCTCCACCACCACCTCCACCACCACCTCCACCACCACCTCCACCTCCACCTCCACCTCCACCTCCACCTCCACCTCCACCTCCACCACCACCTCCACCTCCACCTCCACCTCCACCACCACCACCACGTCCACCTCCACCTCCACCTCCACCTCCACCACCACCACCACCACCACCACCACCACCACCACGTCCACCTCCACCTCCACCACCACCACGTCCACCTCCACCTCCACCTCCACCTCCACCACCACGTCCACCTCCACCACCACCACCACCACCACGTCCACCTCCACCACCACCTCCACCACCACCACCACGTCCACCTCCACCACCACCACCACGTCCACCTCCACCTCCACGTCCACCTCCACGTCCACCTCCACGTCCACCTCCACCTCCACCTCCACCACCACGTCCACCTCCACCACCACGTCCACCTCCACCACCACGTCCACCTCCACCACCACGTCCACCTCCACCACCACGTCCACCTCCACCACCACGTCCACCTCCACCACCACCACCACGTCCACCTCCACCACCACGTCCACCTCCACCACCACCACCACGTCCACCTCCACCACCACGTCCACCTCCACCACCACGTCCACCTCCACCACCACGTCCACCTCCACGTCCACCTCCACCACCACGTCCACCTCCACCACGTCCACCACCACGGCCACCTCCACCACCACCTCCACCACCACGTCCACCTCCACCTCCACCACGTCCACCTCCACCACCACCACCACCACCACCTCCACCACCACGTCCAGCTCCACCACCACCTCCACCACCACCACCACGTCCACCACCACCACCACCACGTCCACCACCACCACCACGTCCACCACCACCACCACGTCCACCTCCACGTCCACCACCACGTCCACCACCACGTCCACCTCCACCACCTCCACCTCCACGTCCACCTCCACGTCCACCTCCACGTCCACCTCCACCTCCACCTCCACCTCCACCTCCACCTCCACCTCCACCACCTCCACGTCCACCTCCACCTCCACGTCCACCTCCACCTCCACCTCCACCACCTCCACCACCTCCACGTCCACGTCCACCTCCACCACCACGTCCACCTCCACCACCACCTCCACCTCCACCACCACCTCCACCACCTCCACGTCCACCTCCACCACCACGTCCACCTCCACCACCTCCACCACCACGTCCACCTCCACCACGTCCACCACGTCCACCACGTCCACCACGTCCACCACGTCCACCACGTCCACCACGTCCACCACGTCCACCACGTCAACCACGTCCACCACGTCAACCACGTCAACCACGTCAACCACGTCAACCACGTCCACCTCCACCACGTCCACCACCACCACGTCCACCACCACCACGTCCACCACCACCACGTCCACCACCACCACGTCCACCACCACCACGTCCACCACCACCACGTCCACCTCCACCACGTCCACCACCACCACGTCCACCTCCACCACGTCCACCACCACCTCCACCACCACCTCCACCACCACCTCCACCACCACCTCCACCACCACGTCCACCTCCACCACCACGTCCACCTCCACCACCTCCACCACCACGTCCACCTCCACCACCTCCACCACCACGTCCACCTCCACCACCTCCACCTCCACCTCCACGTCCACCACCTCCACCACCTCCACGTCCACCACCTCCACGTCCACCACCTCCACCACGTCCACCACGTCCACCTCCACCACGTCCACCACCACCACGTCCACCACCACCTCCACCACCACCTCCACCACCACCTCCACCACCACCACGTCCACCTCCACCACCACCACGTCCACCTCCACCACCACCACGTCCACCTCCACCACCACCACGTCACCACCACCACGTCCACCTCCACCACCACCACGTCACCACCACCACGTCCACCTCCACCACCACCACGTCCACCTCCACCACCACCACGTCCACCTCCACCACCACCACGTCCACCTCCACCACCACCACGTCCACCTCCACCACCACCACCACCACGTCCACCTCCACCACCACCACGTCCACCTCCACCACCACCACGTCCACGTCCACCACCACCACCACCACGTCCACCTCCACCACCACGTCCACCTCCACGTCCACCTCCACCACCACGTCCACCTCCACCACCACGTCCACCTCCACCACCACGTCCACCTCCACCACCACGTCCACCTCCACCACCACGTCCACCTCCACCACCACGTCCACCTCCACCACCACGTCCACCTCCACCACCACGTCCACCTCCACCACCACGTCCACCTCCACCACCACGTCCACCTCCACCACCACGTCCACCTCCACCTCCACCACCACGTCCACCTCCACCTCCACCACCACGTCCACCTCCACCTCCACCACCACGTCCACCACCACCACCACGTCCACCACCACGTCCACCTCCACCACCACGTCCTCCACCACCACGTCCACCTCCACCACCACGTCCACCTCCACCACGTCCACCTCCACCACGTCCACGTCCACCTCCATCTCCACGTCTACCACCACCACGTCCACCACCACCTCCACACCACGTCCACCACCACCTCCACACCACGTCCACCTCTACCTCCACCACCACCACCACGTCCACCTCCACCACCACCACCACGTCCACCTCCACCACCACGTCCACCTCCACCACCACCACCACGTCCACCTCCACCACCACCACCACGTCCACCTCCACCACCACGTCCACCTCCACCACCACGTCCACCTCCACCACCACGTCCACCTCCACCACCACGTCCACCTCCACCACCACGTCCACCTCCACCACCACGTCCACCTCCACCACCACGTCCACCTCCACCACCACGTCCACCTCCACCACCACGTCCACCTCCACCACCACGTCCACCTCCACCACCACGTCCACCTCCACCACCACGTCCACCTCCACCACCACGTCCACCTCCACCACCACGTCCACCTCCACCACCACGTCCACCTCCACCACCACGTCCACCTCCACCACCACGTCCACCTCCACCACCACGTCCACCTCCACCACCACGTCCACCTCCACCACCACGTCCACCTCCACCACCACGTCCACCTCCACCACCACGTCCACCTCCACCACCACGTCCACCTCCACCACCACGTCCACCTCCACCACCACGTCCACCTCCACCACCACGTCCACCTCCACCACCACGTCCACCTCCACCACCACGTCCACCTCCACCACCACGTCCACCTCCACCACCACGTCCACCTCCACCACCACGTCCACCTCCACCACCACGTCCACCTCCACCACCACGTCCACCTCCACCACCACGTCCACCTCCACCACCTCGACTTAGTGGTAAAGAACCTTCTAATTGGCAAGGCCTGCGGCCCGGATGGCTTCCCCGCTGAATTCTTTAAGGTTTTTCTTTTGTGTCTTTTCAGATATATTATTACAATTAGGTAATTATATGTTAATGGGTGGGCAAGTTCCAGATTCTTTTGGGGAAGGAACAGTTGTTAGTTTTCTTAAAAAAGGTAAAGATCCCAAAGATCCCAACTCATATAGGCCTATCACATTACTTAATACAGATTATAAAATCCTTACTAAATTATTATCAATACGTTTTAATCACATTGCCAAGGACCTTATTCATTCGGATCAGAATGGCTTTGTGGCAGGCCGACAATTAGCTACCAATACACACTTTCTTACTGAGGCTTTAGATTACTTTCAGACTAACAAAATTTCCGCCTTAATCTTATTATTAGACGCGGAAAAAGCTTTTGATTTGGTGGTATGGACAACTTTATTTATTATTTTAAAGCACTTTGGAATTCCTCCACAGATTATTAGTTCAATTCAGAATTTATACACGGGTGCCAAAGCCAATGTAATTATTAATTCAGCTATCGTTGGTAAAGTTTCGGTTCAACGGGGCACCAGGCAAGGTTGCCCCTTGTCTCCTATCCTTTTTGCTTTTTTCATTGAACCATTAGCTACAGCTATTCGTCAATCTGTAAATCTCTCTCCTCCTATTCCTTTTATGTCAAAAATTAAACTATATGCCGATGATATTTTACTATTCATTAAGTCGGATATTCAATCTCAAACTGCTGCTCTTCAGCTCTTTGAAGAATTCGAACATTTGGGTGGTTATCGAATTAATAAAAAAAAAACTGAAATATTAGTTTGTGGTGGGGGGGAGGTTGAGTTACATACTGATTTAATTGGCTGTATTAATTCAAGACCGAAGAGGTATTTAGGAGTTATGTATTCTGTTTTGGTCTCCGATTTAGTTAGGTTGAATTTTGATCCTCTTCTACGCAAGGTTCAATCCTTATTTACTAGATGGGACTCGCTGCCATTTTCTATCCTAGGCCGGGTGGCACTTATAAAAAGGTCTATTCTTCCGTTATTTAATTTTTTATTCTCTGCCATTCCTTGTTTTTTGCCCAGTGGTTTCTTCTCAAAAGTGCAATCATTATTCTCAGGTTTTATTTGGGCAAAAAAAAGTCCCAGGATAGCAATGCGGATTCTTTATGCTGATACGTAACTGGGAGGCTTAGCTGTACCCAATGTTAAAGATTATATATTTTGCTCAATATCTAGAGCGGTTCAAATTTGGAATGCAGACCCCAACAGTGTTTATTAATTTCTTTTTTGACAGAATTTGTCATGAGGTTCAGATCCCATCTCCGTTACATATTCCCAAATTACCGAAACTTACTCGATACAAGACGATACTTTGGTTCTTTAAGCGTCGTGATGTTTTTCTTAAAAAATATTCTCTCCCGCAATTTAATATTAGAACCCCCTTAAGAGATGCTCTTCTTTTTTTTGGTATGAAAATCGGAGTCGACATTGCAATACAATGGGCACGTCTGGGATTTCACTCTGTCAGATTTCTTAAGGGAGGGGACATGGCTGTCACCTGGAGAGATGCAGCTTATTATTCCAGGGAACTTCATGCTACTTGGCTCGTATGTTTCGATATACAAAACGTTGGTACAAGTGGAGCCAATAAGCATTGGATCCTTCAATCAGCTATGGGACGATTTGTTTATGACTTCTAGGACCAGGAAACCAGGGATATGGAAACGCTTTTTAGCACAATATACTGAGGATGATTTTAGTTCAAAAGTAATTAAAAAATGGCAAGAACAGGAGAATCACGTACTTACTATTAACACTTGGAATATTATAAATAAACTGAATTTTAGTGTTCTTCGAGGATCCAATTGGAGAAGAATGCTATTCTTCAGTAAATGGCTTCTATATCGTACCCCTGCTGCCATCTCTAAAATGTTTATTAACACTACTGCTACTTGTTTTAGATGCCAGCAATATACTCCTGCAAACTGGTCCCACACTATAGCTTACTGTGTTAACATTATGCCCTTTTGGAATGAGATATTCGAAGATTTGCAAAAGTATTGTGGGATTCTGATTACATATAATCTTAAATTAATATTGTATGGATATGATTGTCAACTTGGCTTGACAGAACAGATGGTCAAATTATTATTTATTGCAATGGCTGTTGCAAGGTCATTGCTGTTGCAGAATTGGAAGTCAACTCAAGTTCCTCTTTTCAATGCCTGGCTCCAAAAAATTAGGAATGTTAGAAAGACTGAAATGCGATATGCACAGCGAATAGTTGGGATTACAAAATTTAATAGAATTTGGAGTTTTTACTTTGAGTAATGGTCGATTTCCGCATTTCGTAAATTATTTTCTTTATGTTACACTGTATTTTGACATATATATATATATATATATATATATTTTTTTTTAAATTTTTTTATTTCTTATTCTTTTTGCTTTTGTTCGCTAACTCATGTTAACTATTTTCTTCATGCTATTTTATATCTTTATTCTCTGTTTGCCAACTTATGCTATTGTTAAATTGTTACTCTGACACAAGAAATTCAATAAAAAATTAAAAAAAAAAAAAAAAGATCCTAAAAGTTTCCTTCTGTTTATTAGGGGCATCAGTTATCGGAGCCTCATAGTATTCGGCTTTCCTAGTAGTAATAGATTTTTTATATAGGGCTAGTGCGGCTTTATAAAGGATTAGATCGGTTGAATAGTAGGCTTTCCTCCACTTTCTCGCCTCCTTACGCAGGCTCCGCTTGTTATCCCGCAGAGCTTCCTTGAACCAAGGGGCCCCCTTACGTTTGGATTTTATTCTTTCCATACGTTCCGGAGCTAGTTGGTCGATAGCTGATTGGAGGGTATTACTAAGGGTTTGGCTGGCTATATCAATGTTGGTGTAACCTCCCTCCGGAGTGCGTACGGGTGATCTCTGTAGGATATTTATGAGATTTTCCGTCTGGATCTTATGCTAACTCCGCACTCTCCTCCATTCCAATAAAAGTTTTGTTGTGGAGATATCCAGAGGGACCCAACAAGAGATTAAGGAATGGTCCGACCAAGCACATGGGAGAATGTTTAGAAGCTTGACTTGCTGGTTAGATGACCAGACCAGGTCAAGGGTATGCCCTTTGATGTGGGTAGGGCAGTTTACCAGTTGGTGAAGTCCTAAATTCAACATTGTCATGTCGATTTGTTTAGCTTGTGGCTCTCGTGGATCACTCTCCCAATGGAAGTTGAAGTCACCGACGACCATGAGCCTTTGGTATTGTGTGCTAAGGTACATAGGGTCCACGACCCCACCCTGCCTGGTTTGTTGCAGTACCACATGGCAGTGGTGTTGTCCGTGAACACCTGCACTACTCTCCCCCGGACAAAAGTTACAAAAGGTTGATGTGGAGCTCGGACACCGCCGAGAACAGAGGCCTCTGATCTCCGCCTCTCCCATGCGCCGCCCTATCCCAGAAGGGACGCGTCCGTCACCACTGTGTGATCTGGCTGGGCAAGGGAGAGGGATCTGCCGACCAAATACTGGTTCGTGACTCGCCACTGCAATTGTCGTGCAGTGCCCTCCGAGATCTAGAGACAATCTGACAGATTCCCCTGATGATGTGCCACTGGAACTTCCAAGTGCCACTGGAACTTCCAAGTCCCACTGCAGAGTCCGCATGTACCACCTGGCATGATCAACCAGCAGGGAGCAGGAGGCCATGAGGCCCAGCAGCCTCTGGGTCATTCCGACCGAGACCCGGGATAGAGGCTGAAAGATCGGAATCATAGCCCGAAAATCCCAGACTCGATGTTCGGAAGGATAAACCCGAAACAGCGCTGTGTCCAGTACCGTTCCAAAGAAGAGGAGCTTTTGAGAGGGGATCAGTTGTGACTTTGGCAAAGTGATGGAGAACCCCAGCGAATGCAGGAGGTGGGCATAGTCTGGAGGAGGGAGATGACAGCCTGGGGAGAGCCCGCCTTCAACAGCCAGTCATCAAGATAGGGGGTAGACTGGAACCCCTGATCTGCGCAGATAAGCTGTGACCACCGCCATCTCTTTCGTGAACACCCGGGGGGCGCTGTTAAGGCCGAAGGGGAGCACGGTGAACTGAAAGTGCTTGTGGCCTACCATTAACAGCAGGTAATGCCGGTGGGCCGGCAGGACAGGGATGTGAAAGTAAGCGTCCTGCAAGTCCAACACTACCAACCAGTCTCCATGGTCGAGGGTAGACAAGACCTGAGCGAGCACCAACATCTTGAACTTCTCCTTCCGGAGGAAGCGGTTGACATTCCTGAGATCCAAGATAGGACGCAGGCCTTTGTCCTTCTTGGGTACCAGAAAGTAGTGGGAGTAACAACCACAACCTACTTCTGGGGCAGGAACGCGCTCAATGGCTCCCGTGGCCAAGAGAGCCGTAACTTCCTGTTGGAGAAGGTCCAGATGATCCTCCGACATGTACTGAGGTGGCATGGCTGGAGGGGTAGACCCGAAGGGGAGGGAGTAGCCCCTTCGGACTATCTGCAAAACCCACCTGTCCAACGTGATGGTGCCAGTAGTGGAGGTTATGGCGGATCCTGCCACCCACTGGCGTTTGATAGGCCTGAAAAGTCGGACTAGGAAGGTTTGGAGACTGCTGCATGAGGGGGGTTGGTGGACTGGCCCGCCCGCTGGCCCCCTGAACCAAGTCGGTGGTTCTCGTGCGAAGGTTGTGCAGCTTGCGCCAGCCTGTGGCTCTGGGCGGGACGTAGTAGGGCACCCCTTCCGTATCCACGAAAGGGGCGCAAAGCAGACTGCGCAGGGCGGCTGGAGAGGCCCAAGGACTTTGCAGTAGTGCATGAGTCCTTGAAACGCTCTAGAGCGTTGTCCGCTTTGTCTGCAAAACGGTGACGGCCATCAAAGGGCATGTCCATGAGGGTATTCTGGACATCCCCAGAAAAGCCAGTCGATCTCATCCAGGTATAGCGTAGAAGGGCTACCGATGTGGAAATCTTCCTGCCTAGAGAGTCGGCGGTATCCAGCCCACAACAGATGGTAAACAGCCTGGGAGCACTCATCCGGACACTGAGGCAGCACTTGCGCAACCATGTCCAACACAGGGTGGGAATAACGGCCCAATATACATGCGGTGTTTACCGACCGCAGTCCCAAGCTGGCGAAAGAAAAAATCTTTTTCCCAAGATGATCCAGCTTCTTGGATTCCCTATCTGGTGGAGCATTAGGGAATGCGCTCTTGGAAGTAGAGGCTTGGACCACCAAGCTCTCAGGGGTGGGGTGTTTGGAGAGGAAAGTGGGGTCGCCCGGGGCCAGATGGTGGCGTCGGGCAATCATCCTATCCACAGGAGACCCCTAACTGGTCGATCAGAGGATCACCTGACCCCTCCCAGTCCTCCTCCTCGTCCTCTGGGTGGCAATCTGGCCTAAAAGGCCTAAATGGGACCCCAGGAGAGAACAGGGGCACAGAAACCCTGCTCGGCGACGGATCAGGCGTCGTCGGTCCGGCTCCGTGTCCACATCAGGATAGAGGTCGGGGTCGAAGCTGCCGGGGGCACGAACGGCGTTGGGTGCGGTGCCGGAGGAAGCGGCGCCGGTGGAGGCGTAATGAGGTTAATCTACGCCGGTTCGGATCCAGGCCTGTATCCAAGGGGGGCCTGCAGCGCCGGCGAAGACCTAGGCCCCCCTCAACCGAGTCGCGGGGCCCTAAGGCGCACCTGCGGGTTCGGGCTGCCCAAAGATGGCATGCATCACCTCATAAAACTTACTAAGCTAGGCAGGAGTCACTTTGGGTCCCGGGAAGTGAGGGAAACTGAGTCGACTCTTCAGGCTCCGCACGCAGAGCCGCGAGAGGGGCAAGGCCCCCCCATCCCTCATCACGTCGGCCGACCAATGGGGAGAAGTCAAAGAGCGATGATGCTTTTTCGACGACTTCTTGTGCTTCAACTTACCTGGCTGCGAGTGCGAAGACTAGTGGTGATGGCTTCTCGACCTCCCTCGCGACAGGGACCTCGAAAAGCGCGAAGCCGACTGCCGGCGCTCAAGAAGCTTAAGGGACCGCTCCCACACAGCCTTCGGAGCCATGGATCGGCAGTCGGAACACGACTTGGGGTCGTGGTCATACTCCAGGCAAAAGAGGCACACGCGTTGCGGATCCGTCACCAACATCAGTTGGGTACAGGAACCGCAAGCCTTGAAGCTGGGCATCCCTACGTGAACCAGGAGTCGTAAGGACTCAAAAAGATGTTGACAAAAGTCAGCAAATGTCAGTGAAAAAGTGACTGGAGGTACTGCTCTCTCCTGATCTGCGCTGGCTAGCGTGGAAAAAGAAAGAAGTGACGTCAGCGCGCAAGGGCGGTGTCTAAGCAGCTACCGCAACGTCAATCCGGCGAACACGACGCCAACGACAGACACGGTGCCGACTGACGCCACCTTCCGATGTGCAGAGGTACTGCTGACAAAAAGACTTTTCGGATCCAGTCTGACACCTGGGGGTAATTCTAAGGTAAGGAATATATAACTAACGGTTTTTCAGAGTCCTCATATTCATTGACAACATGAATTTGTCATATTGAATGGATTGAATATGCTACTTACCAGAATGCATCTGTTCTTGGCATGTAGGGCTGCTGACATTCATATCTGTGCATAGATCGCCGCCTAGTGTTGGGTCCAGATGTTTGCACGTTGTTGTCCAGGAAGAGTCTTCGAAGTATCCTGGGATAGGTGACTCCTCCCCTGGACTACAGTGCGCATGGGCATCCTCTCCATCCTCAGATTGTTTTTCGCCATTGTGGCAGTGATGGAGTAGATACAGAAAGTGATGACCATGCTTACAGTAATTCTGAGAGCTGCAGCTGCTACAGGCGCCGGGGAGGAGGGAGGGCGATATGAATGTCAGCAGCCCTACATGCCAAGAACAGATGCATACTGGTAAGTAGCATATTCAGTTCGAGGCATGTGGGCTGCTGAATTCATATCTGTGCATAGAATAAATAGCAGTGCCCTCTATTAGCGGCGGCTACCAGTGCCAGCTGCAGCGGTCTGAAAAAGAGTTGTGAGAACAGCCTGTCCTACAGCTGCCTGCTGTTTTGATTGCACATCTACACAATAGTGTTTGGTAAATGTATGTGTAGTGGACCAGGTGGCTGCTCTACATATATCATGCAAAGGAATGTTTCCTAGGAAAGCCATGGAGGCCCCTAACTTACGTGATGAGTGGGCTCGTGGAGGAATCATTAATGTACGTTTAGCCTTTTGATAGCACATTTGAATACATTTAACGATCCATCTGGCTATACCTGCTTTGGAGATAGCGTTACCTTTGTGGTGTGGGGCAAAGGCAACGAAAAGTTGTTTTGTTTTCCTAAAGACTTTAGTCCTGTCGATGTAGTACATGAGGGCTCTCTTTACATCCAGTGTATGGAGTGCTCTTTCTGCGACAGTTTGTGGGTTTTGAAAGAAAACAGGCAGTTCAATAGTTTGATTCATGTGGAACTGCGATACGACCTTGGGCATGAATTTGGGGTTGGTACGTAGTACGACCCTGTTTGTGTGAACCTGTATGAATGGCTCTTGAACGGTTAGTGCCTGGAGTTCACTAACTCTCCTTAAAGAAGTGAATGCTACTAGGAAAGCTACTTTCCAGGTGAGGTATTGAATCTCGCATGAGTGCAGAGGTTCGAAGGGTGGACCCATCAGGCGTGTGAGGACCAAGTTGAGGTTCCACATTGGAGCTGGTGCGTGGCTTGGAGGAATTACTCGTTTGAGTCCTTCCAAGAATGCTTTTATGGCCGGCACTCTGAATAAAGAGAGGTGCTGCCTGTTCTGGAGATAGGCTGATATTGCGGTCAAATGGACACGTATTGAGGTGTATGCCAGATTGCATCGGTATAGGTGTAAGAGGTAACAAATTATGTTCTGGATGGATGCGTCTAGCGGGTTAATGTCATTATTATTGCAATAAATGACGAATCTTTTCCATTTGGCTGCATAGCAAGCTCTGGTAGTGGGTCTCCTGGCCTCCTTAATGATGTCCATACAGTCAGGTGGCAGGTTTAGGTAGCCAAACTCTAAGACTTCAGGAGCCAGATTGCCAGGTTCAGCTGTTGCGGATCTGGGTGCTGAATCTCTCCATGGTTCTGCGTCAAATGCGCGGGTTTGATCCGCAGCCTTTGATGCGGCACCACGGAAAGTTCGAGAAAGGTGGTGTACCATGGCTGGCGTGCCCACGTTGGAGCAACCAGGACGAGTGTCAGTGAGTGTTGTCTGAGTTTGCGTGCCACCAGCGGTATCAATGGTGCTGGGGGAAAAGCGTACGCAAATCTACCGGACCAGTTCATCCGTATCGCATTGCCCTGCGACTGCGGATGTGGGAACCTGGCGGCAAAGCTTTGGCATTTTGCGTTTTCGCTTGTGGCGAAGAGGTCTATCTCTGGATGACCCCACTGCTGGAAGTACGGTTGGAGTACTGACGGGTGTAACTCCCACTCGTGCATCTGGTGGCTGTGTCTGCTGAGCAGATCCGCCATCTGGTTGTCCTTGCCGGGGAGGTGTTCCGCCATGAGGAACATGTTCCTCTGAATGGCCCACTTCCACATGCTCTGAGCCAGATGAGACAACTGTGGAGAGTGTGTTCCTCCCTGCTTCTGTATGTAGTACATGGCGGTCATGTTGTCCGTCCGGATCAACACGACTTTGTTGCACAAGTGTACTTTGAATGCTTTCATAGCCAGGAAGATTGCCATCAGTTCTAGAAGGTTGATGTGCATCTTCTTTTGTTGTATTGTCCATAGTCCCTGCACTGTGTAGTTGAGTACATGAGCTCCCCATCCCTGGAGAGACGCGTCCGCTGTCAGTATTATTTGTGGAACAGGCTCTTGGAACGGTCGGCCCTTGCAAAGGTTTTGTGGATTCCACCAATGCAGAGAGTTGTATGCCCGACCGCTCACCAACACTAGGTCTTTTAGTTGCCCTTGAGCCTGATTCCATTGACGTGCTAAGCACTCCTGAAGCGGGCGCATATGTAGTCTCGCGTGTGGGACTATGAAAATGCAGGAGGCCATCATGCCTATCAACTGCATAAACACTCGCGCGGGAAGGGAGTGTTGGGGTTTGAACTTGGAAATCAGCATTTGTATGCTGTTGATTCTCACTAAATTTGGCTGAGCTGTGGCCGCCAGAGTGTCTATGATCGCACCTAGGTACTGTTGTACGTGTGCGGGTTGGAGATGTGATTTTGGGTAATTTAGTGAGAACCCCAGACTGTGAAGAAGGTGAATGGTGCGGGACATGTGGCTGGCACATTGCTGGGCTGACTTTGCCTGAACAAGCCAGTCGTCCAGGTAGGGGTAGACATGAATGTGTTGCCTCCGTAGATGTGCAGCCACAGTAGCTAGGCAGTTTGTGAAAACCCTGGGCGCCGTTGTCACGCCGAAGGGAAGAACCTTGAATTGGTAGTGCTGCCCTTGAATAGTGAACCTGAGATATTTCCTGTGTGATGGGTGAATGGGTATGTGGAAATACGCATCTTTGAGGTCTAGTGTGACCAGGAAGTCTCCCTGTTTGAGCAGTGGGAGGACTTGTTGCAGGGTGAGCATGTGGAAATGCTCCGAAAGAATGTAGCGGTTGAGGGGTCTCAGGTCTAGTATAGGTCTGAGTGACCCGTCCTTTTTCGGTATTAAAAAGTACAGGGAGTACACCCCTGTACCTTGCTCGTGGACGGGTACGACCTCTATTGCGCCTTTTTGCAGCATACTTAGCACTTCCTGCTGTAATAGCTCTAAGTGCTCTGAGGACATAGGACGGTGTTTTGGCGGTATTGTGGGTGGAGTCGAGGTTAATTCTAGGCAGTAACCGTGTTTGATATCTTTGACCCACCTGTCCGTGGTGATGGAGTTCCACGTGGACAGGAACCTTTGTAGCCTTCCCCCGACAGGTGTTGTGTGGTCGGGAGGAAGGGAGAGGGCGTCACTGTTTGTTCTTGGGAGAGGATCTGGTATTGCCGTATCCGCGTCCTCTGCCCTTTGTGCTTGAACCACGATATCCACCCCGGGTGTTTTTATCGTAGGTACTTTGGGTGTTGCCCTTGTTGTAGGTTTGCTGTGACCCCTGTCCTCTACCTGCTCCTCTATTGCCGGGGCGACGAAAGGAGCCACTCCGAAAGGTCTGCGTTTGGAGTGCCCCCATGGGCTTTGCAGTGTCTGTGTCCTTTTTTATTTTTTCTAGGGTGGTGTCAACCTCTGGCCCGAATAAGTAGTCTGGGTTGACCGGCTGGTTGAGGATGTTATTTTGCACCTCAGATTTGAATCCGGAGATTCGTAATCAGGCGTGTCGTCGTAGCATGACGCTAGTGTTTATGGCCCTGGCAGCTGTATCTGCGGCATCCAGTGCACATTTGATGGATGCGTTCGTGAGGAGTTGTCCCTCTCTGATGAGGATCTCTGCTCCCTCTTTGTATTGGTCAGGGAGATGTTGTAGTAAGGTTTCTAATGTGTCATAATGCGCTCGATCGTAGCAAGCTAGGAGCGCCCGAGTATTGGCAATACGCCATATGTTAGCTGCTTGGGCTGCAACCCGTTTGCCGGAGGTCTCTAACACCTTGGACTCTTTGTCCGGGGGAGGAGCATCCCCAGTCGTCTGCGAGTGCGCCCGTTTGCGAGCATTCGCAACTACTATGGAATCCAGAGGCAACTGGCCTCTAATATAGGTAGGGTCCCCAGGCGCCGACCTATATTTTTTGTCGATCCTGGGGTTTATTACTCTTGCCCTGGTGGGTTCTTTGAAAATGTCCTTTGCTGGTTTGAGGACACCTTTCAACATGGGTAGAGTTTTGATATGTCTTTGAGGATGCGAAAGTATCCATGAGAAAATCGTCCGATGGCGTCAGAGTGGAGTTGAACACCATGATTGGCCGCAGCACGTTCAATGAGGGCGTTGAATGCGGCAGTGTCCTCTGTGGGAGACGTTTTTGCGCCATATAGCTGCGTGTCCTGTGTATCCATAGGTGCGCCCGAGTCTACAGGGTCATCCCAAGCTTGGTCAGGGTCCTGTTGGCCTTCAGAGTCCATTTCTCCGGGGAAGGGGACGTGGTCACCCATGTAGTCCTCCAAAACGTCGGTTTCGGAGTGTGTCGGAGAGAAGGACTGTGGATCTTGGTGAGCGGTATGGAGAGGTTCGTAAAGAATTGGTTCCAAATCCACTGGCAGCTTTTTCTTTAGTGGGATCCGGTAGGAGTCCAAAGCTGGCTCGGAAGTTATCCTCTTGTGGAGCATCATTCTGCCGGTTGCGGCATCGATGATGTGTGATGGCGACGTCTCCGTAGGAGAGTGTTCTGCAGGTGTGATCCTGGTGTGGGTGACACGTGTTCTGATTTCGAACAGTTTTGGCGCCGTGGATGGTGGCAGGCCAAAAGTGATGTTGGCCAGTGCCGGAGAGGCTTTTTGAGCCTTTTTCGGCTCGGAGCCGGACGTGTCCTGGAGGGCTGCCTTGTCTTTGATGCGTTGCAAGGACGCGGAAACTTGCCGCACCTGGAACGCCGACGGTTCCTTGGCGCAGACCGGTTCTGTTGAGGCAGGCGTGGACTTCTTCGGTGCCACGGGGTCATCGAGTCGAGGAGAGGTAGTAGCTGTCGACGGCGTCGATGATTGTGCCTTTGGTGCTGCTTTCGCAGTGGTGTGAGATACAGCAGCCATTTTGACCTTTGTGGCCGGAGCCGATTGCTTCGGTGCCGGGAGCCGAGGCGGTTTGGCGGTACCGATGGTCTTTTTCCGTGTGTCGGCGCCGACGTCGGCTGCTGCAAGCTCGGCCCCGAAGTCCCGTTTGGTGCGGTCGGTGCCGACGGGTTTGGCTGGCGTCGAAGGTGTGGTGGGCTTCGATCCGACCAGTGTCACTTTCAGTTTCGGTTTCTGCTGAACCGATACGGCTTTCGGTTTCGATGAAGGGAAACCAGCCGTTTTGGGTAGTAATGGCTGTCGCTGAATGTCCGAGGCCGGGCCAGAGGGCGGGGCCGAAAGAATGCTGGATAGGTCTTGGGTAAGGCCCGAAGGCGATCCCTCGACCGGAGCCATAGACTGACGCACTGGGATATCCACAGTCTGTACGGGTAGGCCTTGCTCGTCACCGGAGCTACTCTCTTCGGTCCCTAAGGCCTCATTGTAGTCTCCTACCTCGGTGTCGGCTTCGTCTCTGTGAAAGAGTCGTTCTTCGACGTCTTCCGATCCGGAGTCGTGTTCGGAAGCGGGGCTGGAGGGTAGGTTCTCCACGTCTTCCACATCTTCGTCCTCGGCGTTGAAGATGTCGGTCGGGGCCGGTGCCGCTTGCTGCGCTTCGAGTCTCGCTGCTCGTCGATTCCGGAGAGTCTTCTTGGATCGGAATCGGGCACAGGCCATACATGTGGATTCGTCGTGATCCGGCGAAAGGCATTTGTTGCACACCGGGTGGACGTCGACATGGGGATATTTCGCATTGCATACAGGGCACCGCTTGAATGGTGTCCTCGATTCCATCGTCGGTGTCGGGTCGATGGTCGGGTATGATGCGAAAAAGTTGTTCTTGAAGTTAGTAAACTAACAAATAACTATCGATACCGATCGGGAACAGTACCGACGCGAACTAAAGGCCTTTTGGCCTGTAAAAAGTTTTTCCTAACTTGAGTCAAGATAAGCACATCCGAACCCAATGGCGGAAAAAAACAATCTGAGGATGGAGAGGATGCCCATGCGCACTGTAGTCCAGGGGAGGAGTCACCTATCCCAGGATACTTCGAAGACTCTTCCAGGACAACAACGTGCAAACATCCGGACCCAACACTAGGCGGCGATCTATGCACAGATATGAATTCAGCAGCCCACATGCCTCGAACACTTATATCACTTTAAATGACCACAACAATATTAGTTAAACAGTCGGTGGTCAGCAATAGGCAAAGATGGCGCTCTAAGGTCTATCAAAAGTACAAATCAGTTAAGGCAGGTAATCTGGCACTGTGCATAAGGTAGGGAAAAACCACCAGATCCCCATGTTTGTGGCCAGCAGACCACTAATGCTAAATATACAAATCCTGACATACGTTCAAAAGTTACTCCATAAAGTTGCATTAAATATCATATGATGCTTGTCTTTATATTTTCAGATGTCTTTAATTCAAGATCTTTAAGCCTTCTTAGCCAACACGTGTTTCGTCGCTGTTACAGGGGATTACCCCGCGACTTCTTCAGGGCTGAGGTCAGTTTCAAGTAGTCTTAGTTACGGTGATAATTCCAACCCGGAAGGGGTTCCTATAAGTACTGCCCCTGGAGAGGTAGACCAATTAGTCTTGTGTCTGGAAAGCTAAATATGCAGTCAGACTGCTGATTTGCAAAGCAAACAAACCACACCCTGGAGATCCAAAGGGTTCTACCCAATATTGCCGGATGGGGCAACTCTTCTAGAAGAAACTCCCTTATATTTGGTTGTCTGTATCATGAGTTGGGGTGGGCCAATTCCGCGCAATTTCCTCCCCTCCCCTAATAATGGGCACAATCTGATATCTTGGGACACCTATTCACCTTCCCCTCTCTGGTGTGTTAGGTTGGTAGGGAGTGAGACAGACTAGAGTTTTTCTGAACTGTACCTCCCACAGCTCTTGGTTATCCTCTCTAAGCTAGCAGCTTAATGAGCTGCGAAGAATCCACTCCTAAAATCTATGAGCTGCTAAGGTGTGCCACAGCTGAGAAAGCAGTCAGGGGAAAACCCTACCTCTGTTCAGGTCTCTACTACCTGCACCAGTCTCAGATTGGTATTTTCTAGGGACTCTATTTCTAATGAAGCCAGGTTCCTTTATTAATATGCAGGGTCTCCTCTTCTCCACTGCTGCTATTTCTAAACTCTGCTCTGACTTAAAAGCATACATCTTTTCCAGTTCCTTGGGCAGCTCAGGGACCTCATGCATCCTCTGTCTTGTGCCCTGATAATGTGCACCTGTCCTTGAGGATCCCTTTCTTCCTAGTTCCAGCAGCTGCATACAGCTGCCATTTTGCATGGCTCTACTCCAGTCAATCAGCTGCCATTCTCTATTTTTTCAAGAGTAGTGAGCCTTTTTGTCAAGAATTCCTGTCATGCGAGGGGAGGAAAACGGTAACCAGCGAAAACGGACTACATCTCCCAGGATGCTTAGCGGTTGAGAGGTTATGTAAACAGGAGAGCTGTTACATAACTCAAGGAAAACACGCCCTTATGTAAACAGGAGAGCTGTTACATAACTCAAGGAAAACACGCCCTTATGTAAACAGGAGAGCTGTTACATAACTCAAGGAAAACACGCCCTATAAAGGGAGGAACCGGGAGGTACAACGCTGTCGGATATTGTGTTTACACCGACGTACCTGCTTAGTGAAGAGCAGTGTTCCGGAGTGGTGCTCCAGTAAGGCAAGAACGGAGGTAGGTCGAGTCGTTACTCCCTGGGCCGTGTCTTGCCCCATCGTCACCTGTGAAGGACCCGGAAGCTCTACCGGATAACCATTGAGCTTCGCTTTTTGACTCGGCTGAGTCAAAGCGCAGTGGCGCTTTTGCTGGTTGGAGTCGTAACTCCCAGCCCGACCAGAGATACAGGGACTGCCAGCTGTAACGCACACCAGGAGGTGTTTGCCGCGTTACAGACTCGGAAGTCCACAGGATCGATCGAGCGGCTGCTCTCGGTTCAGTCTTCTTTGCTTGTGATTGGGGTATCGGTGACGCATCACCAGGAGGTGACTCCGCGTCCCGGTGCAGTCTGAGGAAGAGGTTGAGCGGCTGCTCCCTTCAGGTAGAGACCCCGGCTGGGTGTTTCCCTGACTCCTCGATTCTCCCCAACACTCTTCGTGCCCCTCACAGCCTACCGATTGGCATTGTCGGCCATTTCATTTCTGCCCTCTGTTGGCATACGCCGGGATCGGCGTATATGCAGAGGACGGTTAGGACCATCCGTGCTGTGGGCTGGTAACGTACTTAGCCTGGAGGATTCCAGTGACTATAACCTTTGTTTATTCCTTGTATTATTTTTGCCTTCATTAAAATAACTAAACCTTCACAAGTGGTTGCGTTCTCATTATCGTGTCTGTTAAACGATCCTGAGACGTTCAGGGCGTTACACTTTTCTCAACATGTGAATCATATGGACGGAAGCACAGAGTAGGCGAGCATTGGAATCCCGTAACACAAGATACATAGGTTATGCAGGTCAGCTGCTGGAAGGAGCAAGCTTTAAGCATGGCTTAACACATACGTCTGTCACTCAATTATATGTTATTTACACAGTTCTGCAACAGCTCTTGTCTGACACAGATATTTCCAGGAGGTGATGGATGCAATGAAGTGGCAAAGGCGAATAAACAAGACCTGACAAAAAACAAGCAACTGTAAAATATATTTCCCATCATAAGGTGATATGTTTCATGATATTACTTAGTACGATAGCCAAAAATACACATAACCATCAAGAGAGGTCCAAATTAAAAGACTAGTATCATTAAAAGTTGATAGGATAACAATGAATAATACTGAGAAACTTTTGTTTAAAAAAGTTCACCATTACAAAGGTCAGCAAGAATTAGTCACTACGCAGGAACGTAGATAATTAGATGAGTGCCCAACTACTGGACTTGCTAAGGTACAAAAACGGTACTTTAGCAAACGAATTACTGAATACATTTCCTTGTACTCAAACAGTTAATCTCAAAAATAGGTAGGAATGCATTTTATCACAGATAGCAAGAAGAAATACAAAGTGCATGCAAGGCAAACAAAATGTTGATTAGGCTGAAATAGGCAGTAATTTATTTGGAAATTTGACAGCAAGTCACTTAAAATAGATCATAAAAATATAGCACACAGTTTAAAATATTCATTTTAGCGAGTATACTTGCATGAAAATAGTTATTTTTTTACTTTAGACACTATTGAAATCATTTTAAAAAGAAACTTACCACCAATAAAGATTATTCTCAAGCTGTGCACAGGTATATAGAGCACAACAGTGCAATGAAACTATTCTTTCTCCCTGAAGCTCTGAGAAAGTCTGAGCAGCATGTTCCAATTTAGAAGCTACTGAGCTCAAAGTTTCATCTACCCAGGTAGCAACCTAAAGAAAATAAATACATTTATGCAATTTTCTACAACAGTAATTTTGTTAACTTAAAAATATTTGCTTACACCACAGAAGCAAATTGTTCCGCGGGCAATGAGTTACTCTGGTGACCTACTTGTACAAAACTATTAAAAACAATTAAACAGGCAGAAAATCTACACTTTACATGGCTTCAGCATGAAATCTTAAACTGCACTAACAAAAATAGAAGTGCTTCTACACAAATTTAACAGAATACGAATGTGAGAATCAGGAAATATCTTTGCTCCCGTGGGATTAACGTGAAAGTGTTCAATTGAATAATGTGTTTGATTAAGTTAGCCAAACCGGGATCAATAAACAATTCAGTTAACTCATTTTATGTTTAGAATCAAGGATTTCAAAAAAGGTGGTAAGAAGCATTCAAGATAAGAACTCAGGACCAAATAAAAATGCTGGTTTCCCATTAGAGGTATTATGTTGACTGTTTACATTCCAAACATAAAACAACCTAATGATCGCTATAATAATGGTAGTATTTCTATTAGTAGCAACACTGGGGCGAGTAGATGAATTAGTAATAGTACATGTACTAGTAGAAATGTTACTATAATGATGAGCATTTTTTTTTTCTTCACCAAATTATAAGTTGACTACTAGGAAATAAATGAGTGCTTGACTGAATCGAATACATAGTAATTGATCATACATATTTCTTACCTTGTTGGATTCTGTGGCCACTGTAGCTCTGATACTATTTGCAGACATCAAGACTATCTTTTCGCTGGTTAACCCCAAAAATGTAGCTCGTGGATGATGTAGAGAGAGATTCTTAAACAAAAACAAAAACAAAAACATTATAAAACAGTATTTCTTCAGATGACTCGCATGTAAGAAAACAATAAACTACTCACTTGTGCATTCCTATAAGGCTCCGATTCAACCCACTTCCACTGATAAAGCTCTCCTTTACTGCTCACTGCCACCAGCTCTGAGTACAGGGCTCCAATGGAAATGAATTTCGTCCCATCCTGCAATAAGGAAAGATTTTAAAAAAGTCAATACTCCTATGCTATAACAATACAGTAATAGAATGTCAATTATTGTAATACGTAAGGGTTTGCTCAATGTACAAACAAGATATAGAAGGCAACTGCCTCTTCTTGATTTTTGTGATATGAATGTTGCACTAATGTCTAATATAAAGATTTTTTTTTTTTTTTTAAAGTCAATACTCTGACATCGTTCCTAACATTTGTAATTGTTTGTGATTAGTGGAAAACACTGCAAATTACAACAAGAGTTTAGACTGAACTAGAAGTGATCATGCAAGCTTAGAATATGTTTACCCTTCTACTGTAAATAAACATTCATATTTATAGGACAAACAAGAAGGCAAAAAAGCACAGCCAGTGAATCACAGCAAAGCTGTGAGATGGGTGCCCTTCAGGGTACAATAAGTACATTAACAATGCTTCGAAGCAGAGCTCACAACCAGCAGTACTTAATTATCGTTTCCATTCATGACAGTGCTCGTTTTACAGATTTATGTGCACTGCTGGTCAAACAATGCAATTACACATCTCTGCCTGCTAGCAGCAACTCTTCGCTCTCCCAGACAAGGTAGAAGAATACAGGGTAGAAGAATCGATCCAGTAACACGTGCTTTGGATATTTAAGCTTGCACAATACAGGGCATCCTGGAATAGAGCACAATTTAAAGGCGAATTCTCAAGAAAATAGTGTCCCTTACATGGCATACTGTATTGATCAGTGCTTTTGTGCTGCAGTTAGTTACAAAAAGGTTACTTGAGTTGAGTTTTGAATCTTTATAAATTTACATGATATAACCGTAGTAAAATGACCCTTTTTAAGTCTCGCGTCTAGCATTGCAGTGCGCAGCAGTGCTCGTGCAGCACAATACCTCTTGTACGGGGTTTAGAAAGCTACCCACACGCTTGTGCGTGTGGTTTTGCTTTCCCCGTCTGGCATTGGCCTGCGTGTGTTTTTTTTTTTTTTAAACGGCACGCAATTGGGCAAAGGCGGGACAATGTCCCGCCTTTGAAACGCCCATTCCCGACGGTGGCCAGCACGCACAGCAGCGCGCGTTCGCCTTGCTGTCGCTCCCTCTCCCCCCTCCGCTCCTCTGTGGTGTGCACGCACCACTAGTTGTTGACAATAACATTCGCAACGCGATCGCTTTCAGTGCCGCTTTTTTATTCCTTTACTTTTGGTATAATTGCGTCACCCGCGCTTTACTTTTGATGTTATAAGTAAAGCGCTGGTGCCGCGATTATACCAAAAGTAAAGAAATAGATATTTTTTTTCTATTGCTTTCCTTTTGGTATAATCGCAGCACCCGCGCTTTACTTTTAAAATTAAAAGTAAAGCGTCGGTGGCGCGATGCTTGTTTCCATTTAGTTTTGTCTAGACTGTGTGAAAAGATGATACGGTCGGAGTGTCTCGTTTTAATGGGCCACTGAGAGTCTGATTGAGCGACCAGTAGCATTGGGTCATTCTTTTCATACCTCTCGTTTTCCCTACTGAGTTTGATGTAGTAAGTTAATAACACTTCTATATTCAACCTAGATTATTCTTGTAATGCATCAAATCGAGGGGTATCACTTTGCACCAGTTTGAAACTGGTTTAGAGCATCACCTTATACTTGCCACCTTTCTGTATTGTTTTAGAAAGCGGCGTGTGTGCGGTTGCGTATCTATCAGGCTTATGTTTTAGATTCAAGTCTTGCAGTGAATGTAAACTCCGAACTACCGCCAATTAAAAGTTAACTCGGAAAGGATAACATTGACCGTACGAGTTCTTTCGTGGGGTTTGAGCTGATTTGAGTTAAGTAGCTTTTTTACAGCAGTCGGCCTGTCTTAAGTTATAAATTCACCTACCACAGCGTACCATTCCAAAATTAACCCAGTTAGTCCATAAGAATATCTCCTCACCACAGCTGCATACGCGTATTGTACTAGATTTTTGTTTGAATGGGAAAGACTCCTCATCGAGTCTCATTGTATTAGACGCTCTTCCATCAACCATACAGTGGCCTTTATCTTTTCTTGTCTTTCTCAATATGTTGAAGCCATCTGTACCTCTATTTTATTTTAATTCTGGTGTATTTTTTGTGACGTGTTAGATATTTGGGTACCCATTTCTACTCGTAGCAACTCAAAGCACTGTAGCTTAATGTGTGACAGAAGTACATCAGCCTGATTTGGTTTAATTTTGCAGCACATGGCCTGCTGTAGCTTGGCTGTGCAACCCAGGATGATGTAGACAACACAGAAACATTGAGTTTCTATATTCAACAAAGAGTCTGTAGCCAAGAGCACTGTATAAGTAGCCCATGAGTCAGGTCGCCTGTGCAACTACACAACTGAAACACTACACTAGAACATTCAGGAGTGGAATAGTGTCATATCGCTGTTCATCTCACACCATACAAGCATGTACTACACTTCTTACTGCTAAAGGTGACTCGTACATTCACATTGATTGTAGCCCTAATGATTACTCGTACCTAGATTATAGCGTAATTTTTAAATCTAGATCTCCCATTTTGTCTTTCTTTCAAAACCACACACATTTTGTTCCACAGCTCTACATTTTGTACTTTTACAGCATGCCTATACATTCCAGCACTATCCTTTGTCCCACCTTGCCATGGCTTTTTGGAGAAGACTAGTATTTACTATATTCTCTCTTTCGGAATTTGTCCCAAAATAAATTGATAGCCATACAATTTTACTGTAAAGAGCCTATGGCAGAACAAACTGGCAGGGCACCGGGATGCCTTTAACTCGTAAAAACGTTTTCTTCAACTTACTTCCATGAGTGACCTTTTGTGCAACATTTTTGCTAGAGCTTAATTCCTGGTGGAGACTATTGGCACACATTTAGCAATTTATTTTGTTTGTAACTTTATTTATTCACCATTTTATATGAAACAATACAAGACCATATGACAATGTACAATTAGCAAATAGATGCAGCTTGATAGAAGGCAGGAGAATCTAGTCGAGGAACATGAATACAGAGTAACAGTGCATGTTTACAAGAAGAGTGGTACACGTGTTCGGACTTAATAAGATCACAAAACACAAGTGAGGTCTAGTTGGTGGGTTCCAATAAATTTTGCAATTCTTGCGTGATTAGAAACGCGCCTCAGTTCATGCTTGCCTTTCGGTTGTGTAGCATCTAATGCAGCCTCTAGTAACAGATTGTGGTTTTGTCATCATTCACATTGCTGTTCAAAATCTGTCTATCCCAATTATTTTTGTATTTGGAAAACTAGACAAGTTTAGACTGAATTCTCTATAGCTTTCCCACATATTAAGTTGGATTTTAAGAAGGCTCTTATAAGACAGTATTTTCTTGGGGGCGTGGCCGAGCCAGCCAAGATGGCGGACTCTTCTCCCTGAGGCTCAGACCGGCGGCCCGTGCAAGCGCCACTAATACCTGCCCCATGCACCTATCAGCCCTGTAAAGAACAGCACTGAGCCGGGAGATCGCGACGACAGCTCCGGTGAGCCCGGAATCCCCGGGTCAGAAGTCGCTGGCGCTGCTGGGGCGCCGAGCGGGAGCTCCCCCGGGACCGCTGGGCAAAATGGCGGACTCGCGGATCACCAATGTAACAGTCCGAAATGACGGAGGAGGCAGCCGCATCCTAAAGTGGGACTAACGCCACCGGAGGGCGGACATACCATAACCAGTGCCCCCACAGGCGAGGCAAACAAAAAGGCGCCTCAGCTGAGCTCCGGAGGGAGTGAAAGTCGCTACGCAACAGGGGGCCGGGGGACGACACACCCTTCCAGGAACAGCCTGGGAAACGCGGAAGGTACCGGGTGGGAGTATCGTCACAGGGCAACACCTGCTCGGATGATCGGCGGAATAGAAGGTGGGACGACACACACTGCCGGACCGGAGCTGCAGCAAAATCCACTCATGGTCGGCTGAACCGGAACGCATGGCCTGCGTGAAGAGATGAACTGCGGGTCCCCGACCTGCTGCCCGGGTGAGTGAGCGGAGCCCCTGGGGGTGGACCGACGCCCGACCCTCGTTGGCGCCGAGACTGGGAAGACACCGCCACCAATAGATCACACGGTGAGAGCGCGGCGATTACAAGCCGGGATCCCGCAAGGTGGAGGAGTGCGATGCGGCACCCAATCCACCACGCGCCCCAAGAAGGAGACAAAAGCAGGCTGAACAGGGGAGTCGCAGTCAACCCCGCCCCTGCCCACACATACATCGAGGCTAGCAGGCCCCTGGAAGACAACGAGAGCTGGGGCTCCACATAGTGTACTGCTTTTCGACTGGCAAGTTACAGGGGGCAAAATCAATGAGGGGGGGGGACACCCGCTGCCGCCCTTTACATCCCGGACGGGCGTTGGTCTCGCTGACCGGCGGGGGGACTGAAGCCGGCTCGGCGTCATCGGCGCCCGCGACTGCCAGCGGGACGCCCTCCCGCCAAGGACCGGGAACACGACCGCAGCGGCGGAACTGGGCCCCGCCTGGGCAGCGGGGGCATCGTCGGGACCCCGGATCGCCTCTCAGAGACAGACACTGGATACCGGCGAAAAGGTGGTCTGTTGGGCGACCACTGGCTGCTCGTCCCAAGAGAGGTGCTGGAACACATCGAGGAAGCACGCGATGGATGACATCACAAGGCGGTCACACAGTGGGGCACACGATCGGCAAGGAAGAATCCCACGAAGAACCCCTAAGGGAGATGAGGAGTGACCACGGCGGGGCTGGAGGTGAGGGCAACTGAACACTGATAACCACCGGAGTGGGGAACACCCCCCCCCCCCCCCCCAATCATGGGTCGCCAACGCACAGCGGGGGCGCCACATGCCCCGGAATAGCAGAAATCAACCCCCTCGACACATGCTGTGAACTGGCCTAGAGAGGAGCCCACTAACAAAGACCCCATGTCCAGGAAACTGGACCAGGTCCTTGCGGCCATTGAACACTCCAGAGTGACGATGGAGAGCAAGTTCGGTGAACTGGATACAAATCTCAACATCCTCCGCGACGACCATAGAAAATCGGCGGATAAGGTCGCTAAAAGTGAACAAACGATCCAAACAATGGAACCGCAGATGCAACAACACCACAATGTTCTGAAAGACCTACAATCGCGGATAAAGGCATTGGAAACCAAGACGGATGATTTAGAAGGACGCTCCCGAAGGAGCAATATCCGAATTATGAATCTGCCGGAGGGAACAGAAGGGACGGATCCGATCAAATATATCCTGGATAACAACTTTCACGCCTGCAAAAGATCTCACCTCCTACTTCTCGGTGGAGAGAGCCCACATGGTCCCAGCGCGCAGACCGCTGCCGGGCATGCCCCCTCGACCATTCCTGATGAAGTTCCTCCATTATCAAGACAGAGACACTATTCTCCAGGCAGCCAGGCAGCATGGGAGACTACAAGTAGAAGACAAACAGGTCATGCTGTTCCCGGATTACTCGCGTGCGGTCCAACAACAAAGAGCCACCTTCCTCGCAGTGAAGCGCTCCATGCGCCTAAAGAACATACAATATGCCCTCCTCTTTCCGGCCAGACTCAAAATCATGTATGATGGTACGACACACTTCTTTACGGACCCAAGGGCAGCGGAAACATGGGTGGAGCAGCACGCGCGGCGCCCTAGAGACTATGCCAACCAGCAAGCGACTAAACCGCCCGGACGCTCGGGACGTCGATACCATAAGGTCACCCTCACGCAACTCAGTGCACAGTCCAGCGCAGCCACTGCCGGCTCACCAGACCTTGCGCAAATCATCACGGAGCGCAGGAAAGCACTACAGGCGGCGGCCACATAGAGTTCCACGGAAAGGGGGTCGGACATAGAGAAAGGCCCACACCTGTTCAGCTCGGAAGACGAGGGCAGTGCTACGCCCATGTCTCGAGAGAGCTAGGTGACACCCCCGGTGGTGACCTCCCAGACAGCAGACACACTGATATAAGGGAACGACAATTATCCAGAACATGCGGGGGAAATGATACAACCTCAGCCCGAGGTGGACACAAACAGAATGGCGTCTGGGCTCGAAGACACGGGGTCGGAACCATCCGGATGAGCCGCAAACATAGTAGCAGGGAACAATATTCCAACCGGACACGGATAACTAATTACAGACATGGTGCGGGCAGGCACATCCTCGATATTAGCAATAAACGGGTGGCCACAATGGCGGAAGCCGGGAAGAAACGACGCCGCTACCCCCTCAGTTACGAACTAAAGTTTACACATGAAAACCAGTTTGGGCATATCGCCTTGTGCGATAGGCCCTTGGAATCGGGCCTGTTCCCCACTGTTGCAGTTTACCCCCCCCCCCCTCCCCTTTCGTTTATCCCCCAAGTATCCTCAATTTGGCAAGAAAGCGGAAATGGACAATACAGATTACTGGTAGACGGTGAGTGGCGGGTGGCAAGATGGGCACAACAGGCACAAGAGATGTTATACATCACGAACACACAAACCCAACCCCACACTACATGTCCTGCAGAATCCCTAATACAGACATAAAATTCATCACGTTCAATGTTAGGGGAATGCACACGGCCCGCAAGCGGTACTCTATTTACGCATATATTAAGAGACAGCAGGCCCATGTAGCCGTCCTACAAGAGAGACACCTGACAGCGGGGGAGGTAGACCGGCTGCATAAAAAGTGGCGGGGCATTATCTGCGCCACGACGTATTCCGCATTCGCCAGATGTGCACTCATATGGATCAGGCCGTGGGTACCTTTCAAAGAGTAAACAAGACTAAATCGACAAAGAAGGACGATATGCACTGCTGACAGGGCTGTTAGAGGGTCAACAGCTGCTCATAGGAAGTATATACTGTGAGAAAGTGGCTCTGTATATACTGTTCCTTAATAGGTACAGGGTGCACTGAGTCCACAGACCCCAAGGGTTTAACAGAGGTTAAAGTTAGATATAACCTTACTCTCCAAAGTGGTAGCTTGGTCGAGCAGTAAGGCAGTATCAGAGGACGTGTAAAGCATTTGTTGTACACACTCCGTCAGCAAATGGTCTCACACTCAATACCTGAACTCTAGGCCAATGGTTTGTATATAAAAAATATATGCTGGTTTTATTTTAGAACCAACACTTGGAATTAAAATATACTTTCTCGACAGGAGATGTTTCATAAGAATACTTTTGTATATGCAATAGACTTTTTAGTAAACAGTTACAAGTAGTTGCAGTAGGCAACTCTATTTCTAAACACAATACATTGAGCTCAATGCTAAATTCAAATTATATGCAACAGATTACTTTAGATTACTTTTGTAATTCCAGGCTTGGATCCTAGATCCAGTCCTGGGTCAGTTCTCAGAATCAGCTGTTGAAAGTCGACTTTGGTACTGTAGTGATTTTTAACTAATATTTAGCTATTTCAAAAGTGAGCACTTAGAAAATATTTCAGAGCAAACAATCAATGATTCCCTATGGGAGGAAATATAGGTTACAGGTACAGTAGGTTATCGTTACTTTTGTAATCCAGTACTGGGTGGCTAGACTCAGTACTGGGACATTTATCCAAAACAGGTAAGTAATTACGTTTTCAGATGTTATATGATTTTTGAGGAATATTTAGAAATTGCAGAAACCAACACTTAGAAGAAATTTCATAGAAAAGCAGTCAATGGTTTCCTATGGAAGAAAAATGAGTTAAAGGTAAGTATAGTTGTGGGTACTTTTCAGAGTCAGTGCTGGGCACCAAGATCCAGCACTGGGAGCTCACCTAAGAGCAGGTGAGTAAATTCGTTTTTGGTACTCGGCTGATTTTTGGTGAATATTTTGAGTTTTGAAAAGTTCACACTTAGAAGAATTTCCAAGAAAAAGCAAGTCAATGTTACCCTATGAGGAAAATGAAGTTCGCTGTTTAAGGGTAAGTTCTCGACTGGCAGAGTTGAAATTCTGGGCATAGACTCAGGGGTCTCCCAGTGTCAGGTAGGTACAGTCAGTTCACCCTCAGCGGTTTCAGGGCGGCTGGGTGCAGGGTGCTTTTGGGCCGTCGGGCGCTCAATGGAAAGCAATGGGAATGTTCCGGTTAGGAAAAAGGCTGCAAGCTCGGGGACGAGGATGCTTCAGGTGCCACCACCACTTCAAGAGGTAAGTTGGGTAGTTGTAGGTTAGGTGGGTACCCCGGGATTGGGCACAGGGGGCCGCAGGGCGCCGCGTGCAGGGGTGCCTTTTGGTGTCGAGAAATCTTACCCTCTGATGATCGCGGTTGGGAGGGCACCTTGTTCCGAGGCTGCAGGCTTCTTCCGGAATGTCGAGGGGGGTCCTTGGGTGCCGGACTCGGGGTCACAGTCGCCGTAGGGTCGTCCTCAGGGTCTTTGTCCACTCTGGCACTGGCCAGGCTTGGCTGGTGCAGAGTGTGCTGGGTTCGCGGTTCCGGGCTGCTGCCAGGGGTTAGAAATAGGTTTCTGAGTAGAGCCTCTACTCATGGGAGTCCCAGGGGCTTAGAGCCAAAAGGTAGCAAGGTCCTCCGGGGTTGGTGAGGTTGATGGCCACGAGAGATGCCGCGCTGGTGCAGGTCCGGGAGTCGACAGGCCGGTAGGGCTGGGGCCAAAGCAGTTGGTGTCTTCTTCCCTTTTTAGCAGCTGCAGGGCAGGTCTTTGTTCTTCTTGCTCTTCTTGTAGTTTTTCGAATCTGGAATCTCCGGAAGGAAGGTTCAGGGTGCCCCTAAATACTAGATTTAGGGGCGTTACAGGTAGGTGAAGGTCAGAGACCAATCGGTCCTTGTCCTGGGGTGGGTACACCCCCTATCCTGCTCCTCTCCTGTGGGAGGGGGGCAGTAGGCTAATCCTGATAGGGTAGGGCCTCCCATCTTCAAGATGGCGAGAGCCCGGAGATGTGCTTCACCTCGCCTCCCCCACCTGAGGGGTGGGGTGGGCCGGCTGGCACATCCCCTGTCCTTGTATGGGGTTTCCGGCCAAGCTTCCCGCCAGAGTGGGGGGGTTGCAGTGGCCTGGGGAAACTCCTAGAGGCGGCAGGCCTTTGAAGCTTCCCTTTGCTCATCCTGGGGGAGGAGATTTATCACCTCACCCAGGATGTGCATTGTTGCAGGCCCGGGAGAGCAGGGGCTCTCCCACCCAGGGGTCCAGCAACGCGTCTGCTGTGTGGCAGCCTGGGCAGCCTCAGAGCAGACGTGGATTGTAGGTTAGTTGTAAGGGGGCATCTCTAAGATGCCCTCTGGGGTGCTTGGTACATTAAATCTCACACTGGCATCAGTGTGGGTTTAATGTGCTGAGACGTTTGATACCAAACTTCCCAGTCTTTAGTGTTGCCATTATGGTGCTGTGGAGCTCGTGTTCGACGAGCTCTCAGCGCCATGTACTCTTAAATGGCAGCACTGCACTTACAGTGCCTGGGAATGGACCTGGGTACTGTAGGGGCACAGGGCTCCTGCTCCTGTGCCCACACCATGGGCATAAGGCACCCAGCCAGAGGGGTGACTGACATATGCCTTGGCAGTGTGGGTGTTGGGCATGGCACACAGGGATGTGTGCCATGCCGACTTTTCATTTTGTCCTGCACCCAGACACGCAGCCTGCAAAGGCAGTGTGTGTGTGTGTAAGGGTACAGGGCCCCTAAGGGTGGCACAATGAGTGCTGCAGCCCTTAGGGGCCTTCCCTGGTCACAAGGCCCTGGGTACCTTGGGTACCATTTACTAGGGGCTGACTTGTGGCCAGGGTTTGCCAATTTGGAGTTTGTGTGTTTAAGGAAGGAACATAGGCCCTGGGCACCTGATTGGCAGGAGTCCAGGGTACACTCAGTCAAAGTACATTCAGCAATTTAGCAAAAAGTGGGGGCATACCATGCAAGAAAGAGGGCACTTTCTCACACATACGCCCCCAAAGTAGAGCAAGAACAATTCTGGGACAGACTCACGAGCGCACTGGCACACCATACGTCGACCCCGTGGCTCCGGTGTGGGGGGGCGGGGGGGGGGGGGGGGTACTGCAATTGCGCACTAGACCCACACCTAGACAGATCACATCCCGCACAGGTACACTCACCGGCATACAAACAAGCAGCACGCTTCCGTAGATGGGTAGATAGGTGGGCACTGACGGATGCCTGGAGGGCGTGGAACCCAACCACAAAGCTTTACTCCTTTCACTCCATCCCACACGATCTGAGAGTCAGGCTCACCAGGTTCCTGTGCTCTGCGATACTTCTGCCCAAAGTACAAGACACAGACTATCTGGGCAGGATAGTATCGGATCACGACGCACACACAGTGGTCCTCAGAGGGCGACAACCTCATCCCCCAATCCTAACATGGAAGCTACCCCAAGAATGCCTCACTGACACGGCTTTCTGCCAAACCCATGGGGAATATATTCAGGAACACTTTATACGGAACGATGGCACGGCATCCTCCAGATCAATAGAGTGGGACGCGTTTAAAGTTAGCACCAGGGGACATTGCATCCAACAGGTGGTGGGGGTGAGGAGAGTGCCCTCCAAAATGCAGAGACTAAATTGGAGGAATTATCGAAAAGCATAGACCAGGGGAAAGCCACGCTGGCACAACTGTCCATAGCAAAATCCTCCCACGCAGAAAAGATGCTGGACCTGCGCAAATACAACTTTCGTGCTTATGCGGCTAAAACTCACCGGGAGGGCAATAGAACGGGGTCACTTCTGGCCTGGTTAGTCAAACAGGACACAACGCCACACCTCATCACAGAACTTATAGACACAGACGGACAGCTCAAACACTCCCAAATTGACATATTGCGCATATTTCCCGAATACTACGCGGAAATATACCGGGCACCACAGGCTGAGATGCCGAGAGAGCTTGCCCGATTCCTAGGCCCATCGCCCATGCCCAGGATCTCCCCCGCAGACAGGAAGGAAATGGATAAGGTGGTCACACCCGCAGGCGTAACGCAAGCGATCAGGTCTTTAGCACGCAAAAAGGCACCGGGTATGGACGGCTTTCCACTTGAGTACTATAGCACATTCGTGGCCCAGCTGGCGCCCGAACTGGCTTCCATTTACGAGGAGGCATTAGCCAGAAAGATACTTCCGGAATCACTGCGGACATCGATCCTGGTGACCTTCCTGAAGCCACACACAGATCCCGCGCTCCCTGCGTCCTACAGGCCAATAACGCTTTTAAACACAGACTGCAAGATTCTAGGGAAAATCTTAGCAGATCGATAGTGAAATTCTTCCAGCATTAGTGCACCCTGACCAGTGTGGGTTTGTTCCTCGATGCAATACCTCACATAATTTACGTAGATTATTTCATATCCAAGACCAGCCAAAAGACCGATACCCACGAGCAGCATGCCTGATTCTAGATCTGGAGAAAGCGTTCGACACCCTATTGTGGCCCTATCTGTTCGCGGTCCTCCAGAGCTTAGACGTCGGCCCCACGCTCATGGCGTATACCCAGCTCCTATATGGAGGCCTCACCTCCAGGATGCGTGTAGGCAAACTCATATCAGCCCCATTCCCGGTGGCACGAGAGACCAGGCAGGGGTGCCCCCTTTCCCCTCTCCTTTTCGCTCTAGCGATGGAACCTCTGGCCATAAGATTGCGACGGGAGGGGGAGGCATGGGGGATTCCCATAGCGGATACAACCCATTGCGTGTCACTATACGCAGACGACCTCCTGATCTAGGTTTGTGACATCTCGAACGATCTCACCCCAATATGGACAACGTTTCAAGAGTTTGGGGAGGCCTCGGGACTTAAAGTAAACTGGGGGAAATAGACGCTCTTCCCTCTAGGCGCCCAAATGGCGCCCATGGAAATTAGAATGGGCACCCAGACACTGACATGGAACGCGACGGCCCCCAGATATCTGGGAGTGCGGCTATACCACTCCCCCAAAGACCTCTTCGAGGGCAACCATCGCAAGGCGTTAGCGAGCCTACGACAGGCGGTAGGCTTCTGGAAGACGCTGCCATTGGCACCCATTGGGCGTGTTTGCCATAGCAAAAATGATCATGGTTCCGAGAATGCTATATTACTTCGCAAATCTCACGATAATCCCGCCGCATTCCTAACAGCTCTGATTTGGGGCGGCGGACGCCATAGAGTGGCGCTGCGCACGTTATACCTGCCCACGACGGGCAGAGGTCTGGGAGCTCCATCCTTCGAATCATATTTCCTCGCGGCACTGCTCCAATGGCTGTCCCACTGGACGGCAGAGAGGCACGTGGGAGAAACAATAACCGAAGGTGGCAGGATACCTCTCCCGCTATGAGACGAATGCTATTGCCAGGTACTAAACCGACGCACACGCACCCGCTACAGGTCTCTGTAGCCCGCAGATGTATGATGCGGGTGCACCGTATGTCGAGGGGACGACCATTATACTCTCCGTTGTTCCCCCTGGTGGGATTCCCTCGGAAGAGCGAATACTACACCGCGGGAGCCCTCCGGGTATGGACCGATCACGACGTAACAGAGATGGAGGCACTTTCATGCAGGACAACTGAAGACTTATGCCCAGATGGTCGAGTGGTATGACCTCCCGCACGGACAGTTTCTGCGACACAGACAAATCTTAGACAGTGGTAGCCAACACTGGAACCTTCGGGACGGGGAAACCCCGACACATCCAGTGTTACACACGATACTGCGCATGGGGACAGGTAGACACCTAATCACGTGGCATTACAAAGCGATTCGAGAATTGACGGATGTCTCCCTGGATGGGCTCCGAAGGGCGTGGGAAGGCGACGCGGGCTGCGCATTTCATGACACGGAATGGCGCCAAGCTCTGGAATTTCCCAGAAAGGTATCCTGAAACGCGCGACTCAAACACATACAGTTCAATATCCTACACCGAGCGTATCTTACACCGGATAAGCTTCACCGGTTTTACCCCAATACGCACTTCAGGTGCCCCCGCTGTCAGGCACCAGAAGCAGACTTTAAACACATGTTTTGGGCCTCCCCCTCCATACAACAGTATTGGGACAGGGTACACCATACGCTCCAAACAACGGTCAATCTCTCGAACATCTCCACGTGGGAGGCGTGCGCTCTGGGGATCTCCCAGAAAAAGAAAACTGCAAAATTACAATGGAAATTTGCATCCCTCGCCATTCTCTTAGCAAAGAGGAATATAGCTATGCATTGGAGGGCCCCTACTGGGTCCTCGGAGGCAGCTTGGGCGGGGGCACTACTCAAGTGGGGGGCAGCAGAGGAGGAGACACTAAGACAGGAAGAGGTAAAGGGCACGCGTAAACATCCAATATCTATGGAATGGGCGCAGCTCCTAATTCACTTTAAACAGGAACGGGCAGATGGGGAAACACTGGAAGTGATGCAGCCCCCACCCCACACCCCCTTCCTATCCCCACTGCACAGGACCCAACGGTAGCGGTACAAGAGGCCAGTAGGAGAACCGACAAGGAGAGATAGACTAGGCCCCCCGGGCTTATCGCCCACCCCTACGATGGCTCAATTCCCTCCAAGATTACCTCAGGACGCATCCGACGGACTTGCAACCAGTCAGCACACCACCCGCCACGACCGATTATCCTTGCCCACCATATATATATCCCCTACCCCCCCCCCACCACCCAAAAGTTCCTCTTATTCATTTTCCCCCCTTTCTTCTTCTCCTTCCCACAGTTCACAGTTAAATTTCCATCGGCAGTTCCGAAGCCGATATATTCGCTAAACGGAATAGATGATCACGTACACTATAGGGGAAGCTGTACACAGACAGGAGCGGGAAGAACGTGCTAACCCTAGCTATCATGTGACACATCGGTACAGTCGCAACAGAACACACTACAGTCCAGTGGGGCAAACCAGTAGCAGATTTACGATCCAAGGTATGTCAAGGGGTTCCGGGGACTGGACAACTAGTGCAATCGCCCTTTGTAAACAGGAACAATACTTTACAATGATACAAAAGGTGGCACATCTGTGAAATATTTGATGTATATTATGGAATATTGTATGCAAATGCCTAATAAAAAAATTCAAACAGAAATAAGACAGTATTTTCTCTTAATTTCTGTTTGATGCACATGTGGAACATGGTCTTAAAAATACTGTACTTTAGCCAATTTACCCATCACTCCTTGGGTAGAGTTAGCTTAAATCAGCACATATCCTTAACTTACAATCTTAATTGAAAAGCAATATATAGGAAACCCAGGACGTGAATTCATGCTCAAGGGCTCATATACAGCCTTGCAAATTTTCTCTGAAATGTTTGAATGGTGTTATTACACCCGATGGTACATTACTTAGCTTGTGTTGTACAGTCTGTTTCTTTCTTGTGTGAGGCAAAAACCCCTGCATACATTTCATTGTCATTTCTTCCGTACTGAAGCAATTAAAGTGAATACTTGCTGTTTGTCACAAGGACCAAGGAGTATGCCCATATTGTGTTAAGTGTATCTGCTCAGTGTATGCTGACCATCTTTTACTGCACGTAGTTTACCAGTTGCGGGTCTTCCGTAAAACCCTCACTGCTTATTCCATTAGTATTATGACTCCTTTGCTTCAACTGTCTGGTTCTACATTTAATGTTTAAAGGCCCAGCATTTTACCACGTTATCTTGATTCTACTATACATCAGCTTAAATGTGTAGGATAGCTGTGAATCTGCTCTGGACTTTCATAGTGCACTTACTGGTAGTACCTCCTTCCTAAGGTCAGGACCAGAGTTCTTATGTCGCTCTACATGCGTTATTCTGCACAATATCAGGACTTTCACACCTGCATGATTTCTGTTGTCTTATATGCTAGAATGTCATAGGGACTCTTCCAAATGTATAGCATTTATACCCAACATTCACACTGAATGAGATGTGCCAAAGGCCAGGCAATAACGTGTCACAAAGTAGCCGGTCAAAGAAAACTTGCTGAGCCTAAATGAGTGAGTGCATTTACAATATGCTTTGTTTTCATAAGCCTGAAAGCTTGGTGACCCCCGCCCCCCAGCCTTCAAATAAGAAATCAGAGCATCATATTCGACCTACTGTAATGATGTGTTTCCAGGTCTCCCAAAAAATGTATGACCAGGTTATAAAATCGTACAGCTAGAAAGTACGTAAACCTCGTTAGGCGTGGTTGTGCAAAAGAAGCGCAGAAATCACTCTTGGTTCTCAGTGAACCCTAGAACCGCATTCGAAACACAATGCACTATCCATGGGTCAATTTGGATCATAAGTCCTCTATTTGTAAAAATTGCCCCCTCAACACTTCAGTGAGGGACACCTTGTCAACTAACGTGCATGTGATTCACGAAGAATCTTTGGAAGTCCTTCCAGCTAAATCGTTCTTGTGACAGCAGCAGGGTATCACTGATGTGCAATAATTAATCTGAGATGGAATTCATCCTGATTCTCGTGTGTGGACATTTGTAAAAAAAATTTAAAAAAAAAAAAAAAAAATCTATATTCCCAAGGAATGGGATGCTTCAGAAATCTACATCTACACGAGTTTGAGCTATTGACATTGCAAATAACAATGCCTTTTATATTTGTTTTCGTTTTAAAAACAAATAAAAGGCAGTCATTTACAATGCCAATCGCTTTAACCCCTTCTGTGCCACGCCCTTTCCCCCTCCTGTGCCGGGCGTTACATTAGTGGGTGGGGTTCATGACAAGATAGTCTCGTCATGGGCACAGCGCGACCGTGCTCCATGACGAGACTATCTCGTCATGGGCACTGAAGAGGTTAACTCGTGTAACTGCGAGACCTATTACATTGCAAATGCTTGTTAACATGGTCATCTCCACTTTTTGCCTATTAGATGCAATTTTTACTGCGGTGCACTGGGTTTCCTGCTAACCAGGTCGCCAGTGTCCGTGCTCTTTCCCTAAAATAAGTTAACTGTGTGAGAAAGTGCCATCTTTCTTGCATGGTATGCCCCCAGTTTTTGCTGAATGTACTTTGACAGTGTGCCCTGGACTCCTGCCAATCAGGTGCCCAGGGCCTATGTTCCTTCCCTAAAACCCAAATTGGCAAACCCCGTCCACATATCAGCCCCTGGTAAATGGTACCCTAGGTACCCAGGGCATTGTGACCAGGGAAGGCTTCTAAGGGCTGCAGCACTTATTGTGCCACCCTTAGAGGCCCTGTACCCTAACACAAACACACTGCCCTTGCAGGCTGAGTGTCTGGGTACAAGACAAAACAGAGTCGACATGGCACACATCCCTGTGTGCCATGCCCACAACCTACACTGCCCTGGCATACATCAGCCACCCCTCTAGCTGGGTGCCCTATGACAGTGGTGTGGGCACAGGAGCACGAGCCCTATGCCCCTACAGTACCCAGGTCCATTCCTGGGCACTGTAAGTGCAGTGCTGACATTTCAGAGTATATGGCGCTGGGAGCTCGTCAAACACTAACTCCACAGCACCATGATGGCAACACTGAAGAGTTTGGTATCAAACTTCTCAGCACATTAGACCCGCACTGATGCTAGTGTGGGATTTAATGTACAATGTACTACAGAGGGCATCTTAGAGATGCCCCCTGAAACCTAACCTACAATCCACGTCTTGTCTGATAGGCTGCCACACAGCAGACATGTTGCTGGACCCCTGGGTGGAGAGCCCCCGCTCTCCTGGGCCTGCAACAATGCACATCCTGGGCAAGGTGCTAGGTCTCCTCCCCCAGGATGGACAGGGGGAAGCTTCAAAGGCATGTCGCATTTGTGAGCTTCTCCAGGCCACTTGCTATACTCAGCAACTGGCCCCCACCAGTTCTGACCCCCACTCTGGCGGGAAGACTGGCCAGAAACTCCAAGAAAGGACAGGGAATGTGCCAGCCCTGCCAACCCCACCCCTCAGGTGGGGGAGGCGAGGTGAAGCACATCTCCGGGCCCTCGCCATCTTGAAGATGGGGAGCCCTACCCAATCAGGACTAGGCCACTGCCCCCCTCCCACAGGAGGGAGACAGGATAGGGGGTGTACCCACCCCAGGACAGGGACCCAGTGGTCCCTGCCCTTTGCCTACCTGTAACGCCCCTATATCTAGTATTTAGGGGCACCCTGAACCTCCCTTTCTTAGATTCCAGATTCCGATAAAGCAAAGAAGAACAAGAAGAAAGAAGACCTGCCGTGCAGCTGCTAAGAAGAGGAAGACCCAACTGCTTTGGCCCCCGCCCTACCGGTCTGTCGACCCTCGAACCTGCTCAATCCCGACACCTCCTGTGGCCAGCAACCTCACTAACCCCGGAGGACCTGGCTACCTTGGGTACCTAACCCCTGGCATCAGCAAGGAACCGCGAACCCGGCACACTCTGCACCCGCCAAGCCTGACCTGTGCTGGAGTGGACAAAGACCCCGAGTACGTCCCCCGGCGACCGGGACCCCGAATCCGGCACCCAAGGACCCACCTAGACGCCCCGGACGCCTGCAGCCTCAGAACCAGAGACCCCCCCCCCCCAACCGCGATCAACAGAGGGTAAGATTTCCCGACACCAAAAGGCACCCCTGCACCCGTGCCCTGCGGCCCCCTGTGCCCGACTCCTGGGTACCTACCCACCAACTACCCAACTTACCTCTCGAAGTGGTGAGCCCACCTGAAATATCTTTGTCCCCGAGCTTGCAGCCTTTGTTCGTCCTTGAGCTTTTCCATTGCAATCCATTGAGCGCCCGAAGGCTCAAAAGCACCCTACACCCAGCAACCCGAGTGGCCCTGGCAGTGCAACTTCTACTCCTACCTACTTCCCTATTTGCCCTGAGCAAGTGACCAGGCGCCCAGCTCCCACAGCCGCCACCAACCAAGGCCCCCCTGCCTCCCGTAAGATAACATTGGGCCTAACTCACTCTGCACCCGGCTGCCCCTGTGCCGCTGAGGGTGTAACAACTGTACTTACCTGACCCTGGGAGACCCCAGAGTCTATGCCCAGAACTTTAACTCTGCCAGTCGAGTACTTACCCAAAGGCAGATAACTCACTTTTCTTCCATATGGTAACATTGACTGGTTTTTCTTGAAATTTCTTCTAAGTGTTGAGTTTCTAAACTTTAAAATATTCACCTAAAATCAACCGAATAACGAAAACGGATATACTCACCTGCTATTAGGAGAGATCCCAGTGCTGGATCTTGGTGCCCAGCTCTGACCCTGAAAAGTACTCCCAACCGTACTTACCACTAACTCAATTTTCTCCCATAGGAAACCATTGACTGTTTTTCTGTGAATTTTCTTCTAAGTGTCGATTTTTGCAAACTACAAATATTCTTTAAAAATCGTACCAACTGTGAAAACGTAGTTACTTACCCGTTTTAGAAAGATGTCCCAGTACTGAGCCTAGGAGCCCAGCACTGGATTACAAAAGTAACAAGAACATACTTTACCCGTAACTCGAATTTTCTTCCGTAGGAAACCATTGACTGTTTTTCTGTGAAATTTCTTTTAAGTGTCGATTTTGCAAACTTCTAAATATTCCTTAAAAATCGCCTGTATAACTTAAACGCAGTTTCTCAACTGCTTACAGGTGGTACACTAGTGCTGGGTCCAGGATCCAACACTGGCCTAAAAAAAGTAACCATAACCCCACTTACCTGCTAAGTGAATTTCCTTCCATAGGATAACATCGGTAATTTGATCAGAAACAGTTTCGAGAGTCAACTTTTAAAATAGCAAAATATTTCTTAAAAATCACAACAGGAACTAAAAAGTATTTACTCACTTGTTTCCAAGAACTGTCCCAGGGCTGAATCTAGGATCCAGTCCTGGAGTTAGAAAAGTAATCCTGAAAGTAATCAATTGCATATAACTTAAAATTTCCATTGAGCTCAATGTATTATTGTGTTTGAAACTGTGTTGCCTATTGCAACAAACTTTAACTATTGCATTCCAAGTCAATTGTCCTTTGCAAAGTATTTAACTAAAGCATTTCATTCTGAGAAAGTATATTTTGATACCTCTTGTTGGTTCTAAAATAAAACAACCATATATTTTATATACAAACCATTGGCCTAGAGTTCACTTCTTGAGTGTGTGAGACCATTTGCTGGCTGAGTGTGTGCAACAAATGCTTTACACTGTCCTCTGATACTGCCTTACTGCTCGACCAAGCTACCACTTTAGACAATAAGGTTATATCTAACTTTAGCCTCTGACAAACATCTGGGAACTGTGGACCCTATACACACTGTACCTATTTGGGAACAGTATATATAGAGCCACTTTCCTACAAACTGTTCAATTGCACTCCAATTGGCAAGACTTTTAGCACCTCTGCAAGTCCCTAGTAAATGGTACCCCTGGCAACTAGGGTGTTGGTACTAAAGTAGGTCCATAATGGGCGTCAGCATGTGTTGTGGCAATCTAAGGGACCCACCACCGAACTCATGCAGACTGTCACTGCAGGCTGCGTGAAATGGTGCAAACAAAAGTGAAAACATGACAGGGCACCCACCCTGTGTGCCATGCCCACATACACTACATGCAACATATGCAAGTCCCCTCCATAAAGCAGGCTTAATAACCCTAAGTCAGGGTGCTTTATATTATATATGAGGACATATCTGCATGAGTAGATATGTCTCTCTCCTGTGTAATTCAATTACTAGATACTGCAAGTGAACAGGGAAGCTATCTTAAGTATATATACTGTGCACTGGTCATTATGGGTTACCCAGCTACATTATGGCTCTACTGAAACCTATGGTGTTTGGTATCAAACACCTTGTCTTAATAAACCCATACTGTTGCCAGTTGTAGATTTACTAAGACTTGCACCCAGAGAGCACCTTAGAGGGGCCCACTGAAAACTTACCAGCCTCTTCGTGTGCTGGCTGACTGGTATCATCCAGCCTGCCACCACAGACAAGTTTCTGACCCCCTGCATGAGAGAACCCATGCTCTCGGAGGCCAGAAACAATGCCTGCTCCGGAGGAAGGTGTTCACACCTCCACCAGCAGGATCGCTAGTGATTTAGCAGTTAAATACAATGAGCTTCAAAGCCCCTGCCGTCTTTGATATGCGAATCCGGCTTCCCCCAGACCTGGGTGATGCCACCCTCTGAGGCCCATTTGACACCATGACAGGCAGGGAATTAGCTATGCAAGTAGGCGTTGCTGCAGGGATTCTCCTCAGAAACAGAACTAAGCTTCGGACATCAGCATGTAAGGACCGAGTCTCCATACCGCCTGAGTATCTATGAGCCAGAGTCTGACTAGCTATAGTGCCTCACTTGCCCTCCTAATTTTTACAGAGAAACAAGTGAATTGGCACCCCAGAACACAACACTCTTGACCCTCTCAGGGATCATGATAACAGGACACCTTTTCGCTCCCTCACCCGAACCTGCCCACAATAAGATATACAAGATAGACGAAGGAGGTTTAAAATATTTATTTAAACTATTGTGCTCTAAAATGCAGTATTTGCACCATAATTAGAAAACAAATGCATACCAAAAATATTGTTAGCATGGTTAAACTATATACCATAAAAATCCCCGTTGTGTTATAAAACAGATTAGCCTAAGCACCCCACCCCTTCTATTGAAGCTAAATGATTATTTAGCAAATATCACTGGGATTAGTGGTAGACCCCGTACCTTAGTATGCATAGATGGACGTTCTAAATCTCAGCTGACGCAGTCCTATTGCCGCGGGACCTTCGCTCAATGTGTGTGATTTTAGAACTTCTGTCCTCAGTTATATGATAAGACATGTTTGCTCACGCAAAGCAGCTGCATTCTTGTGTTATGTCTAGGTGCCAGGACTAGAGAACAAGGAAGGGACATGGTTGTTTGACCTGATCTAAGGTGTTTAGACTTAATCCCAGGAAAAGAACAGAACACGACAACATATGGAGGTTCTGTGTTTAAGTACAACATGGCACAAAAGCAAGCGTGTTTATATAGTAACACGTGTAAAAGAAAATGCGGCCTACAACATGCACAACTAGGCAAATATAGGGAAAACAACAATAGGCCGTGCACGAAACAACCAACCAAACTAGTTAAGTTTGCACCACCAAGCTAGTCAAACCCCAAAAGGTGGGCTGCCTCAAGTGCTACACGAGAGAAGGGTTCCACCATCTTGATTTTGGTGGAATTGGGAACTCTGCAACAAGTTTATGCCCATAGGAAGTGCTCATATAGGGGGTGTAGTGGCCCCAAGGCTAAGTAGCCCATTGGTTACTACCCTTCCCTCTCCTTAACGCCCCTGAATTCAGTATTTAGGTGGCCCCCTGAAACCAGGGAAGCAGATTCGCCCGACTAAAGAAGGAGGACAAAGAAGAGACGAAGAAGCGAGAACTGTGGACTACCTTTGGACTTTTGAGCACAACCCTGCCTGCTCCTCTCCCGAAAACAGACAACACTACTCATCCTGCAACTGTGCATCCTCCAAAAGCCTCAAAGGGCTGCCAGAACTTTACCACCCAGCCAGCATCTCCCTTGAAGAGGAGGAGCCACTTCCCTGCAACCTACAGGCACCAACCGCAACATCCAGGTCTCCGTTCTTCGGACCACTGGGTCCACCAACAGACACCAGGAGGTGGTCACTCTGCTCCAGAGGGTCCGATCTGTCTTCCCACCAAGTTTGGAGACACCAGGACCCCCAGGAGCAGCCCTGCACCAATACCTTGAGTACCGGAACCCTTGCAGCAACCAATGCTCGTTTGTAGTCCAATCTAGACTCCAACTCTGCAAAGACCGATCTTTATATAGTATACCAAAAAGAGGTATACTATGCAAAGAGTCCAGGTATCTCTCATAAGTGGACAGGGGCTTGCTCTAGCAATCCCAAAGTGCTCTATTAGGGGATAGTGGGGTCTAGCAGTCATAGGCTTATCACAGAGAAGGGTCAGAAATATGCTGTATGCATACAGTCAATATAAGATACACACGACTCACTAAGGAGATCCATACCAATTTAGAGAAATAACTGGTACCTTTATATAAGCTTAGGCACCAAGATCATCAAAATCAGAAAAGTAAGCTTCAAGTTTGAATTTTTATAGTTTTTAAAAAGAAACTTCTTAAGCTGTAATGTTATCCTTTAGAGAAAAGACATACTACTTAAAGGAACTACACAGAGAATTACGGGACCAATTGTCTGGACTGAAGGTGGGTATGGTGGAAGGTCCAAGGCAGCACCAACAGGTCACCTCGGGCAGCACTGGGGCAGAGGTGCTTTTCAGCGTCGGGTGCACTGTGCAAGTCAAAGGGGATCGGTCCGGTCACAAAGAAGCTGCAGGCTTGGACTGAGAGTACAGTCCGGCTGAACCAACAAGGGGGCTCAGGTCTCACAATGCTCGGGGACATGGGGACACCTTGGTGCTCTTCTCAGGCCAAGGCAGCCGGGTGCAGATGCGTCTTGAGACATCTGGTTTTCATGACCGGAGACACTTGCAGTAGAGGCGGCCTGCACAAAGTGGCTGCAGGCAACAGTAGAGAGTCCACAGTGGGCATACCCAAGGTGGGCTTCGCCTCTGGAGGGTCTGGGGACCACGCTGGCACCCGTGGCCCATTCTGACTAGGCCTAGGTGGCACAGGTGCAGTGGTGCTTTCGGTTGGGTTTTTTGGCGTTCCGGATTCTAGACAGGTCTCTTGGGGTGCCTGCAGTACACAGGTGAGCAGCTCCGCTACTCCTGGGAGGTCTTGGGTAAAGGGCGGCAGTCCTCCAAGGCTTTTGGATGCACAGCAGCTGCAGGATGAGTCATCTTTGGCCCAATGGTTGAGGACAGCAGGGTTGGTGACAAGTTAGTAGCTGCTCCCTTGTTCTTGCTTTTGAAGCTCTTCAGGGTCCTCCTTTCAGGTAGACAGAATCTGATTTCCTGGTGCCAGGTGCTCCCCTAAATACTGGATTTGGTAGTGTAGGGTTGTAGCCAATGGGCTACTTACCCCTGGCATCACTACGCCCCTTATATGACCCCTTCCTGTGGGTATTGGGCATAACCCTGACCCAGAGTTCTTAATTCTGCCATCACCAACACGGCAGACTTCTAATTTCATTATCCACATCAGATAACCCACCTTAGGGGTGGAAGTAGCCTAAGGGCAGACATGCCTCTCTGACTACGAATTTTCCTGCCTGCCCAGGTGGCAAACGGACCCTGGTCTGGGGTGCTGGCATCCCCTCACCTCTGAGGGAAATCAGATTCACATACCAAGGCGATGTGCTCTTCGAAGCTCCCCGCCTCGGAAGAGAAGTCTTTGTTTCTGACCTTCTGAGAGCGTGGGCTCTCACCTTTGGCGGGTCAGACAGGGGTCAGACACCCACCGTGGTGGCAGGCTGTTCAGAACCAGTCAGTCAGCAAACTAGTAGCTCATAGGTTTTCGGGGGCACCTCGAATGTGCCTATGGGTGAAAACATTAATAAAACCATCACTGGAATCAGTGTGGGTTTATTAATAGAAGATGTATGATACCAAACATCTTTGGTTTCAGTGAAGCCATCATGTAGCTGGGGAACTCGTTTTTGACCAGCATCCAGCACATGTACTTAAAATGACTTCCCTGGTTACTTGTACTGGTAGTTATTTAACTGGCCAGCACAGAGGCATATCTGCTCATGCAGATATGTCCACACATGTAGTATAGTGTAGTGTACCCTGCCTTAAGGTCTGCAAATTCTGCTGTAGGGGTGACTTACCTATACTGCATGCAGCGTTCGCAGGCATGGCACAAAGGGCTGTGTGCCATGCATAGTTCCTTCTAACATACGCATGTCCTTTCTCCAGCACGCACACACTGTTCCAAAGTGCACATTTCAACTAGAGACAACTCGCCATCCAAATACTTCCATTTAACACGAGTGGCCCAAAAATCGGTCAACAGACACTTTGTTGGCAAAGAGAGAGGAGTGGTTGTGGCACTTTTGCAAGGCCGGTCAGAAGAGCAGGTGTTCTGCTACAGGCACATTTCCATTTGGAACATCCAAGAGTGTACCGCTTCTACACCGGTCGCTTGCTCTAGTAGTTTTGAGGGCCTGCTTGGATTTGCAGGGAGCATTTAGCGTTATGGTCAGAGCAGCAGACTATGGAGCCAGGGAGGTGTGTTCAAAACCCAGGCAGTATAAATTTCGTATTTAGTGTTCGGTCCCCAGAAAAACATCTGAAATGCCTTCATAATGGCCACAGATTTACATTTAGTAATTAAGCCACTTCTAGTCTGTGACTGTGTCCTAACTCCAGGCTTCTGCATCTGGATTAGAGGTCTAGCGAGTCTGTATTCAATCTGATGGCTCTAGGAGAAGCACTGTAATTTGAGTGCATCCAGAACAGTAAACCCAGGCCGTCCATGTGAAATGTAACAGGTGCTCATTTAAATTGCTCCATTGCTCTTGGGCCAAGCTTGCATTATATTTTTAAAAAACTATTCAGTAGCAGAAGCAGCATTTGGGGCCAGGCACAAATTATGAATTAATGTATTGTCCATAACATGTATTTATTGTAGTGGATGTGGTCTGCATTTCTACTACAGTATAAGTAGCTGTTCCAGTCATGTAGGAATTGACTTTCAGTTAATGTTTAAATACACTCACTTAATAAAAACTTTTCAAATATTCTGATGGGACATGGGTAAAAGCTTCTGCATGTTAAAAAAATTCACTTACTTGAATTTTGAAGGCAAGCTTTCTGTATTCCGGCATGATGTTTGCTGAATGATTTACATTCCAAATATGTTCAAATCTCGTGCACGGGCTATTAGAGGCAGCGCCAACGTGAATGTGCTCACTATTAATTTCTTGGCACGCCCACTTCTTATTCCTGGTGCTTCTTCTGCTACGTTGCTACATTCACATATGCATGTGTGAATATTGAAAGCTGGGCAGAAGCACAAATAAGAGCAAGACCTCTTGCAAGTCACACTGCCTACATATGGTGCTGTTGCAACTAGGGGAATGACTGACTCATCCTTTAGGTGCTGATCTTGAATCAAACATTTTTGCGATTTCACCATGAAAACACTACAAAAACCTAATTAATGTGACACATTCAGTGTTGGAATAAAAAAAAATGTGCGCCAAGAACACAAATTGGTTGCCAAGGCGTGTCAACAGAAAGGGGGTGCAGTCAACGAGTCTTGAAAACCAGTCTGGCTGTCAACTTCTACATTTATGGGGGCATGGCTGCACTGGCGACAGAAATGGACACACTGCAGTGAAGCTCTGACTCAGTCAGACCTCAACTTTTGGTATAGAGGCCCCAAATTTAATCTCACCCCATCGATCCTGTGGGATCCAACGCCCCATATCGAGAAGCGCAGTATTCCACTAACTGGCCCAGGATGCGACTACTGGAGCCTGCACAACCATGAGTGAGCGGGATCAGCCTAGTCCGTCCTCGGAGGACCTACAGCAACAGGGGTCACACGTGAGCCTGAGGATTAGCCTACTGAGCTAGTCACTCATCACAGACGACGAATGCCCTTTACCTGTTGTGGTTTCCAGACATATACTGCTGGAGATGGGCACTGGCCCAGGCCCAACATGGATTCCAGGTATGAGAGACGTGCTTGGGTGGACGATGGCGGGAGCGGAGCTGTTTTAATGCGCTGGTCAGGCGGTCGCCCCCTGAGGCAGTTATACACCTGCCTTTCCTGGACGATCTCACTACACACCGGTAAGAGGCGAGGGGAGCGGTGGTTGTTGGCTTCACATGAAGCATATTGGCACTGCAGAGGTTCGCAGATCCTGTTGATTTAGCGGTTGTGATCGGGCTGCAGGGGTGTGCTGGTTGAGCGGTGCCTGTCGGTGTGTGGCTCCCTCTGGCTCCACTGCCTTAGTGGCTGGCCTTCCATTGTCACACTGTCGGTGCTGCTGTGCCCCGTGCCCCACCCAAAATCGTTCTGGCTTTCCGTGACCCTCTGCATTCTTTCTGCCAGAACTCACTCTCCTTCTGGATCAGGAACAGCTCTACCCATCTCCCCCACACAAGGTGACATAGCATCTACTGCCTTTAAGATCAAAGTGTAAGTACTGAGGTGACATCCAGGCTCCCGGTCCCTGACTTGGACCCTCATTGGCTACTCTTGGCCGTGCTGGCGTAGTGGTGAGAGCTGTGGGCAGAGGATACATGAGAGGACCTGCAAGGCGCCCGCTATATCACTGCATTCGTTGGGGATGAGGGTGGCTACGCTATTGCCACACTGAAGGTGACCCGACTCCCATTCTCCGTGTTCTGTGCCACATGATAGTATCTCAGGGCAGCAGTGTGGCCTTAGTGAGCAGTACTCCCAGCTTTTGTCCACCGCTGACCTGGTCGCCTCACATATCTATAGGCACCTCCTGCTTCCAGTAGTTACCATGGGAGAGGGGACCACAAACCGGGAAAACTCTCCTTTGAATGCACCAGACAATTGGGAGGCCAGACACACACCGAGGAGAGGGGGACTAAACTTAGCACCACAAATAAATTAACTGGGTCAAGCGCCATCATGGCGGTGCTGTGAGCTGGATTTTAATCCATTGATGCAGGATTTTTGACATGCTGACATGCCGCCTGGATCGTATGGGGAGAGCATTGACCGCCAAGGCACCCGTCAACGGCACAAAACAACGAATTTCGGGTCTGAAGGACAGAGCTGCATTCCTTGCAAAACGTCGAGAAAAAAACAGAGCGGGCTCTTCAAGGCAGTCGGTGTTAAGAATGCAGATCTCGAAGAAAAGTAGCGCAGGAATAACATTCTCATCATGGGAATCGTGGAGTCCACAGACATGGGCCGCCTGGACCAGTTTGAAGAGCAGCTTCTCAAAGAAACATCAGACTGGAAAAGCTTTACTGACATTTGTGTTGGAAAGAGACCATAGAACACTGGGCCCCTGGCCGCCCCCCAGGGTCCCCCTCTCGACCCATTTGCACGCTTGCTAATCTTTAGAGACAGGGACTCGACACTCCAGCTAAATCGCAAACGAGGTCGTTGCAGTATCAGCAGACTGCTGTCTCTTTTTATGATGTCCTAAAGTTGGAGGGGCAGGAGGCCCGTTGCAAGTTTCAGGAAATTAACGCTCTGTTAAAAAAAAAAAGGCTTAAGCATGGCATGCTGTACTCAGTCAGGTTACAGGTGGATGTAGACAGGAAGGCTAGATTGTTTAACTCACCGGCGGAGGCGATGACATTCTATAAGAGAAGCTGAGTTTAATCACCTCGAGCTACTCCGAACCGCACGCCGCCAGATTAGCACACCTTGCAGATCATAGGCCTGTTTCATCCTGGCTTATCAGTACACCTCCAGCTACTCCATGGTGCTGTGCATGGACCAAACGTCTCCCGGCAGTGCATCATACTCATTTTACTCTCAATGTTCTAGATGGCATAATTCCACAATTGCCTGTAACCATATTTTGTCAAACATTAGGGATCCTACATCATATCGTCTCCATTTGCCGTAGCACTGCCCACCCCTTACTGTGTATACCACACGGATTCCTTTTTGGATTTTTGTTTGTTGGGTTTATATGGGATTCACTGGGTAGTTTGGTGCCTAGTGTGGGGTTCGAGGGGGAGAGTCTTTTCAAATGGGGATTGTTATTTCATGCATCTAATGACAACTGTTTGAAAGGGGACAATGATACTGCCAAACTCCCCATGAAGAACACGCATTTCCCACCATAACTCAGACATCGAGTGGGCAGGCACAAATGGCTGAGAACAATTTTGACATGGAATGTCCGGGTTCAGAATAACCCCCGCAAAGACAAGCGTGTGATGGCATATCTCAATATACATGGGGTGTAGATTGCTTTCCTGTAGGAGAAGCATCATCATCAACAGGACACCTCAAGAGCATAGGGTTCCTACAGGTATTTCTCTAGTTACAGTACGTACTCACAGGGAGTGTGTACACATTCACAACAGTGTCCCTTTCAGAATTAAAGCCAGCATCCTTGACAAGGAGGATAGCTATGTGGTCTTTGCAGGTCAGTTAATTGACCAATGGATATGGCTCGTGAATGTACATGCAGCGAATATAGATGCCCCCACCTTTTTCTATAAACTCTCATCCATTATAAGACGCTTTACCACAAATACTATTATACTTGGGGGAGACCTCAACATGGTACAAAACCCAATGATAGAATCCACAGGCATCACTAGCATCAGTAAACCGCAGGCTAGACGGGTATTTCAAGCTATTAGCAACACTTATTACCTAAAAGCTGCATGGTGTCTTAAAAATGGTACCACGCCCGGATACACTTCCTACATTGCGCCCCATGCGGTGAGGATGCGCAGTGATTATTGGTTCATGTCGCCCAATGCTATCTTATGGTTGTGGGATATCTACCACGTACACTATTGAACCATGGTCCTGTGAAGATGGCTCTGGGAAACCCATGTGGCAGAGGATTGAAGAGGAGATGGTGCTTCCTTGGAACTGCCCGCGTGGATGCGTTGTTCGCCTCTGAACTACATGGATCTATACTGGAATATTTTGAACTAAATTAACGGTTCTGTATCTCGTCAGGCTTTCAATGGGATGCCTTTAAGGCGTACATTTGTGGACTATGTATCTCAAAACATGCCGGGTTCCCCATAGATAATCAAAATTACATTACATGGATACAGACTGAACTGAAAGACATTGACAAGACCGATGCACAATGACAATGTGGGGCCCCATTCCACCACTGCGCCACTCTGATTGGTGGGGTTCGCTCCGTGGCAAAGAGGGAGACTGCCAATTTGGGCAAATATGCTCGGGCCTGTCAGTATGGGAAGGGTGAGCGCCTGTGGCACATGTTGACCCCACCTCCTCCGTCCGAACTGTGGTCCTGACCTTTAAAGGTGTGGTTCACTTAAAGGGTGGTGTTTGGCGGGGGGGGGGGTGTCAAGCATTACCCGCACACTCCAATATTCTGAGCAGTTCTACTCCACCAAACTTAAGGGGGAGCAGACACTCGAGTGGCATATCTGGCAGAGTTGCAATGGTGTGGATCACAGATGTGCAGCGTCAATTCCGGAGTGAACCCATCTCGGCGGAGGAAATTATGCAGGGCATTGATTTATTCAGCAACTTAAAGGTGCCAGGCCTTGATGGCCTCTCAGGTGTTTTCTTTAAGGCATACAAATATATCCTTGTCCCAAACCTTTTGGATATGTATGTTGAAGCCCTCAAGGAGGGCACCCTACCGCCCTTACTAAAAGACGCAGTTATCAAACTATTGATTAAGCCCTGCAAAGACCCTCAGCTTTGCACCTCATACACACCCCTCATTACTCAACTTTGTTAATAAAATTCTGGCCAAAGTGATGGTCACCCAATTGCCGCTGTTGATTAATCAGATCATCTCGCCGATCCAGATGAGGTATGTCCCACATTGGTCCAAATCCTTTGCATTGTGTTTGCCGTACTCAAAAGGGTCTCCGCGGAGATACCGGTGGCCATTGCCCTGTTTGATCAGAGAAGGCCTTCGATTCTCTAGAATGGCCCTTTATCCCAGTGACACCACAGCAGCTTGGGCTTTCTAGGGGCTTCTCTGCTCTGACTAAGCTTCTCTATTCCCAACCAGTGGCACGGCTTTGGGTAAATGGATGACTTACTGGGCTGTTTGCAGTAGCCAGGGGGATATGACAAGGATGCCCTCTGTCTCGGTTACTTTTTATAATTGCCATGGAACAGCCAGTTCGCCATCTTCAGGAAAAACATATGCATCACGGTCTCCGCTTTCGCCCAGGCCGCCTGGTAAATACATGTATGCAGACGATATTTTACCGATTATCTGCCAGCCCGTAGAAAAATGTGCTTCTGTTATTTGTGAGATCATCAAATTCAGGGGGTTTCAGGACTTAATATAAAAACTGAGCGAAATCAGAGCTGTTCACTCTCACAGATGCTACTTCACCGCTCCCATATGAATATCCACTTAAGTGGTGCAGAGACTCCACCAAATACTTAGGCAACATGATAAACAAAGACAAGGAGGAAATAATCCATCTGAATTACGGCCCTGCCATTGAAAAACTCACAGTCCAGACTGAGCAGTGGTTGCGTCTCCCCCTTTCAATGGTGAGTCGTCTAGCCATTGTTAAAATGGTGATCCTGCCCCGCTTTCTATATGTATTTTTGAACATACCTATACGCCTGATCAATATCTCCTTCCTCATCCTCCAGGATATGTTGCTACGCCTTATTTGGGCTGGTCGTAGGCCTCGGATTCGATTAGACACACTTGTCCTCCTGTATGACAGATCGCTACAGCGTCCTCGATTTTCAAATATACTACCTAGCAAGGCAATGCCATTTAGTGTCACACTGGTTTCATGCTTGTAGGAAGCTGACTCAGTATATACCCCAACGGTAGGCAGAGGTAAAAGTAGATAATACCTTACTCTCTTTGTGGTAGTGTGGGAAAGCATTAAGGCTTTATCAGAGGGTAGCGTTAAGCATTTATTCTACACACTCAGGCAAGAAATGTCACACACTCAAAGACTGAACTCAGACCAATTTGTTTGTATGAAAATATTATTTAGTTGCATTTTATTTTCTAGAACCAAGCAAGGCCTGGTACAGGTAAGTGTAATTGTACTTAGCAAAAGTAAGAGAGTTTAAATGCAGTTTAATACAATCAAATTGGTTACAGGTAAGTCATTAGTCTATTAAAGTTTGAATTACTTTTCTGTTACTTTTCCGATTACTTTTCAAGTTATTTTTCAGTTTAGTTTTCAAGTTACTTTTAAGATTACTTTAAGTTACTTTAAGTTACTTTCTCTACTCAGTGTGATATGCCTAGATATGCCTGGATATCACACTGGGGAATTTCCTAGACAAAAGGTAAGTAAATCAGTTTCTGTATATATGCAGTTTCTCAAGGTTTCATACAAACCAACTCCACACTTAAAACAATTGTCACATAAAAGCAGTCAATGCAGTCCTATGGGAGAAAACAATGTTATCGACTTCACAGTAAGTACTTAGGTTTGGGAGTTGATATTCTGGGGTTAGAACCAGGGTTCCCCCAGGATCGAGGATGCACTTTCAAAGCACCCTCAGCTGCATTAGGGCGGCCAGGTGCAGAGTGCTGAGGCCCAATGTTTTCCAATGGGGGTTAGGGGGGCCCCTGGTTGTTGGCTGCTCACGAGTCTTGGCTGCAATGTGAGAGAAGGATCTTCCGCCTGCTCTGGCTCTGTGAATGTGCAGGGTTTTGGCCAATGCGAGGTTGGAAGATCAGAGGTTTCTTATGGGTACGTGAAAGTTGATTCTGTTGTTGAGGTATTTGGGTCCGTTGTTGTGAAGGCATTTGTAGGCGTGAGGATTTTGAAAGCGATTCTTTTCTCCACGGAGAGCCAGAGGAGACTTCGTAGGTGTTGGCTGATGTGTTCGTGTCAGGGGATGCTGAGGACGAGTCTGGTGGCGGTGTTCTGTATTGTCTGGAGTTTGCAGAGTAGGGACTTGTTTATGCCGGCGTAGAGTGAGTGTCTATAGTCTAGTCTGCTGGTGATGAGTGCGTGGGTGACTGTCTTCCTTGACTCGGGGGGGATCCACTTGACGGTCTTGCGGAGGATGCGGAGGTTATTGAGGCAGCTGGAGGGGACTGCGTTGACCTGTCGGTTCATGGTGAGAGATGAATCTAGTACGATGCCGAGGTTCTTGGAGTGGTCTGAGGGGGTAGGTGGGCTTTTGAGGGCAGTCGGCCACCAGGTGCTGTCCCTTGCAGAAGGGGTGGTACCAAGGACAAGGACTTCTGTCTTCTCGCATTGAGCTACAGGCAGCTGTTGGTCATCCAGATTGCGACGTCTTGCATTCCTTTCTGGAAGTTGAGTTTGGGGATTGCCGGTTTTGGATTTTGGCTGCAGGCTTGGTCCCGGAAGTCTTCCAGAAGGAACCAACAGCTGGGCAGGCAAGTTGGAGAGCTCAGGGACGTAGGTGCACCCGAGGTCCTCTTTTCCATGGCACAGGGCGAGTGGATGCAGGGGTGCCTTTTAGGGTGTGATTTCACCTTACCAGGCCACTGCGGTTGGGGAGTGGGGAAGGGGTCTCTGTGCAGAGGCTGCAGGCGACGTTGGGGAGCCCTGGAGGGGGCAACCCACGGTGGACTTGGACTCTGGAGCACTGGGGGACCTCACTGGGAGCACTGGGGGACCTCACTGGGACCAGTGGGGGACTCGGGCCATAGGCGTCGGGTGCAGTGGTGGTTCCTGGTCCTCAGCAGTCTGAGTCTTTCTTTGGTGATTCTGTTGAACAGAACTGCTGTTCACAGGAGATCCGGTCTTTGTTGAAGGCAGTCAGTCCTCCCAAGGGTTCTGGAGGTTGCTGGCTGCAAGAAAAGATGACTTTTGGCACAGGATCTCTGGAAACTACATACGGGCTGGGGCCAAGGGAGCTCTTTTCTGCAGTCTCCTCTGCTGGGCATCTTTCGTCCTTCGTAGGTCACAGGAATCTGCCTTCTTGGTTCAGGTCTGCCCCCTAAATACAGTATTTAGGGGGTGTTTTAGGGGTCTCCATGTCAGTAGTCAATGGGCTACTGACCTTAGGGTGACTACACCCTTGGTGTACTCACCCCACGTGGGGGAGTGGGCACAATCCTTAATCCTGATTGGAGAGTGCCTGTCATTTGCAAGTTGGCATGCACCGAAGAGTGGGCTTCACCTCGCCTCCCCCACCTGAGGAGTGGAGTTGGCAGAGGTGGGCACACATTCTGGGCTGTGCTAGTTTTTCCGGCCTGTCTTACTGCCAAAAAGGAAGGGAGACAGGAAGGGGGCCTGCTCCTGATAGCAGGAAAGGCTGGGGGTCGTGTTACAAAGGTGGCAAATCCTTTGAAGATCTCCTGTCACAAATGGCTTTTCCTGACCTGGGGGAGGCGTAAACACCTCCGCCCAGGAAAGGCTTTGTTTCTGGGCTAATGGAAGGAGGGCTCCCAAACCAGGGGACCAGAAACATGTCTCATGGTGGCAGGCTGATGTTTACCAGTCAGGGAACCCCCCAGAGGCTGGTCGTTTTCAGGGGGCATCTCTAAAATGCCCTCTGACTTACACATGACCCCAGACTTGCCTTTTAGTTCACTAATAGCACTGTATTTTAGGGAGAGGTGAAGGGAAAGCAGGAACGATTCTCAGTTAACATTTAATAAATACTTTGCACATAATCGGATGTACCAAGATGAGGTGCTTCTGAAGACCTGCTATAGTCTAACATGATTGATATGCCTCATATTTTCTAGGCTTGGCTTGTGTATGGGCTCTGAAGAGCCTGATCAAACCTATGGCTTAGCGGTCCCTGTTAACTTGTTGGCTTGCCCACCTTTGCCTTCTGCCATAGTCCGGGGCACTGGAATTATGATTTAGGAGAGGACCAAATTATGCAGCAGGGTTAAATTATGTGGAAAGGAAAGGCAAGTTATGTAGCGGAATGCTACACATTTTGTGATCGGATTACTTCATTATTTTGGCATTTCACACATGCGAACACTAACTGAACAAATGTTTCACCTCACTGTTACCAATTTAATAACCGAATACAACAATAAGCAACAGAAAGGTGCAGAGTCAACCTTTGCGAAGATCTTCCACTTCACAGCAATACGGGAAGACCCGGTTTTAGTAACTTTTTATCCATTCAAGCTAGAAGCAATTTTGGGGGATTAAAATCTGCAAATTATACATCAGATGATGGATTATGTGGCATATCCATTCTCATGCAGCAAAATCTTATAATTCCAGTGCCTGACCTTAGAACAAATTTGTGAGCATTCTGTCAAGCATAGGTTTTGTGCTGGAATGAGATCCTTCGATTAGAAAAAATATCTATTAAGACATCTCTCAATGTAGGAGTGCTGCAAAAGTGTATCACACTTGCAAAGTTTGAAAAATACGGAGACTTTTAAAAGTTACTCCACTGTTATGCCTGCTTTGCAGGGACATCATTTCTTGGCTCAATTCCCCATCGAAGGCATTTGCTTAAAAAACCCAAGGGTGGTGGAATGGGAATGCCCATGTACCACCTATGGTATGCCTCCCCGATGCAAAGTAGCACAATTTAGTGCACAGCATTACTGTGGGCAACTTTCCTACACAAATCGTGATTTGCGTTGGAAACTAAAACCAACCACAACACTAGGTGCTGGGTTTGTGTCACTTTTGAGGAGCAAACTACGCGCAAAGAGTTAATAAATCTGAGTCAGAATCTCTAAACAGGTACTTATCAATATTATGAGGACGACTTGTGTTGTTACTGCAAGCTAATATAAGGTTACAAAAGACCAATGGAAGGCAAATGTTGCATTACTTTCCAAGATTCAAAAGGCAATGAAGCTGCCACAGAGAAGGGGCCACTGAGGCATGATTGAAAAATTCTTTGAGTCTGGCATTGAGCATGCCAAATTTCTGTAGACCAGTTCTGGATTGGAAGAGAATGGGGATAGGAAAGTAAGAAAGGGTGCAGATAGGCAAGTAGAAAAGTAGGAAGGACAGAAATAGAGAGATGAGAGGAAAGACTAATTTGGAGTATGAGGGAGAGGGGAGATTTGAGCGTAGAGGGAAAAGGAAACATGTATTGAGAGGATGAGCCATGGAAGTGATATAGAAAACAAGAAAGGAAGAGGAAAAGAAAGAAAGGCGAGTGAAACATGGAAAGGTTAAGGAAAAGGGTATGGAAAGAAAGAGAGGATGATAAAACCTAAAGGGGATAGGTAGACAAAGAGGCAGCATACAAGGAGGTCAGAGTCAAGGAGAGGAACAAGATGAGAGAAACAGTCAAGATATGGATTTGACAGAGTAAGGGTGGAATGACCGCTAACAGGGAGATTTGAGACTTTGTGGGAGAAAGAAGAGTAGGACATAGATTGAAGAGAGGAGACAGAATGAGGGAAAGTGGAGCAGAGGCCCATCTCATCGCTTTCTTTTTCTATGGTCAAGCGTTTGCCCTCTAGGGCTATTCTCCTACCTAGTTTTTGAAGAAGATCTGCATCTTCACTGTCTATTTTTTTCTGGGCTACTATCAGTAATACTGCCAGTGGTATTGCTATCATTAGGGTTGTTAGGGACTCATCATACTCTACTTCAACATCCCCTTCCCGGTCTCATTAGGGGTTTCTTTCCTGGCCATGGTTCTATTGCTTCTCTCCTGCCCGTGGTTCTATAGTTTTCTGCAAGCAACCATTGAAGATGAGCTTTATTGGGTTTAGATCCCCTCCTAAGGCTGCATGCTTGGCAGAGGGCTTTAAGTTGGACCAACTTAAGTTTCCTGTAGGGGCCCAGGTTGAGCTCCTGGGAGGAACCTGCAGCCTCACTCATGGTATTGGAGTAGTGGGGACCTTTTTAGGAATTTAAAAACAAATCCCAAGTAGACTTTTAAAAGGCCTAACAAAAATACTTTTAAATTCTGGACAGTTTGGACAGGGAGACCTATCGGTTACATTAAAGAATCTAGAAAAAAACGAACCTGACAAATAATGCTTTTAACTAAATACAATTTTGGATTCCTTAGCGGAGGTACATATTAACAGAGTGGTACAGAAAATGTCAAGTCTTATCCCACCGCTGCACTGCAAATGCAGGAAGCTGGCTCTTTTTATAATATACCTAAAAGAGGTATACTGTGCAAAGAGTCCAGGTATTCCTCATAACTTGACAGGGGCTTGTTCCAGCAATCCCAAGGTGCTCTATTAGGGGGCAGTGTAGCTAAGCAGCCTTCGGCTTCGGAGTGTTAGAAATCTGCTGTATGCAAAAAGTCACTAAAGGATACACACGACTAAATGAGAACCACACCAATTCATAAAAACACTTATCGTTATATAAATTTAGGCACCAAGATCAACAAATTCAGGTAAGTACGTTTCGAGTAATGAATTTTTACAGTTTAAAAAAAGCGACACCTAGTACAATTTCTGAAAAGAGTTAATGTTATTGCTATGGAGGAAAGAAGTATACTTCACAGCGACTTACGGGACCAATCTTTGAGACTTAAAGAGTATAGGGCAAGGTCCAAGGCAGTACCAACACGTCACCCCGGCCAGCACTTGGTCGGCTGGGTGCAGAGGTGCTTTTCAGCGTCGGGTGCCCCATGTAAGTCAATGGGAATCGGTCCGGTCACAAATAGGCTGCAGGCTGGACTTAAGAGGCAAGTATGACTGACACAACCAGGGAGTTCAGGTCTGGCGATGCTCAGAGATGTGGGGACACCTTTGGTCCTCTTCTCCTCGGGCCAGGCTGGCCAGGTGCAGAGGTGGTTTTGAGGCGCTGGGTTTTCACGACCGGAATCACTCACAGTAAAAGGGGCCTGCACACAAAGGTTGCAGGAGGCGGAGAGTCCACTGTCGGCAAACCAAAGGTGAGCTTCATCTCTGGAGGGTCTGTGAACCAAGCTGGCACTGTTGGCACGCTTCGACTCGGGCTAGGTGGCACGGGTCCAGTGGTGCTTTGCGGTGTCGGGTTTCTGGCAGTCCAGAGTCCTCGCAGGCCTCCGAGTGCCTGCAGGATAACAGCTCCGCTACTACACTGGAGTTCCTGGGTCTTGGGTGAAGGGCTGGCAGTGCTCCTAGGCTTTTGGAGGCACAGCAGCTGCAGAATGAGTCATCTTTGGCGCAACGGTTAAGGACAGCAGGCAGGCCAGCAGGGATGGCACCAAGTCAGTAGCTGCTCCTCTGTTCTTGCTTTTGCGGCTCTTAAGGTAATTTTGTCCAGTCGGCAGGATGTGATGGTAGTAGCCAAAGAGCTTCTTACACCCCTGGGGTCACTACGCCCCCTATATGACCACTTCTTGTAGAAGTGGGCATAACCCTATCTCAGAGTTCCCGATTCTGGAATCAGCAAAATAGACTTCTAATTTTCGTATTTACTTCAGGTAGCCCACCTTAGGGGTGGAAACAGCCGACGGTGGACGTGCATCTCTGACTGCTAATTTGTCTGCCTGTCCAGGGACCAAATTAGCCCTGGTCAGGGGGGGTTGGCATCCCTTCACCTCGGAGGGAAGCCAGATTCGCATACCAAAGGCGATGAGCTCTTTGAAGCTCCCAGTCTTGGAACGCTAATTTACAGGTCATTCTGTGGGAGGGTATGTAAAACACCCTCTGCCAAGCAGGTTTTGTTTCTGACCTCCTGAGAGCGTGGGCTTTCAACCCTGGGGGGTCAGACACTCATCTGTGGTGGCAGGCTGGTCAGAGCCAGTCAGCCAGCACACTAGTAGCTGGTAGGTATTCAGGTGGCACTTTTAAGGTGCTCTGGGAGCATGAATTAATAAATCTATCACTGGAATCAGTGTGTGTTTATTAACAGAAAATATATGATACCAAACAGCTTTGGTTTCAGTGAAGCCATCATGTAGCTGGGGAACTTTTTTTTTACCACTGTGCAGCACATGTACTTAAAACGGCTTCACCTGGTTCGTATGTACTGGCAGTAATTGAACTGGCCAGGACAGGGGCATATCTGCTCATGCAGACATGTCCACACATATAGTATAGTGCACACTGCCTTATGACTGTAAGGCCTGCAGTAGGGGTGACTTTCCTTTATATACTACATGCAATGTCTGCAGGTATGGCACACAGGGCTGTGTGCCATGTCGGGTTTTCACTTTGGTCTGCACCAAGACATGCAGCCTGCAATGGCAGTTTGTGTGCGCTAGGTGAGGGGTCCCTCAGAGTGGCATAATACATGCTGCAGCAAATGGGGACTGTCTTAAGTACACCATTCCCTAGGTACCAGGGGAATCATTTACTAGGGACTAAGAGGGGGTGCAAAAGTAATTGTCAATTGGGGGACCATTGTCATGTAAATGTAAAATGTAAATTTGATACTTGTATAGCGCACTACTCACCCGCAAAGGTCTCAAGGCGCTTGTACGAATACCGCTGTGGAACCCATCCTGGTTTTCCCTGTGAGGCGCCCACTCCTGGGCACCCCCAAGGTGGAGGCCAGGCATCCTTAGTGTTGTGGGGGCCGTTGTACAGTTTACGGAAAGAGATCTGGCACAGGGGACCTGGATAGCAGGAATCCAGTTCGCTTTCTCTCAAAACTGCATCAAATAGCAGGCAAAAAGTGGGGGCAACCATGTCATAAAGGGGACCTTTCCTACACGTCAGCATCACCAGCACACAGAATGGCCCAGCTGTCCTATTGTGTCCTCTTTTCCAGGTTGACAACTTGAGAGCCTCAAACACCAGCAACCTAGCGACAAACACCTCTGCAACCGAGCACCAGACCGCGTTCAAGCCGACCAACAGTGTCCCTGAGACCCTCAAGAGGAGAGCCCCTCTGTGGTTTCTGCCTCACTGGTCCCCAAGTCCCCCCTCGCAGTCTCTTCACAACACGTACTTTTCCCATTGACAACAGCGTGTAGCGTCCAAGGCTACCACCGCTCAACCCCTGCACCGGGACACCCCAGGGCAGGTATAACTGAACTCTTGGTGCTTCTTGGACATTGGCCCCTACTCACTAAGTCCAGAAGATCAGCCCTGTGCATCGTCTGAAAGTGACACTATGCAGTGAATGTTTCTCCCGTAGGATAACATCACTGGGTTCGAGTCTAAGGCCTCAAATCTGATAGATAACATTTTCTATGGTTTCTACTGTAAAATTTGATAACGTCTAAAGTACTTACCCAATCACAAAGTTGTTGGTGTTAAAATTTATATTTAAAAAAAATATATGTATATTTTTCTAAATTGGTTTGAGTTTCTTCGAGTGTGTCTTCCATTTATTTGACTCTGTGTGTACAACAAATGCTTAACACTACACTCTGATAAGCCTAAACTGCTCACCCACAATACCACTAAGAGCATTTGGGATTATTAATTTAAGCCCTGTAAGCAAATAGGGGTCGTCTGGACTTTCTATATGGTTTACCTCATTTTGGTACACTACATAAAAAGCCAGCGTCCTACAGTGGTGGGGTAAAAGACTGCATTTGATGACGCTACTTGGTCAATAGATGATTTACAAAGAAACACACAAATGACTTAAGTTAAAAACATTTTTAGTACATTTTCAGAATTTCGATTTTTTCCAAATCTTTCTAATCTGAACTATTAGGGCCTTGTATTAAGTCACCCCAGTCCACTGTATCAGAATCTTATAACATGTCTGAATAGTTAAGCCTTAAAAGTCTGTTTTAGAACTTTTGGCGATTTTCCAAAATGGCTCCAACTACATTAAACATATCAAACTCAAAGGTTAGAGTTGAGGAACTCAATCTGACATCTTACCTGCAACTTAGTTTGAAGCAGCTAAATGACCTCTGTAAGGCTTGCGAAATTGCAACTTCTCTTTAAACCATCCAAAGCACAACTCCAGGAATTCATTGCTGAGTTTGATAGAGCTCAGGCAAGAGAAGAAAACACTGACAAAATTGATGATGACCCTGTCAGTGAAGATGAGACTGCTAACAGTACTCATGGGGATAACTTCCCTTCCAACACCCAAGATTAAGAGGATAACAATAGGAACCTCTTACCTAAAATTGTATCTGGAGGTCGGCCAAGCCCCTCCAGGCACCAAGAAGAATTAGAAGATGCAGACCAGGAGCTGGACAGACTGGCCAGAAGAGCAGCCCGTAAGCCTTGAGGCAAAAATCCTAGCCAGAGAGAAAGGAATGGCTGAGATGGGTCTAACACCCAAAAAACAGTGGTACAAGGTATTCACATAGAGAGGTAACTTTCGATCTCAAAATCCCCAAAGAGATTGTCCCCAAATACGTTGAGGGTGAGGATATCATAAAATGGTTTACAACCTTTGAGAGGGATTGTAAAATGAGACGGCTCAACCAAAAGTTCAGGCTCTCTGCTCTAAGATCTTTTCTCAGGCAAGTGCAGGCACAGACTCCGGACACCTAATGAGGAAGATGTTGTGTCCTACGACCTCATTAAGGATATCCTGATTTAGGGCTTTGGACTCACAGGATTAAGTTCAAGGAAACTCGCAAAACCTTGAGCCAGTCCGGCATTGATTTTGTAGATTTTTCACTCAAAACACTAGGTGCCTGGTTAAAAGGAAGTAAGGTGCAAGACTATGATGGCTTTTATAATTTGCTTCTGAAAGAGCATCTGTGAAGTAACTGTACTTCAGAAAAATTGCATTACTGCTTGGTGGAACTAGGTTTGGTCTCTCCCCAGTAGTTGGGGAAGAAGGCTGACCATTGGGTCACGACTAGGGTGGCCAAAATGCCTCATGGTGAAGGTGACCAAAAGAAATGCCAATTGACACTGATGGGGACACTTCTTGTCCCAAAACGGCTTCCACTTCTGCAGCTCCAGCTACCACTGGGATGGCGAGTCTCCAGATTGGATCCTTGGTGTGCCCTGACCAGGTCAGAGAGCATACAGAAACTACCTTAATCTCAGAGGGTGTGATGGATGTAGCTACCCTGGCTGTCTGGCCCAGTAACCTGGAGACAACAGCAGCATTTCAATGGGGTTAGAGTAGAAGCACTACGGGATGCAGGTGCAAGTGTCACCATGGTGACTGAAAAAATGGTATCCCCAGAGCAGAACTTGACAGCACAAACTTATCCAGTCACCAATGCTGATAACCATACTAAGTTTTATCGGATGGCTATGGTATCATTAAAATGGGAAAGGAGGGGTTACTGCCAAAAAAGGTGGTTTTGTACTCTGCAATTCCTGTTAAATGTCTGCTAGGGAATGATCTGGAGAGAGCTAAGATCCCATGCAGCCATACTGGAATTCTCAATGGATGTGTGTAAAAAACGAGAGCACAGAGTAAATCCCATGGTCCATGGTAAAAAAGAGGAATAGGAGCCTGAAATAATGGTGGCCCAATACTCCAAGAGAAAAGGCAAGAAGGCTGGGAAATCAACTTCTGAATAGCCACACGCTAAGGTCCCTTCTCCTCATGGAGAAGACCTGTCAGCCCTAGAGGGAACTGAACTGCAGAAAGTTAAGCATTTCACATCGGCGCTCCTTGACCCAGGGGTACCCTCTAGGGAAGAGATGCGCCAGGGACAGAAAACGTGTCCCACTCTGGAAAGCCTGAGGCAGCAAGCTGCTGCACAGGAAAAGGGAGATGTCAGTGGCTCCCACAGGACCTATTGGGAGATGGGGCTCCTGTATACGGAGGCCAGAGATCCCAAACCTGGTGCCACTAGGATAGTGGTAGTGCCTCAGCAATACAGAGAGTTCTTACTCTCATTGGCCCATGACATCCCCCTTGCTGGGCATCTTGGCCAGTCAAATACTTGGAGTACACTAGTCGACAATTTCTACAGGCCAAACATGTCCTAGATGGTAAAGGAGTTTTGTAACTCCGGTGTTACCTGTCAAGCCAGTAGAAAGACAGGTAAACAACCGAAGGCCCCCTGAATTTAATTCCCGTGGGTGGGGTTTCCTTTTGAAAGGGCATAGATTGACTTAGTCAGTCCCCTTGGCATTCAACAGCATCACTAAACAGATTTATATCGGTGGTTGTGGATCATGCCACCAGGTATCCTGAAGCAATTCCACTTAGGACTGTCACTGCTACTGAAGTTTCCAGGGCCCTTATCAGTAGCTTTACTAGAGTGGGCTTTTCTAAGGAGGTGGTGTTAAACAGAGGTACAAACTTCATGTCTGGCAACCTAAAAGCCATGTGGGCTGAGAGTGGGGTGACACACAAGTTTACCACCCCATATCACCCACAAACCAATGGTCTATATGAGGGATTCAACAAGATCATAAAAGATATGATTATGGGACTCCCTGAAAAACTCAGAAGACTATGGGATGTACTTTTGCCATGCCTGCTTTCGTCTAAAGAGGTGCCACAGAAAGGAGTGGGCTTTAGGCCCTTTGAACTTCTGTTTGGTCATCCTGTAAGGGGACCACTATGTTTAGTAAAGGAAGGCTCGGAGAGACCTCTCAAAGAGCCTAAGCAAGATATGTGCTTGGTCTATGTTGAAGAATGTCCGAGAAGATGGGCAAGGCAACCAAAAACTTTGAGGCCATCCAAAAGCTCCGGTATGATAAAAAGGCTGCACTGGTGGAGTTCCAACCAGGGCAGACGGAATCGGTGTTGCAGCCTGTACACCTAGGGCCCTCTAGGGCACATGTAGTGGTCCCTACCCTCTCCTTGAGAAGAAAGGGGAGGTAATCTACCTGGTTTACCTAGGCACTTGCAGGAGCACTCACAGGGTTATCAATGAAACCACCTGAAACATTTCTATGGCAGGGCTGATGTGGTCATGCTGGTCATTGATTAGGATCATCAGGAATAAGACAGTTAACCTCTCCCTGACCTCCTCTCCCACAGTCCAAAAGATGTGTCAGTGGAAGGAGTGGTCTCCTCAGGCACCCTTTCTGCCCAATAGCATGCTGACTGCAGACAAGTTCTAAGGCAGCACAATGGGCTGGCTCTCTTCCCTAACCCCAGGTGACACAAAATGGCGTAACCATAATGTGGATGCTGGAGAGACAACACCTGTCAAAAACAAATACACAGGATGTCTGACCAAGTTAAGGCAATAATAAGGGCTGAAGTCAGCAAGATGCGGCGAGTTAGGGGTGATTATGCCCTCTGAAAGCCCCTGGACTAGCCCAGTGGTCTTAGTCCACAAACCTCATACCAAGGCTGGTAAACCAAAGCTGAGGTTTTGTGTGGACTATAGAGGTCTCAATGCTGGCACCAAGACAGATGCACACCCCATCCCAAGAGCAAATTATTTAATTGACAGGTTGGGGGCAGCTACATTTCTCACTGCTTTTTATTTGGCATCAGGGTACTGGCAGATTGGTCTGACCACAGGAGCACAAGAGAAATCAGCATTCTGGACATTACCAGTTCATTGTAATGACATTTGGATTAAAGAATGCCCTTGCCACTTTCCAAATGTTGGTGAATAAAGTACTTGCTGGGTTGGAGTCTTTTAATGGAGCTTTTCTGGATGATATTGCAATCTACAGCCCCACTTGGCTGGATCATCTAATCTACCATGGCAAAGTCCTTGAGGCTCTGCAGAGTTCAGGTCTCACTATCAAGGCAAGCAGGTGCCAGATTGGGAAGGGATCTGTTGCATACTTGGGCCAACTTGTAGGTGGAGGCCAAGCTCAAGCCTTACACCACAAGCTCCAAGCAACTGTGGACAGGGAAGCCCCAACAACCCAGACTCATTTCATTTCATAAGGCTTTATTCGGAGCTTAAACACAAAGTCCATAAAAGCACATACATTGCATTAAAAACAACATCATTTTAACAAAATCGATCAGTTAAAATACATTAAAAAAAGGTTTAAAATATCATACTAGGCCTTGCTTTGATGGCCCGAAGAAGAAAAGTGGCAGTAAAGAAACAGACATCGGGTGTCGGGTTAAATAACAATTTCATGATATCATTTACAATCCTAACTCCATACTTCTTAAAAACAGGTTTTAAAAAAAGCTGAACGAAAATTGCCATTAAGTGGACAAAACAATAAAAAATGCATGGTGCTTTGTGCGGTAGTATTATCACATGGGCAAGGACCAATCGGGTGTTTTTTGATACTTGGAAATGCCACCAAATGGTGAACAATCCCAAAACGCAATCTTGTCAGTACGAACCGATGGGAGGGTCTGGTAACAAAACTCAAATACGGTTGGAACCCTGTCGTCTCACAGAAGCTTCCGTAGAACAAACAGGTAGTTAGGTTACCACTGGCCCTCCCACGCCTCTCAGTCTTATGGCTCAAAAAAACTGATTTCATCTCATTTTTGGTCAAACTAGAAGCTGCATAGTAATCCTCTATTACATTAAGACCATAGATCTCAAAAAAACTACCCGAGACAAATTTGACCCATGGAATCTTTAAATAATTATCAATAGAGAAACAGTCTTTAATGATAGCTCTATTTAGGGAGGTCTCTTCTTTTGCCCAGATTGTACGCCACAACATAAGTGGTCTGAGGGCGACATAATCTGAAAGATGTTGAATTCCAAACTCCCTGTGCACCAAATCGGTAGAAACCGATGTGGGTAAACTTAGGAGTCTTTTTAGGAAGAGGTTTTCCTCCACTTGTAGACTTCCACTCGGAACATGCCCCCAAATACCAGCACCATAAAGAGCAATAGAAAGACACCTCATTTGATAGATTTTCAGCATGTCTTTAAGCCGTTTATCCCCTATTTTAGATGTGAACTGAAACACCCCATGGGCACATTTCGCCATTCTAGCCCTGACATGGTTGATCTCGCTGGACCAGCTACCTGACTTGGAAAAGGTAATACCTAGGTAGTTAAAAGAGTCCACCGTTTGGACCTTATGCCCTTCAATAAAAAACGAATGCGGTTTTTTACAGCTCTTACCACACTCCATAACAAAAGTTTTTGATTAATTAATCTTCAACTTCCTTTCCTTGATGAACAGAGAAAACCTGTCCATTAGGCGTTGAAGGCCAATAGAGGTCCTAGATAAAATAACGGCATCGTCCGCATAAAGTAAAACTGGGACGTGGAAATCAAGAGTTTTTGGGGCGTCAGCCACAACAGTCTTTAAAACAGAATCGACCTCATTTATAAAAAGTGTAAAAAGTAGAGGGGCAAGCACACACCCTTGTCTAATACCACGTCTGATAGGGAACTTAGGGGTGCGCTCCCCTCCCGGGCCGTAACGAACACTTGATCTAAGGTTAGCGTATAACCGGGCCAAGAAATAAACAATGCCCTCCGGTGCCCCCATTACTAGTAATTTCTCCCATATAAGATCTTATGGTTCACCATATCGAAGGCACTGCTCCAGTCTGCAAAGCAGAGGAAAAGAGAACCTTTCTTGGCCTTCGTATACTTCCCTATAAGAAGTTCTAGGTTGAGGCACTGTTCTACTGTCCCTCGTCCCTTCCTAAAACCATATTGGGAATTTGCCAATATGTTGTGTAAGTCGGCCCATTCTTCTAGTCTAACCAGAAGCACCCTGCTCATGATTTTCACAGAGGAATCTAGAAGGGAGATTGGACGGTAGTTCTTAGCGTCCCTCCTCTCTCCCTTCTTATAGATAGGGATTATAATAGATTCCTCCCAGGTGTGTGGGACACCATAACAGACCGCTGCATTGAATACATTAGTTAATAACGGGCCCCATATCTCTGGTTCTTTTTTATAAACATCTATGGGCACCCTGTCTGGCCCCTGGGCCTTTCCTCCCTTACTAACAGAAATACAATCCTGAACCTCGGAAGTGGATATATCTAAAGGAATGACAGGCCAGTCACCACCACCAACATCCAAAGATTTATCCGAGTCAAAAATCATGGAGAAGTGGGAGACCCAACATTCTGCACTAACATTTGCCGTCAGTTCGGGCATCTCCTCGTTCTTAAGAAAGGGACAATTAACTGTTGCACAGAAAAGGGAGGAATCCGAGGTTTCAGCCGCCTGGTCTAACTTGTCCCATGCCTCTTGTCTTAGTTCGGCCTTCCTATTTTTAACTGCAGCCTGATAGGTGGCTCTGAGCTCCCTAACCATAATTATATCCCTTGGTTTGGCTACAAGTGCCTCTTTGAGACCCTTAAGGGCAATAGTGCTAGCGTGGTCGAACCACCCCCTTTGCCCGCACGACTTACCCTTAAGATGCTTGGTAAATTTAGCATCAATAATGAGATTAATGTTTATAAACTTGGGTATAACTACATCCGTTAATTCTTTGCTCTCTAAAATAACAGCAATTTCGTTTACGCATTTAATAATAATGGAGTTGGACAAGATATCAGCTTTATCCCCCTTCCACCTAATTCTGGTTCCATTTGGTCGGTGGGGTTTAATATTAGCTATTATGTTTAAATTGGGGCCTTGTTTCGCCTTCCAGAGGACGGCCTCCATAGTTAGGCAGTTATGATCACTAATTAAATTATCAACTACCAGAGGGGCTGTACACCATGGGTTGAGGCTAGATGAAATGCAAATAAAATCAATCACCGTATTTGCATTTCGGCCCGTGAATGTAGGGATGGTTTCACCAGAGGCACCTTTCAAATTCTCCTACAATTCCATATCATAAGTCATCAAGATTTTGTTTAATGAATCTCCATAAGGATTATGGGGAAAATGAGACGCCTTCCCCTCAACAATTTACAAAACCACAAACCCTATGGGCGGGGGATGGACACACAGCAGTATTAAAATCCCCATGCCAAATGAAATCAAACACTATATTGTTTCCCGTAACTATGTCTGCCAAAGCGGACTCTAAAGCAAACACTACCTGCTGCCTAGTGTTATCAAATACATTATTATAAAAATTAATTAAAAGGATATTTCTACCCAGCTCCTGATATAGCCATAAAATCTGGGAATGGGCCCCAATGGGTACGTATTTCTTAACAATAAGTGGTACTTCCACTGAGATCAGAGTCAAGAGCCCACCCTTTGCTCTGCCCGAAGTGGAAGCCACAGCCGGCAGATGGTAAGAAACAAAACCCATATAATTAATGGGGTTCAGACTCCAGGTTTCCTGAAAGCAAATGATATTAAAATTATTAATAAAATCAAACCATCCTAAACAAACATCCTTTTGTGAGAGACCAGCAACATTCCAACAGGCAATAGAACACCGGCCCCAATTGTCTGGTACAGTGGGCTTAGTTGATACAACCCTATCCCTATCACCAGTGGTCGATCTTACAATTCCACAATCGACTGGGACATCAATATGATTGACACTGGAACCACTTATACCAATAGCCTCCACTGATTCTGGAGCCCCGGGGACCACACTACGCCTCCCCTCTCCCAAGGGAACAACCACAGTCCCTGGGTCCACCAAAGGTAATACCAGTCAGTCGTTACAATCAAGCCCACTCAGGGGCTGGAATCTATTAGACGTGGGGATGGTAGGACCAGCACACATATTCAAATCTCTGGACCTCCCTCGGTGACGTTCAACATCAGGTTGAATATCATAGTCTCTATAAAAGAACCCAAGGGGACGTAGAGAAATTCCGTGATCTCGTATAGGGAGAGATGCGGCTTTGATCAACACCGTGTAGGTAAGTTGTGGGTTTCGAAAATTAATAACAATGCAGTCCCCTCCACAGGTCTTGCGGGATTTCCCCACCCAATTAGTTCTTCTAGTGCTTAAGATATCCCCTGATAGAGCTACGGGGAAGCCACACTGCCGGTGGAGCCAATCCACAGTTTTATTCTTTAGTGATGAATGGGATTCATCAGAGCCGTGGTTACTTCCGGACACTCTTAATGGAGGAACATTGGTTAAAACTGCCACAAAAGGTGCACAGATCGGTGGTAAATCCGGCTGAGAGCTACTAGAACTATTAAAATTTGCGTTGGAACCCACCTGCTTCCTTAGTACAGAGCTAAAGGAAGGTTTAGTTTGGGACGACGACTGCGGGAGAGGGTTGGGGAAAGCAGGAACAGCTTCGCAAACATTCCCAGAACTTAAATTGCTACTCACGGCCGACGTTAGAACTAAATTAGGAGTATTAAAGGGAACCTCAACAGGTCCAAGTTCATTATCGTTAGTTTTTACTCCCGTGGCGGCATTAATAAATGCATCCACTAAACCTCCCAATCTGACTACTTCATCTGATATTGTAGCAAGTTTGCTCAATAGGGGTTTAACAAGTAAATCAAACTTGGCATCAATAGCATTAATCAAAAAATCAAGTTGCTCATTGTCTAAACTGATCGTGGTACCATCCAGTACCATTTTTTGGTCACATTGAGCATTAGACAATGAAGGGTCAGCTCTTTTGGCGGGGCGATTCCCCCCTCGTTTAGGCTGATTAATCTTGCTATTGTTCCTGCATGAACGTATTAACCTTTGTGGCCTCGGAGCCTGCACATTTGGAACTATTGGATCAATAAAAGTTTCTGGACCAGATTCTACATCGTTAGGGGGCCCGGAAATGACAATAGCCTTGCTTATGGTATCATTTGAATCAACCAAGATGGGACTATCCATTGGATCTAAGGAAACACTGACATCAGGATTGGTAATTGACTGGGTGGCCGATCGGTTAAGAGAGGAGGGGCACGAGCTTTGAGGCCCCGGCCGTCCTAAGGACTTCCTCCGTTCTTGGTTAATTTTATCCACCATCTTAACTAAATAGTTATCCATAGTGGTCGTCACAACCGCTGGTTTGGCTTTAGACATAATAAGCCGGGCTAGACCAATACCAATGCTCAAGAACAGATTAGCACCACAATACGCAACAACCTATAAACCTGTGCTGTATATGGCTGCCTAGCACAAATAATAACTTCCCGTTATACCACCATATAACTCACTGCCCTACCCTGATAGCAGTTACGTTGCGGCAGATCACACAACAGGTTAGGCAGGTTAACAACATACAAAAAAGCCTGTATATGGCCCCCTCCTATCCCGGACTGTGACAGACTGTCCGCCCTTTGTCCAGGCTTCGTCCTGGGCGTCCCGCGGCGCGTCCCGCGCTGCGGAATCGAATGAAATTAAGGGATACTGGAGCCAATAGGCGGGTGGGCGGGCTGCGACTCAGGTGCGGTCAGGCATGGGCTCCTGGGAGCTGTAGTCCATCCAGCAGCCCCTTACACCCTCAGCGGCGGCCAGCGGCTCCAAGCACAGCCCCTCCAGATACGACAGAGCACAGGTATGCAAATGCCCCCAGCAGCGAAGCGGGACCCGCGCCAGCGGGTTCCGCGAGCGTTTTTAAATGTTTGTGGGCGGGCCGCGACTCAGGTGCGGTCAGGCACGGGCTCCTGGGAGCTGTAGTCCATCCAGCAGCCCCTTACACCCTCAGCTGCGGCCAGCGGCTCCAAGCACAGCCCCTCCAGATACGACAGAGCACAGGTATGCAAATGCCCCCAGCAGCGAAGCGGGACCCCAGACTCAAGTCAGGGTATTCCTTGGCTTGACATGGTACTACATGGGGTTTGTGAAAAGGTATGGTACCATTGTGGCACCCGTCACGGAGAGAGATGATCTCCAAGAAGCAACCAAAGAAGGTAAACTGGACAGTAAGCTGTCAAAAGGCTTTGACACTCTGAAGGAAGAAATGTGTTAAGCACCCATTCTAACAGCTCCAGATTATTCTAAGCAGTTCATAGTGCAGCCTTTGAACATGATAGGAGTGGTCCTATTCGAGACTAAACACGATGGCCATAACCAGCCTGTTGCTTTCATTAACAGGAGGTTATTACCCAGAGAACAGTGTTGGAGTGCCATTGAGAAAAAAGGTGTTGCAGTGGTTTTGTGTCTGAAGACAAGACCATACCTGTATGGTACTCACTTCCTTGTACAAACTAACCACGGTGGTCCATCTCCCTACAAGGTATAGACTTTACAGTTGAGCAGAGACCTGGGACTAACCATGCCAGTCCAGAATGGCCTTTCCAGGTGTTTACACTTAAAAGATGAAGACTCTTGGGAAAGTTTAGTCTCATTCTCTTTCGTTGGGGGTGGGTAGGAAAGTACCCTTTTTTTTTTAAATGGTCGCACCCACTTTTTGACTGGTATCCGATGCAATTTTGACTGAAGTGATCTGGATTCCTGCTAACCAGGTCCCCCCAGTGTTGTTTCCCTAAAACAAGGTAACTGTTCAATTGTACCCCAATTGGCAAGACCTTTAGCACCTCTGTATTTATTTATTACGTTTTATATTGTGCTAACTTGATCCCGAAGGATATCAGAGCGCTTTCCAATTTGAGGTAAAGGAAGGTAACAAATCAAAACATGAGTTTAATATGGTGAATCTAATAGGCATTGAATCAAATAGTGCACACACACCAGATCATTTATAAAGTGTAAGTCCCCAGTAAATGATACCGCTGGTATCTAGGGTATGGGTACTAAAGCAGGTTCCTAAGGGCTAAAGCATGTATTGTGCCACCCTAGGGGACTCACCACCAAATGCACGCAGACGCAAATTATCCTGGCATATACTGGATCTGCACGGCCATTCCAGGTTTTGTGAAATGGTGCAAACAAGTTTGAAAACACAACAAAGCATACAACCTGTGTGCCATGCCCACAGACACTACATGCAATATATGTAATCCACCCCTACAGCAGACCTTATAGCCCAAAGGCAGGGTGCATTATAATTCATGCGAGAACATATATGCATGAGCAGCTATGCCCTTTGTGCTGTCCAGTTGAATTACTAGATACTGCAAGTGAACAGGGAAGCCATCTTAAAGTATATATACTGGGCACTGGTCATTTCGAGTTCCCCCAGCTACATGATGGCTTCACTGAAATCAATGGTGTTTGGTATCAAATGCCCTGCCTTAATAAATCCCTAAAGTTGCCAGTAGTGCATGTGCTATAATATGCGCCCAGAGGGCAGCTTTGAACGTGCCCCCTGAAAACCTACCAGCCTATTAGTGTGCAGGCTGACTGGTATCGTACAGCCTGCCACCACAGACATGTTTCTGCCCCCTGCAGGTGAGAGCTCACACTCAGAGGCCAGAAACAAAGCATGCTCCAGAGGAAGGTGTTCACACCTCCCCCAGCATGATGGCTAATAAGTTAGCATATAAAGGCCAGGAGCTTCAAAACCCCTGCCGCCATTGATATGTGACCCCGGCCACCCCCTGCACTAAGGCCCATTAGGATCCAGGAAAGGAAGGAAATTAGCTATGCAAGTAGGCCTGTTGCACCACCAGGCTATCCATGCCCCTAAGATGGACTGCCAGATGTGCTCCACGAAAGAAGAGTTCCACCATCTTGATTTTGGTGCAATTAAGGACTCTGGGACAGTGTTTTGCCCACTCCCCAAAGAAAGTGCTCATAGAAGGGGTGTAGTAACCCCAAGGAGATGTAGCCCATTGGCTCCTACCTACACTCCTCTAAATTTAGTATTCAGATGGCCCCCTAACACCGGGAAAGCAGATTCGCCTGACTAAAGAAGAAGGAAGACAAAAAAAAGCTGAAGAAACAAGAACTGTGGAATTTGGCGACAAACCCTGCCTGCTCCAGTCCCAACAATTGCGATAACCCGACTCATCCCGCAGCTGCGCATCCTTCAAAAGCCTTGGAGGGCTGCCAGAACTTCACCAACCAGCCAGCATCTCCCTTGAAGGGGAGGCCCCATCTCCCTGCAGCCATCAAGCACCGACCCCAACGTCCGGTTCACCATTCTGCTGCCCACCGGGTCCAACTACGCAGCAGCCACCCAGGAGGAGGTCACTGTTCTCCAGAGGGTCAGATCCATGTCCCTACCAAGTATGGAGGTCCCAGAACATTCCAAAAGCCGCTCTGTACCAATACCAGAGGAACCGGACCCCTTGCGCAATTATGGCTTGTTTGTAGTCCAATCCTGACCACGGCCTTGAAAGATCTACTCGCCCACTCAAAATTGAGCGTAAACTTTTATCAGGTTGAGCTATTTTTAGCACCTAATTATCGATTCTGGTGAGTGAATTTAGGTTGGACAGGAGCAGGTGTTCTGTTCATTCAGAGAGGGAATGAGCAATAAACATGCCATTAAATCTTGTTTTTATCTTGACACATTTGCTGTCTGCTCAAGGAAAGAGGTCAAATGTCAGTTTGTCTTTTTACTAACTGCTGCTTGGAAAATAGAGTTTATTTTTCTCTCTGTATAGAGTTAGAGGTTTTTGTCTTGTGAAATGTGATACAAAGTTAAATAGGATTAAAATAAACCAGAAACCTTTAGTTGGTGATATGAAAATGACACATTTGCAGAAAATATTCCCAAACATTGTTTGTACACTTTATAATTTTAGCAGTAAAAACGCATGGCAGTAGGAACATTTGTGGCCTTTGCAATGTAAATTCTGCTGATTACAAATGACAGTGTGTTACCACTTTGTCCTTTAATTATGTATTTATAGTTTTTAAACATGATTTGAAAAACATTCCTGCTCAATCCGGAGGACAATGCTGTTAATGAACTAAGGCAAGTCTGGGGTCATTTGTATCCTGTGGCTAGATTTGTATTATATATGGGTAAAATAATTGACAAATCAAACAAAAAAGGTTTTTTGTCAGCAGACATGCGGAACTTGACATTTGAAGGTGCTCTCATAGGGGCCGTGTCCAACTGCCGAGCATGGAGGACGTGAGCTGAAAGAGCTCAGTCCATTACCCTGACAAAAAGCAAATTATCCTGGCATATACTGGACCTGCACGGCTGGGTCGCCCATCCTGTAGTGGCGGAACACTCCTGGACCCGGTGGCTGTGTTTCTGACCGCCATGCGGCAGCGGAATCCTGGCAAAGAAGTATGTCGATCCTGAACGGCATTGGAGTCGTGGAGCAAGGAGGGAAGGAGCCACGTCCCTAGAGAGACCATCCCGCTGATCTTCTGCAATTGCTGCGGCACATATGAAAGCCGTGGGTGGTGCTGGCAGGAAGCTTGAGGACATCGTGCTCGATCGGGGGTGGAGCGGTGATTGCCTGCGGTGAGTGTCCGCTCATTTGGTCCACGACGTAGGAGCGGAGGCGGCAAACATGGCGGCCATGGGCGGACTGATCTGAGCCGGCACAGACGCGCCCTTATCCGCGCGAGTGCGGGGAGAACTGGTGCTGCGTAGTGTGGAGCCGGCGGCGGCATTACCCCTCCTCCCCCCTGCTGAGGGCATGTATTGGCGGTTTGCGGTGAATCGTGGCTGAGAGGCGGAGCTGCCCCTGGTGAAGCGTCGGACATCGCGGCACCCCGCTGCATACGGGTAACTGAGAAATACATTAGGCCATGCTAAGGTGCTGTCTCCGTCTGTAGTGACTACTGACCTTCACTGCACAGGATAGAGCACAATTGCTGGGCCCCCCCTATGCCTACTTGTGCCCTTGCCCCCATGCATAGTGTCCACAACTATAAAGACTGGTGATGTCCTACCACTGCTGTTAACCCTGAATGTGGAGTGGTACGGGGGTCAGGCGGAGACATGGGGGATACTGTCCCTGCTGGAACTACTCAGCAGCTCATCAAAGGTGTGGGACTTGTAGCTACAGCCGTCCTGTTGGGCAATGAAGACCGGAACTTGTTTGTTGGAGCCGTGCTGTGGGGTATAGCGCCCTAGTGGCCCATCGAGTGACCATACTGGAGCGGGGGTGGACGGCGAGGCATGATGGGACGCAACACCAAGAGTAAACAAACAGATGCGGCCGCTGGCGGCGAAACGCAGCTCCTATTCGGCAGTGATCCCTCCAATGCCTCGGGCAGTGACGTGATACCTCCAACTGGAACAGATCCGCACGATGCGAATCTGGACTTGATCTTAAAAGAAATACGGGACTCGCGGACGGCATTGGAGACGCGTATGGGAACGATGTCCACCAACCTTGGCCTACTCCAAGCCGATCACAAGAAACTGGTTGATAAGGTCAAGTCCAATAAACTAGCGTTAGATGATCTTATACCTCAGCAGACCATGCACTCCACGCAACTCGAACAATTCCAACGTCAATTGAAAGGCCTACAGGACAGAGTGGATGATGCGGAAGGGTGGTCCCGCCGCAATAATGTCCGCATACTTGGTTTGCCAGAGCGCAGCGAGGGATCCAACCCTACGCAATTTGTTGAACACTGGCTGAGGGATAATGTGGCGACGGCAGGCCGAACGTCCTTGTACAGTGTGGAGAGGGCGCACCGTGTGCCTCCCAGACCTCCTCAGCCGGGGGTGCCGCCCGCCCAATGATAGCGCGCATACTACATTACAAAGACCGCGACACGATCCTACGAGCTGCCAGAGAAAATGCTCCCATACGCTTCGAGAACAAGACTATCTCTCTCTATCCGCATTTTACGCCTACGGTACAGAAAGCTAAAGCTACTTTTTTGGGAGTCAAGAAGACCCTACGCGCACGTAACTTGAAATATGCACTGCTTTTCCCTGCTAGACTGAAAGTTGGTCACGGACAAAAATCATATCTTTTTGATGACCCAGAGGAGGCGGCGGACTGGCTTGAAATAACCTTTACACCGGGGACTTCTCAGACATCTCTTCCATCGGGACAGTTGCGGCGGGCCTCCCCGAGACGATCTACCGGACTGCCCAGACTGGGATCTGGCAGCTCTATACAAAAAACGCACGCTGGCCTAACATTGGAACAGATCACGAGCAGTCAGAATGATGCGCTCCTGACGGCAGCAGCGCTGGCTGTTCACGATGCTCAGACTGCGGAGACTTCAGAGCACTCCTCAGATGGGGACACGGTGCGCTCTGACTCTGAAACTAGCCTAACACTGTTCCCTTCGATTACGGCACAAGTTGCTAAGGACTTCTGATGTTATGGTTCAGCAGTCCAGGAGTGGTAACGTATAAGGAGTAATGTACAGTGTACGCTATTGATGGTGGCTGCTGTAATGGGTCTAGTATAACTAAGCTGTATAGGGAAATAAACTACTGTATCCAGGACATTTTCAAATGGGCGATACGTTGCCTCTAGGAACTGACGCAGTTCTGGCCATTACTCCCCAGGCGATTGTGATTTGGCATTTATTGTTTGGAATCCATGTTGGATTTTTGTTTCGAGTTTGGTCCTCTGATGTTCTCGGGGGAACCAGGTATTGGGGAATGTAAATGTTAATGCATGTTCGGTGCACAGACAGTTTATTTTTACAGTGATTCGGTTCCCACATACTGCATGGCCACGACACTTTCTGTGCCGTGATGGCATCACATAACACATACACTTACTGCACCTGGAATGTGAGGGGCATGGGCTCTGTCCATAAAAGCCACCGTATCTTGGTGCAACTAAATAGAAAAAAGGTTGCTGTAGCATATTTACAAGAAACCCACCTTAATGTTGACGAGGTAGCCAAACTGCAGAAGAAGTGGAGGGGGCAACTGTTTGCTACTAAGTACTCGGATTTCTCCAGGGGGGCAGCGGTGTGGATGCGAAGCAGTGTCCCTTTCAGACTCCTAGAGCAGAAAATAGACATCAGCGGCAGATATGTGTTACTTCATGGACTGTTGGATGGGACTCATGTGGTCATGGGTTGTATATATGCACCAAACACTGATCAAGACAAGTACCTAACTACACTAAGCGCAGCATTGACAGATTGGACTGAGTATCCTTGGGTGATAGGAGGCGACTTTAATGCCGTATTGGATGTCGAATTGGACATGTCCCACCCCCCATTGCACGCTACAGAAAGCAAAAAACAAGCTGAGGCACTTAAGAGGTGGGCGGAGGGTTGGGATCTTCGAGATGCATGGCGGGCTAAATATCCAGAATTCAGGGAGTATTCATTTTACTCACCACCACACAGGCTACACACTGATTGATCGGTTCCTCTGTTCCGACGCCTTATTGGGATCCATTACTTCTGTACTCCATTTGGGTAAAACCCTCTCAGACCATAACCCGGTGGAGGTGACTGTGCGTTGGGGTAAGGTTCCAACTCCAATTCCGACTTGGAAGCTGCAGCCCAATATGCTGGAGGACCCGGTCTTCCGCCACGGCCTGTCGGAGGCGATTGATCATTATTTCTTGGAAAATGCAGGCTCAGCTACCAATCGCCAGACGGAATGGGATGCCTTTAAAACGGTCATCAGGGGAGTAGCAATAAGCACTAAGATAGGAGTTAGAACTGCTCTAATTGAACGGCTCACGAAGCTAGAGGGTACATTGGCGGCACTAGAAGGGGAGGCCCCGGGGACGGGTGAACAACCGACACGATTGGGGGAGGCCAACATTCAATACGCTGAACTACTTGAAACTGCGTGTCACCGGCTGTATATACAGAAACAACACACACAGGCAGACAGGTCAGGGTCGCTGCTGGCACGGTTGGTTCGTAATGCCCCTCCCCCGACACCCATATTGGAGATCCGGAACAGTGAGGATACTGTGGTAGACACGCAATTAGACATCAATAATGCGTTCAGGGACTATTATGAACGACTCTATGGTCCACTTCCTGGACTTACCAACATTGATTTTGAGCCTTTATTCAACAGGCTGCACCTACCACAACTTACACGGCAGCAACAAGACGAGTTACGGAGGCCAATAACGGGGGCGGAAATTCAGCAGGCGATTAAAGCTCTACAGCGTAATAAAACTCCAGGGAGTGATGGCTTACCGGTCGAATTTTATGCGGTGTATGCTGACCTGCTGATACCCCACTTGCAATGTATATATCAAGAGTCGCTGGAAACAGGTGGGCTCCCTGCTTCAGCCCTGCAGGCGTTAGTGGTCTCCTTATTAAAGCCGGGGAGGGACGGTTTACATCTCTTAAACTACAGACCTCTATCACTTCTGAATACGGACTATAAGATTCTGAGCAAATTATTGGCCACCGTCTCGGTCAGTATATTCCTACACAATGATCAATGTGGGTTTGTACCAGGTAGAAATACGGCACTTAATATCAGACGACTCCATCGGGTCATGTTGGGCACACTTGGCACAGGTACAAAAGAGGGATGCATATCACTTGATTTGAGACAAGCGTTCAATACTTTGCGCTGGGACTATATGTTCTATGCCCTTGCACGGATTGGTATACCAGATGAATATATAGCATGGGTACGCCTATTATACACAAAACCCACTGCACTGGCGCGTACAGGTCAGCACATCTCACGACAATATGCGGTGGCCCGGGGAACCAGACAGGGTTGTCCCTTGTCGCTGTTGTTTTTTATTCTGGCTCTTGAACCACTTTTGCACAGACTCCGTGCTTTTGCAGCCTGTAAGGGAATAATGCGGAGTCGCACATCCCACACGGTCTCAGCATACACATCTTATTCTTTATATCAAAGATATGGAGGTTGACCCGCACCCAATGCCTTCCATATTTAAGTCGTTTCAAGACCTTTCTGGGCTGGCTATTAATGCAGATAAGTCGTATGCGTATTTTTTTGATGCATCGGCGCGGAATGGTCCCTTTCAATTCGGCCCCTGGACATTTCAAATAGCACCTGATACTTTTAAGTACCTCGGAATACAGATTTATCGAGATACCACGGACCTCTTAGATGGCAATTTAATGCGCGCGATTGCTGCGCTCAAGCCCCAAATCCAATTCTGGGTCTCACTGCCCCTTTCGGTAGCGGGCAGAGTGGCCATCACAAAAATGGTGCTGCTGCCGCGGCTCCTTTATTATTTCACAAATCTACCTGTCCTTGTCCCTACGAGGATGTTTAAAGTGCTGAACTCCCTGGTGATAGATCTGGTGTGGGGCAATGGGCGAAGGCGTATTAGCCTAGCAAAACTGCAATAAACGACGAAACGGGGAGGGATGGGAGTACCAGATTTACGTGCTTATTCTTATGCTAGCCAGTTGCAGTGGCGAGCTTATTGGCTTGCAGGACGTAATTTGAATGAATTGGACATGACACCGCGAGACAGGGACAAGGGGATTATTCACAGGCTCTTACTACCGCAGGCCCCCTTGCCGGCATCGACGCCCCACTTACTGAAGTCAGCTATTACTTATTGGGAGGAGTGCGGTGAGATACACTGGACGGGCGGAACCATATGCCCCCACTATCCCGTTGCTGGGTATTCCTACAAGATCGGGATTGACTACTAGCCGTGCTCTGCGGGTGTGGGCGGATGCGGGAGTCACTACGATCGGAGAGTTTTACTCAGAAGGTGTCCTAATAACGCATGAAACATTTGTGCGCCTACACGGTGTCCCCGATACAATGTTCCTATTACATGCCCACATATCCAGATATATACGCATCACATGGCCGCCGGGTGATACTGAACAAACCACGAGTGCCCTACTTACCATGCAATACCTAATGGGACATGGAGCACGACTAACCAAATGGCTCACCCACGGTATTCGCACTGAGACGGTGATCTTCTTGCGACTAGTACGCGACAAGTGGGAAGAAGATGTGGGAATGGGATATCATAGTGGGATACCCCGGGAAGGTGTCTCGCAATCCTAGATTTAAATCTATCCAATTGATGTTGTTACACAGAGCTTATTTAACACAGCGCAGACTGCACACTATGTAACCGGGAGCGACTGATACCTGCCCGCGCTGTCATGCACCCAATGCGGGATTGATACACATGGTGTGGGATTGCCCCCGACTAAGGTAATACTGGGCGACAGTATGCAAACTACTAGCTGGTGTAACCCCGTTGTGCCATACAGTCACCTTGGAATATTGCATACTGGGATTAGGGCCTTGGGGAAAAAAGGGTAACCCCGCCTCCCGATTTGCTAACCTTGCGCTACTGCTGGCTAAAAGAGCCATAACCACACGATGGAAAGCTGCTAGAGCCCCGTCCATACAGGACTGGCATGCAGAAGTGGTGAAGTGGGGGAAGGGCTGAGGGGGCTGAACTACACAGAGGGAAGTATAGGGGGCTAAGGAAAACACCTATCTCGCTGAGCTGGAATGCAATGATGGAGGAATATGCTGCGATAAGATATATTATCCTACTAGGGTGCACCGTTGTTGTAGTTTGAGGGGCTGGACCACTATTATGTGACGCAGGGGCTCCTTACATTATCCATGGGTAGTCACACTGTATGATTTACAAGACGGCACAATGTACCCAAGTCAGATTGTGGGACCGGAATGCACACGAGTCCAACTGTGGACATGTGTAAATGCTACTATAAACACTTATTGCCGGACATGCGGGAAGGGGAGGGAAGGGTGGGTAATGTTTTTCTTTTTGTTTTTAGTTGGGTTGTTGGCAATGTATTGAGCACTGATAGATTTGATTACTCATGGATGATTAGACTCCGGATGAGGGAACAAAAGCTGGAAATCATCCGCACTGGTTTGCAATCGGAGATTCAATTACAGATGTTAGATTATTAAACAATGTCTAGCTGGGATTCACATAATGCTTCGGCACTGTCACTGTGTATTCTTCTATACTGTTTGCGACTGTATGTCATTATGCCATGTGCAACTATGATATTGTACCACGTTATGTTGCCTAAGTTGATGGTTACGTAAAATCAATAAAAATAGATTTAAAAAAAAAAAATTAAAGGTGCTCTCATATGTGATAATGAAGAAAATGGCGGCTCGGTGAATTAAAATAGTTGCCTAAGTTTACATCATTTGAAAACAGTTAATGGGTCAAGAGCATTACAAATAGGTAGAGTAGATTTAAGACGATAGACCTGCAGGTCTAGTAACATTTTTATGATTTTTCAAGGCCTAGAGTGGCCCAGATATCTTGAGAGCCTCTAACACAAGCGACCAACTGACAAAAAAAACCTCTGCATCTGTGCCCCACAGCCAGAGTCCTAGCTGACCAATGGTGTTCCTGAGACCCCTCAAGAGCACAGACCCCCGCCCCCCCCCCCTTGGGTTCCGACACCCACCAGCCCCCTTATTCCCCTTGCAGCCTCTTTTCAACAGGTACTTTTCCCCATCGACTACAGAGCATAGCGTCCGTGGCTACCAGCACCTCAAAGCATGCTGCACCCAAAGGGCCCCACAGGTAAAACAATTCCTGGTGCTTTTTTGGACCTTGGACCCTACTCAGTCCAGAACATCAGTCCTGTAAGTCGTTTGCAAGTGACCCTATGCAGTGAATGTTTCTCCTGTAGGATAACATTACCACATTCAATGCTCATGCCTCAAATCTGACAGTGTCATTTTGAACTGTTTCTACATTAAAATTTGATAACATCTAAAGCATGGAGTAGTTACTTACCTGTAACTCCTGTTCTCTTTTAGGGGTATTTCCGTGGCATAATCATGTGAATAGTCCCACCCATGTGCTTGGACCCCAGAGCACTTCATTAGATATGTCTTCTTAAGTTGACATCTTCTGCCTTTCTTCAGGAAGGCCTGTATAGGCACTTAAGAGATAAAAAGACAATAATGTAGCCTAATCAACTAAGCTACACTGGCCATTACTTGAAGTGAAAAAAAGATAGCCAGTTTTAACTTTTAAATTTAGCAATTTGTAGAGTTTTACACATAGAAAACTTTCACAAAACTCCTTTTTTCATGATAGAGGAAAAGGAATGGATAGCGAAGCCTCCCATAGGCTGTCATTATGTGACTGCAAATGGATACCGTGCCTTTAAGAGTCTCCAGAGACCCCCATATGCCATGATGCACAGCCAGAGGCAGTTACTTTCAGTTCTTTTTGAAGGCGTAAAGAAGCAGAGCCTGCTGAGTCTTGGGGACATCTGTGTCTGCCACCGGGGAGGCGGGCGGGTTGCTCATGACTATCACGGAAATACCCCTACAAGAGAACAGGAGTTACAGGTAAGAAACTACTACTCCTCTTGTAGGGGATTTACGTGTATAGTTATAATGAACTAGTTACTTACCTTCGGTAACGATGAATCTGGTAGAGAAATAGTCCTGCCGCAGATTCCTTAACTTAGAATATCCCCAGGCGTCATACCAGATCCGGAAAACTTTCCGCAGCAGTACCTTTGCGCGCCGGGGGCGGCGCCGCACAATTGCACCCGGACGTCGTCCACGGACGTGACGTCAGCGGAGCCATATATGCCATACATGTCCGAGAGAATCCCGCTATTAAGCCCAAATCTCCAACCGGCAATTGAGCCGTTGAGAACGCACACACGACCCGCCATCATCCCGTTTGAAATCTGGAATTATTCCCCCTCAAGCCGCCATCGCAGCAGCCCCCCCCCTTCCTCGCCTAAACTCTCCTTATCTGGAATTGTTAAGGCTAAAAGGCTCTACCTAACAGGCATGAATTGAATGTCCTGATGATGAACCGTCTATTCCTTCAATGGTTCAAAACGCCGTCGACACTTTAATACACCTTATACGCAAAAAAACTTTCGTTTATTTCGTTGTTAAGGTGTTTCCTGCGATTTGTTTTTCATAACTGTGTATTTTCCATGTGTAACAAACCAATAAGCTTTGCCTGAGCCTCCTATTGTTCGTTTCTTGTCCCCTGTTTTTTGTACCTCATTGGCTAAGTAGGACACAGGCTTGTGTTCCATTTTATGTATTGTTGTGTACAACTGTTTCTATTGCTTAGAAGTAAATATTAGACCTCTGTCCGGCTGGACAGGTCAACCCAATGTAGTAACGATTGAGTCTATATTCATTGCCCGTTTACCAATATTGCTTTTCTAGGGACAACTGTTGTCTAGAATAATGCCCCTTCCCGGCACGCTGACATCAGTTTGTCAGAGAAACGTTTCCACGCCGCAACGCGGAGCCACCACCAAAAAACTGTTAGAATATGGGAACAGTGTGCGAAAATGATGAAAAGACATGGAATGATGAAAAACAGCACCATAAAGGAAAGTGCCAGGCACTGTATATTGGAAACTAGTAAAGGGAAAGAGCAGAGCACCGCTCTGAGAAGCAGCCCCGCAAAAGTGAAGGCCAACCACCCTGGGAAGTAAAGGAAGATGAAAACATCATGGCAGACGACAAAGTCTGCAACCATAATGTATAACCGTGAAGGACAAGTCCGGAACACAGGAGGCAGGACAATTGACCACAAGACGTCACCATAAAGAGACGTTGTATCCCCATTAAGAGATTCAAAAAATGTGGCAGAGCCAACAGACCTCAAACCAATGTAGCATAGAGGTGGTAGGAAACTCCAAGGTTATAAAGAAAGGGAGAGCGGGGGTTGGGAAAAAACACGAATAGAACCCACACTGTACGACCCAGGGCGTAGGGTTGGAAAGGATACATGACATAAGAGCATACCGTCCAATTACGAAAATGGGCGGAGTAGAGCTATGAAAGCAGAATGAAGCATTCTGTTTGGGAGTTAAGTGAAAGCGTCGCTTTGCAGAAGGATCAAGCCACCCGAAGGGAGGAGAGCGTAGAAAGCCCAACCTGAAAAGGTCCTTGCACAACAGGGAGGACGGGCGGGCGTTGAGGAATTTGCGGCTAGACTGTGTCTCTACCAGAAACATTGTTACCGAAGATAAGTAACTCGTTCATCTGATAGTGACGTCTAGCCGCAGATTCCTTAACTTAGAATAGATACAAAAGCCTTACCCATAGAGGAAGCGGGTCTGCGACTGAATCCCTTCAAGTTCTAGAGAGCTTGGCCATCAAAGTGACTAAAACAGTGCAGTCAATCATGTGATGAAGCACAGCGGGGACAGTAATGTCAGCGCAGCCAACTCCTAGACCATGAAGCTCAGAAGAGAGCGGAGAACAATGGAAGGCAAAGGTACCACAAGCCGACAAGAACAGCAAGAAAACCCCTTTTGTGTATAACGGGTTGAGAGGAAAAGTCCAGAGCCAGAATGTGCGTGCTGGAGCAAGAGTTCATAACTTCAAAAAAAGGGAAGATGAACCAATCCTAGGGCCCGAGTGATCCGCTGGATCCGAGATGTCGATAGAAAGCAAAAATCGATTACTGCTCGACCAGGCAAAGCAGTGGAAAAAACACTGCCTGCGCCTGCAAGATACAGGGGGCAACAAAGGCAAAAGGCTGACTCCTGGCCAGCAAGTGCCGGTATGGACCAAGAAAACGCATACTAAATATGCTGGAGTTAAAAGTAATCTGATGACACCTCCAGAAGTGGAACTGGAACAAGGGCGTGAAAGATCCAACAGATGTAATGTGTCGCCTGTAAGCAAAACCCAGAGAGATGGCAACTGGTATGACAGAAAGCGCATACCCGCCCAGTATGTAGACTAGCAGAAGAAGCACTTTTCAAGCTGCATCAGCTAGACACATGTGACAACATTGGCAGGCGACCAATCCATGGCCAAAAGGCCGATAGTAAAATGGAGGACACGCCAAGACATAGGCGGCCTGTTACAACCGGCAAAAGGGCCAATGGCACACAGCCGAGCATCAAAGTAGGAGTGACACTAAGACATCGAAGCATACTAGGAGGCGTGGTGAGAAAAGAGGCCACATACAGTAGAGATATAAATGCTAAGCTAGTACCTTGGAGGACGAGCCCAATAAGGGCTGCATGCCCAAGTTTGTACTAATAGTATCAAACATTGCCGCACAGCGACGGAGATGATGTGAGCCGTAAAAACAAGATACAGAAGCACTACAGACAAGCGGGACCAAAGGCACCCGAAGCGTGAGTGGGCGATGCGAATAGGATCGTAGGACAAAACACAGGGAGGGACTCCCCAAAGGATGTCCACGAGAAGTACTCCATAGAAGCGTACTAAGGCAAGGCAGTCGCCCAGCACCAGCATATACCCCACATAGGGTAAGTATCAACCCCTGAAAAGGGGATCCTCTTGGGTAAATCACACAGTCAGAGGACTGAACAGAAGACTAAACCAGCCATACTGCTGAAATGTAACAAATCAGAGAAGGCTGAACAGCCATGGACGGCTAACAGGGAACCTACTATACACGTTCGTGATAGAGGTGTAGGTAAACAAGGCACAGAACAGTGCAAAAGTTATGGCAACCCGGACAAGAGCCGGGAGACTGCCGAATCCACGTGTGGATCAAAAAGGTCCACAACATTAAACGGTAAATCCCTGAGGGTATCCCTAACATTAACTGGGAAGCGACTGTCGAGCAACCATGCATGGCAGCGCAAAGTCACAGACCGAGCAAGAGCTCGTCCCACAGAGTCAGTGGCATCAAGGGAAGAACGGAGCGAACATTGCGCCATTCCCCTGCCATCAAGCAGAAGCCGAAGCAACTGTGATCGCAGCTCCTCAGGAATAGAAGGGAGAAGGGTCTCGACCAAATCCCAAAGGGTCGAAGATGAACGTGCGAACACACACGCAGTATTCAATGCGCGGATAGCCGCACTGGTAGAGGCAAAAAGTTGGCGAGCACAAGCGTTCAGCCACCTAGACTCCCTAGTGGGAGGTAATAAGGGCAAGGCAGATGAAGACTAAGTTAAAAGCCACCTGAACAACGAATCCCTGAGCCGTAGGTTGAGTGGACAGGCAGAGTGGATCACCTGGAGCAGGACGGTGCCTACGGGCAATAGACCAATCAACAGGGTCACCAGAAGAGGGCCTTGCCCGTGTGCCACGCAAAATGTCAAACAAAGAGCTGCCAAATGGCAGCAAAGACTCCACCTCAATAGGCTCCATATGGAGCAGATCCAGTAAGGGATCAGACAGCAGGTGGGGGGCAACAGGAGGCTGAAAACCAAAAATAGCACCAGCTTCAGTTGCCATCTGGCTAGGCGATAATAAACAGTCGGTAGGAGACGGCTGAAGACTTAGCCGTCCACTGGACAACAAAATGTGGAGGAGCCTGAGACTGACCCGAAGGCCAGGTAACACAAGGCACTAACACCATGGGCCCCCGATTTGGGGAATCCAGAAAAGCATCAACCTCTTGACCAGGAGGCGTTGTTGCCGGCACTGGCGTCGAACGACGCCGTGTGGAGGACGCAGCAACCTCGTGAGGAAGTTGGGACGGTGGCACCGGCGTCGATCGATGCCGGGTTGGAGTTGTCTGGACGTCAACGACCTCCAGAGGGGGCTTGACCTGTACACCGTCCGACGTCGATCCCATTTCAAAACGTGCCTGTCTGGTCGTGCGTCGGTGCCGGTCGTCGGTGCCACCTCCGACGTCGACGCAGGAAGCCGCTCAGGGCTATGTGAAGACTGGTGGGGTGGGTTGGACAGGTGACTGGGAGGACCCACTGGCTGTGACCCGTCGGCATCGTATCGTCTCCGGAACCAGAGTCGATGCACACAGCCGGCGCCGAGGAAGAATCCGCTGGCAAGAACCCGACATGAGTGCCCTCCACCTATTTGGGACCCGAAGGCGCTCCAGGGAGAGGAGGGGACTCAAAGTGCGACTAGAGTGCAAGAGAATAAGCCTCGATTTGGGAACGCGTCGCTCCAACCCCCGGAAAGGGAGGGTATGGATAAAGCGACTCCCGGGTGCCCTTACCTGGCATAGAGCGAGAGGAGCAGGCACCAGTAGTATGCGAATGGGAGGAGGACCTCCGTGCTTGCCGCTTGTGCTTGCGCTTACCTGCCCTCGAACAACGTTCGCGGGAATGACCTCTGGACGGAGCCCGATCCGGAGGGGGAGAGCGGCGACGCAAAGATGCTGGACCGGACAGCCGTGCGGCCAGCAGTTTCATACAGCGCTTTGAGGGATTTGGGCTTCAACCTCTGGCAGGCGTCGCACTCTTTGGAGTCGTGGTGCATGCAGAGGCACCATATACAGATGAGATGCGGGTCAGTGCCAGACATCTGACACGCACAGGCTTCACAAGCCTTAAGACCCGAAGGCATTGCACACTGTTCCGGCGACACCGAAGGTGTCAAAAAGGCCTACAAACTAGGCCAAGGAACTGCTGGTTTTCCAGGGTCCGCGTTGGGACGCGGAAAAGGAGAAAAGTGATGTCAGCGCACCGAGAGGGGCATATATGGCTCCACTGACATCACGTCCGTGGACGACGTAAGGGCGGAGTCGTGCAGCGCCGCCAGCACGCAGAGGTGCTGCCGCAGAAAGTTTTCCCAGTCCCGGTCTGACGCCTGGAGATATTCTAAGTTAAGGAATCTGTGGCTAGACGTCTCTATCTGATCATGTGAATAGACTAGCAATGCCCATCCGAAAACAGTCCAGCGGTGGAAGAAACAAAGAAAAATTGCACCATTACGCAAATAGATTGCGAAGCCTGCCCAACCTGTGCCTCTGCCCTAGCATCAGTGTCTAGGCAGTAGTGCTTAGTAAATGTATGGACTGACTTCCAAGTGGCAGCCTTACAAATTTCCGAAATAGGTACATTACGAAGTAAAGCCACAGTAGCTGCTTTACCTCTGGTAGTGTGCGCCCTAGGATTACTAACCAAAGTCTTGTTGGCTTTCTGACAACACAGCTGAATACAGGAAACAATCCACCTAGAAATTGATTATTTAGATGTAGCGGGACCAGTTCGGACAGAGCCATAGTTTACAAATGACTGGTCTGATCTACGGATCTCCTTAGTCTTGTCCAAATTGAACTTCAAGACCCTCCTAACATCAAGGGAATGAAGCGACCTCAGCAGGAGAAGAGGGATTCTGACAAAATGAAGGCAATGTAATAGTTTCGGTTTACATGAAACTCAAACTACTTAGGTAGAAACTTAGGCTGAGTTCTCATAACTACCTTAGAGGAATGAAAGACTGTTTAAGGCTCTTTACAACATAATGCCTAAAGTTCGCTAACCCTGCGGGCAGAAGTTATGGCCACAAGGAAAGCAGTCTTCCAGGACAGATGCTGAAGAGAAAGCTTATGAATGGGTTCAAACGGTTCCCTCATCAGCTGAGAAAAAAACCACATTGAGCTCCCAAAGAGGTGAAGGATGCCTAATGGGAGTTAACACTTTCTTCAATCCTTCAAGAAAATCTCAGATGACTGGGATTTAAAAAAAGGAAGTCTGTGAAGGACATTTCCTATAAGCAGTTAAAGCTGCCAGGTGAACTTTGATCGAATGAAACTGAAGGCCAGAAGGAAGGATGACATTTTCCTTGCAGGAGGTGGGATCCACATTCTTAGATGCACACCAGATGCAAAATCTCTTCCATTTATATGCATAGGACGTGCGTGTAGATGGTCGTTTGGCCTCCTTCAATATCGCCATACAGTCCTGAGGGAGATTCGAGAGGTTAGGGTGCACCATCTGCCCACCGAACTTAGTCAGAAGGTCTGGCCGGCATGGAAGATGGCGATGTGGCAAGAGACACCGGTGGAGTAGGTCTGTGAACCACCACTGACGGGGCCACTCCGGGGCAATGAGGATCATCCTGGCCGTGATTGCGAGAGTTTGATCAGTACTGTCGGGATCAGGGGAATTGGCGAAAAAGCTTAGAGAAAGCCGCCTGACTAGTTGATCCACAGTGCATTCCCCAGAGTACCTGGTTGGTAAAAACAAAAGAAAGCAAAGCTAGCGGTATCCCTCTGGGACAGCACCGGATTTAGGATTATCCCATCCTATCTAGTGGTGATATTCTTATTCACCATGAGTGTGCAAACTTGACACACCAATTATGCAAAGAAAACGGTATATCCTCCAATGTTCACTGCTAAAGGTCTCTTAACTAAATCACCATATGTGAACAAAACTATTTGTCTTTGTAATTAAATCATTGTGATGTTGATTTTATGTTGTCATTTGATGTGAAGTATATTGAAGAAGTGTTAACTAATCCAATGATTCTATGTTGGTTGACATCTATAAATGGATGTTCATTTCATCATTGATGGAAATGTGAGACTCTTTAAATTTGGCCCTCTTGATGTCTGTTTATTGTAATGTTTTAATTGTTTGTGCCTAATTCTCATGTGTGTTATTTATTTTATGTATTTTTATTAAATTTGTTGCAGCCCTGAAGAAGTCCCGAGGTGGACGAAACGCGTCGGCTGCTTTGGCTGTTTTTGATGTTTTAATGTGTACATGACAAATTGAAATAAAGAAGATTACTTTGAAAAGAAACCTCACGGATTTGGACTAATTTAAACTATATTGGACATTCAGAGTGGTGCAACTTGTGTTGTTTTTTTTACCTGGTTGGTAAAACCTGGAGGCGAAGTTGTGGCATTTGGTGTTTTCCACGGTTGCAAACAGATCGACTTCTGGAGTACCCCATCTTTCGAAGATGTCTCGCACCACTTCGTCGTTTAAGACCAATTCGTGATTTTCTTGAGTGAGTCTGCAAAGCGCATCGGCCTGAGCATTCTGAACACCTGGGAGGTGAGTTGCTGTGATGGCTGGAAGGCTTTCAGCCCCAAACGGACTGCTCGAAGGTCCAGGAAGTTGATGTGGTACTTGGCTTCCTTCCTTCCTGGACCACGTACCCTGTATCTGAAGGTTGTCGAAATGTGCACCCCAGCCGTGGAGAAAACAATTCGTCACTATGGTTTGTGTCTATCTCCTTGTGGAAGGGAATCCCCCGGAGCAGGCTGCCTGGAGAACACGACCATCAGATGGACTGTAGAGCATGTTGCGACAGTTGAATCCAGTCTTCCCAATCCCCCAGTTTCTGGTCCCACTAATCCTCCAGACATTCTTGCAGGGGTCTCATATTGCGGCATGCATTCGGAGTGAGGAAGATACACGAGGCCATGGAGCCCAAGAGAGACAATACTTGTCTCACCGTCGGGGAGGGCATGATCATGAGAGCTTGAGCCTGTCGAAGGATCGAGAAGCGTCTCTCCTCCGAAGGACACACGTTTGCTGTGCGTGTATCGATGGTGGCTCCTAGTTACTGTAGACATTGTACAGGAGTCGAGAAGACTTCGTGAGGTTGATGTGGAGGCCCAAACGAAGTAGGAGATTGGAAGTCAGATTGAAATGCAGTTGCGCACCCTGAAACGTAGCTGCCTTGATCAACCAGTCGTCCAGATATGGTTACACACCTTTTGTTCCTTCTCAGATGCGCAGCTACCACGGCCATGCATTTGGGAAATGTCCGAGGAGCTGACTTCAGGCTGAAAGGCAGCACGGAGTATTGATAATGGTTGTTGTCCACGGTGAAACGCAGGAACTTGCGATGTTTTCTTGCTATGGGCACGTGAAAATATGCGTCTTGCAGATCTATTGCGCATAGCCAGTCTCCCTGATGAAGTTGAGGGTAGATTTGATGCAAGGACAACATCCGAAACTTCTCTGCGAACCCACTTGTGGCAAGGCGAGAATGGGTCTGAACTTGTTCTAGTCTTTCTTGCGGACTAGAATGAACTGAGAATACAGTCCTATTCCTCTCTGTGCCAGAGGAACCGGTTCTATTGCCCTTTTCTGTAATAGGGTGTTGGCCTCCTTCTGCAACTCGCGTAGCATGTAGCGTGATCGAGTTGGAGGAATCGACATAGGGCGGCTTGTAAAAAGAATCTAGTATTCACTGCGAACAATATTCAGCACCCAATTATCTGGAGTTATTTTCTGCCACTCTGCCAGATAGTTTTGAATGCTTCCCCCCACCGGAGTGAAGATTGGAAATGCGCTGCTACTCCTCCAGCTTCAGAGACTTAAGATGAAGCCAAACATGTCTCTGTAGAGGAATCCCGTGGCAATACCCGTGGGCCGCCAGGAGTGAAGTATCCTCTGCAGCTCTGATGACTTTATTTGAAACCATCAGGCCCTCATTCACTATCTCCTGAAAGTCTTACCGTTTATCTCTAGGTAGGAGATCCACAAATTGTTAATTGGTGAAGGGACTCCCATAGGGATTTGTCGTAACGGCCCAGCAGGGCCATAGAGCTGGCCGCCTTCATGGATGTAGCCGCGGTGTTGCAAGCTTTTCTCCCCACCGAATCTAGCTTACGGCTCTCCTTATCCGGTGGCACAACGTGGAAGTCGGAGCCGTAGCATGCTGTTTTCGTGACGCCATCACTATGACGGAGTCCGGGGTGGGGTCCAGTCAGAGGAAGGCAGGATCCGACTCAGGCGGGCGATACTTCAGTAAACTGGAAGGCGCAGATTTTATAGAAGATGGCATCAAAAACAGCTCCATATCCAGTTCCTCCAAACCAGGCACCCACGGGAGCACTGGACGTGATGTTGGTCCCTGCTGCAGAGTTTCAAAGATCACCAATGTCGACTGCACAGGAGTAGACAGGGGAATGTTCAGCTTTGAAGCCCCTCTTACCAGACCCTCCTGGAAGGTGGAGATATCAACAGGAGACACTCTCTAAGGGGGAAGAGTCCGTTAGAGTAGGCGAGTACCGCCCCGTACTCGTGGAAGACGTATCCCTAGTATGCCGGGAGCGAGATCTCTCATATCGATGACGACGGGATCGTGTGGCAGATCGGTGTCGTCTACGGGAACTATGACTCTAGCCAGACCGTGTTCTTGATCTTCGAGGTTCCACTGGACGCATGGGCTGAGGAGCCGTGCGCCCAGGTGAAGGAGGAAGCAGCAGTGGAGGAGGAGGCGGAGGACTTGAAACTGGTGGTGGTGTCACTGGCAGCGGTTGACGAGGAGCAGAAGTAGTCCTGGATGGGCAATAGGTACGCGAGTACTCCGAGCCTGAAGAAGAAGGAATATGCTACTTACCAGTATGCATCTGTTCTTGGCATGTAGAGCTGCAGAGTTGTACACTTAGCATAGGTCGCCATCTGGTGTTGGGCCCGGATGTTTGCAGTTTGTTTTTCTTCTTGGACCGTGCTTGGAAGTCACGAGTTTGGTGACTCCTCCTTCGGTCCGTACTGCGCATGGGCTTCGGCTCCATCCTCAGATTGTTTTTCGCCAACAGGGAAATGATGGAGCGTAGTAATAACAGTGAGAAACCCATGTGTGTTGTATCTAAATAAGATGGACTGGAACGGATACAGGTAGCCGGGGAGGCGGGTGGGCGTGTACAACTCTGCAGCTCTACATGCCAAGAACAGATGCATACTGGTAAGTAGCATATTCCGTTCGAGGCATATGAGCTGCAGATTGTACACTTAGCATAGATTATATAGCAGTACCCAACCTTAGCGGCGACCACCGGTATCCGTTGCAGCTGTTTGAAAGAGTGTTTTTAGTACAGCCTGGCCCACCCTAGCTTGCTGCTGGGAATGCACATCTACACAGTAGTGTTTTGTGAATGTGTGCGGTGTAGACCATGTGGCTGCCTTGCATATGTCATCTAAGGGTATATTCCCTAGAAAAGCCATAGAAGCCCCTAACTTTCTTGTAGAGTGGGCTTTAGGGGGAACAGATAATGTTCTCTTTGCCTTCTGATAGCAAATTTGTATGCATTTTACAATCCACCTGGCTATCCCTGATTTTGAGATGGGGTTGCCTTTATGTGGTGGAGAAAAGGAGACGAACAACTGTTTGGTCTTCCTGAAGGGTTGCGTTCTTTGTATGTAATATAGCAACGCTCTTTTCACATCTAGTGTGTGTAAGGCCCTTTCCGCAACAGATTGGGGTTGCGAAAAGAAGACAGGTAATTCCACTGATTGATTGAGGTGGAAGGGGGTAATGACTTTGGGCAGGAACTTCGGATTAGTTCGAAGTATGACCTTGCTGTGATGCATTTGTATGTAAGGTTCCTGTATGGTGAACGCTTGTATTTCACCAACCCTTCTAAGGGAAGTGATAGCTACAAGGAAAGCTGTTTTCCAGGTGAGAAATTGTAGCTCACATTTGTGCATTGGTTCGAAGGGCGGACCCATTAGTCGTGTAAGGACCAAATTTAGATTCCATACAGGGGAGGGTGGTGCCCTGGGAGGAATTACTCGTTTAAGGCCTTCCATGAAGGCTTTAATAGCGGGCACTCTGAAGAGTGACAAATGCTGTCTGTTTTGTAGATAGGCAGCGATCGCTGCTAGGTGTAGGCGTATGGATGAATACGCCAGGTTACACCTGTGAAGATGGAGCAGATAGCATATGATGTGTTGTATGGATGCATCTAGAGGGTTGATTGTATTGTTACGGCAGTACATTACAAATCTTTTCCACTTTGCGGCATAGCATGCTCTAGTGGTAGGACGTCTGGCTTCCATGATGATGTTCATGCAATCAGGGGGAAGGTTGAGGTACCCGAATTCTAAGATTTCAGGAGCCAGATCGCCAGGTTGAGCTGAGCTGGGTCCGGGTGCCTGATTTCTCCATGGTTCTGGGTTAGGAGGCATGGGGATAGATGCAGTTTTTGATGTGGTACCACTGACAGTTGTAGTAGCGTGGTGTACCACGGCTGTCTGGCCCACGTTGGAGCTACCAGAATGAGTGTGAGGGAGTGCTGTTGTAGCTTCCTGACCACTAATGGAATTAGTGGGAGAGGTGGAAAGGCGTATGCAAATCTGCCTGACCAGTTCATCCATATCGCATTGCCCTTGGACAATGGGTGTGGGTATCTGGCGGCGAAGCTTGGGCATTTTTTGTTTTCGTGGGTGGCGAAGAGGTCTATTTGAGGATGCCCCCACTGTTGGAAGAATGGGTGAAGAACTTGTGGATGCAGTTCCCATTCGTGTAGTTGTTGAGTCTGTCTGCTGAGCAGATCTGCTATGGTGTTTTGTACGCCTGGAACATGTTGTGCCAGGAGAAAAATGTTTTGGGGAATTGCCCATCTCCATATGCTCTGGGCTAAGCGGGAGAGCTGGGGAGAGTGTGTCCCCCCCTGTTTCTGTATATAATACATTGCAGTCATGTTGTCTGTGCGAATGAGGACTGCTTTGCCTGAAATCTGCTTTTGAAAAGATTTTAGGGCTAGAAAGATCGCCAAAAGCTCCAGATGGTTGATGTGGAGCGTTTTTTGCTGTGGCGTCCATAGACCTTGCATTGTGAGGTGTAAGAGGTGCGCTCCCCAGCCGGAGAGCGATGCGTCCGCTGTTAGAGTCACTTGGGGAACCGGGTCCAGGAACGGCCGTCCCTTGGAAAGGTTTGTGGTGTTCCACCACTGCAGAGAGTGATGTGTGCGGCCGTCCACCAACACCAGATCCGTCAGCTGACCCTGGGCCTGGTTCCACTGTTGTGCTAGGCACTCCTGAAGTGGACGCATGTGGAGTCTTGCATGGGGCACTATGAAGATGCAAGACGCCATCATCCCTATGAGCTTCATAAACACTCTTGCTGGTAGAGAGTGTTGAGGAAGGAATATTTTGCGTAAGGCTAGAATGCTTGTGATTCTGGCTGAGTTTGGATAGGCAATACCCTTTGAGGTGTCTATGGTGGCCCCGAGATATTGCTTTGTGTGAGATGGTATGAGGTGGGACTTTTGGTAGTTCACTGTGAAGCCTAGCTGATGAAGCAGTTGGATGGTGCTGTTTGTATGTTGCACGCATTGGTGGTAGGACGCGGCTTTTATGAGCCAGTCGTCTAAGTAAGGGAAGACGTGAACATGTTGACGTCTGAGGTGTGCTGCTACTACTGCTAGGCATTTGGTAAACACCCGTGGTGCAGTGGTGACCCCGAAGGGGAGAACCTTGAATTGGTAATGTTGCCCGTCCACCACGAACCTGAGGTATTTTCTGTGAGAGGGGTGTATTGGAATGTGAAAGTACGCGTCTTTCAGATCCAGTGTTGTGAGAAAGTCTCCCTGGCAGAGGAGTGGGAGGACTTGTTGTAAGGTGACCATGTGAAAGTGGTCTGAATGTATGTAGGCATTTAGAGGCCGGAGATCCAGAATGGGTCTGAGGGTCTCGTCTTTCTTTGGGATTAAGAAATATAGGGAGTAGACCCCTAGATTTCGTTGATTGTCGGGTACCTGCTCTATGGCGTGTTTCTGGAGGAGCGAGAGTACCTCTTGTTTGAGCAGTGTGGAATGCTCTTGGGACATTGGACGGTGCCTTGGTGGGATATTGGGTGGGGTAGATGTTAGCTCGAGGCAGTACCCTGACCGAATGATTTGGGTCACCCATTTGTCCGATGTTATGGACTCCCATACGTGGATAAAATCTTGTAGTCTGCCCCCGACCGGAGTGGAATGGTCTGGGGGGAGCGAAGGGGAGTCATTGTGCGGGTGGGGTGGCAGAACGGGTATTGTTGGTTTTGCCCCTGCCCTTATTGTTGTTGCCTCTGTAGCCACCTCTTTGGTTGCCCTTTGAAAAGGTATTTTGAGGAGGGGATTTGTAGGAGGTAGAGGCATTATCGGTGGAGGAGCCTCTACCTGTGGCACGAAAGGACGAGCGTCGAAAGGAACGCTTAGAGGCTTGGGTCTGGAGCGCTCCCATAGACTTCGCTGTGTCTGTATCTTTCTTCATTTTTTCGAGCGCTTCGTCTACCTTTGGGCCAAAGAGTGTTTGTTGGTCAAAGGTGTGATTAAGTATTGATGTCTGGACCTCAGGCTTGAACCCTGATATCCTGAGCCAGGCATGGCGGCGAAGCAGGACACTGGTGTTTATGGCTCTAGAAGCAGTGTCTGCTGCATCGAGGGCACACTTAATGGAGGTGTTTGTGATTAGTTTGCCCTCCTGTATCAGGTCATGAGCTTGGCGTTTGTATTTCTCTGGAAGGTGCTGCATAAGAGCCTCTAATTCATCATAGTGTGCTCTATCATATCGTGCAAGCAGTGCTTGTGTATTTGCAATGCGCCATATGTTTGCAGCCTGGTAGGCGGTGCGTTTACCAGACGCGTCCAGAAGTTTAGATTCCTTGTCTGGTGGTGGGGCATCTCCTGAGGATTGGGAGTTAGCCCGCTTTCTAGCTGTGGAGACAACTAGGGAATCTAGAGGAGCAGGGCCCTTGATGTATGCAGGGTCTGTGGGTGCCGCCTTGTACTTCTTCTCTATTCTAGGGTTTAGTACTCTGGCTCTGACAGGGTCTTTGAATACCTCTGTAGCGTGCTTGGTGACACCCTTAAGCATGGGTAAAATAGCAGTGGAACGATCTTGTAAATCAAATGTATCCAGTAGGAAGTCTTCTTCCACTGGTTCCGTGTGCATGTCCACCCCATGGTAGTGTGCTGCTCTCTGCACTAAATGGTGAAACCCTAAAGAGTCCTCTGGAGGAGACGGCCTTGATGGGTATAGGTCGTCTTGAGGTACATTGGGTACATCAGGGTTATTATAATCCTCCCATGGATCTGGGGTCCCTGGTGGAGTGGGATCCATTGGGGCGTCCCCTGGGTCATTGTCCGGGTCCCCGTCATCCGGATCTGGGGATGGGGCCGGATCGTAGTGAGGTAAAGGTGGAGGGGGTGGTGGTGGGAGGGGGGGTGGCAGTGGGGAGGGTACTCTAAGGGGAGAAGTAGCTGAGTCCCTCTTTTTGGGTGGAGGAGGAGGAGCCGGAGCCTCAAGGCGACGCTTCTTAGTAATCACAGTCAAAAGGCCAGTCTTTGGATCTCTGGACAAAGTCTTTTGTAAAGGGTCTGGTGTAAACAGAGCCAATGGCGCCGAGTCGTCTGTCGGCACCGGCGATTTCGGAACCGGAGGTTTCGATGTTCTGTGTACGCCTTGCTTTTTGGAGGTCTCCGTGTGTTTCGGCGTCGAATGCTGTTTCGGCGCCGGAGCCGACCGATTTCTGTTTGTGTTTGGTCGGCGCCGAGTGTCCAGGCTTCGGCACCGGTGGTTTCGGGGTCGAGCTGGATTTTGCAGGCTTCGGTGCGGAGTGGTGTTTATCGGCACCGGGCGTTGGCTGGCTCGATCCCGAGCTGCCGTGAGACTTTGAGTGCTTCGACACCGGGCCCGAAGGGGGGGTGATCGAGGCTTTGGTTTTGGTTTTGCCCAGGCCAGCAGGCGAGGGAGTAACCGGAGTCTCTTTGGTTTTTGGTGCGGGGCTGGGAGGGGGCATTGTACTCACGGCCCGCTGTCCTGGTGTTACGTCCTCCAGGTCGGAGTCGTCGGCCTCGGAAGCGCTGACGATGTCTTCTCCCAGTTCGGTGTGTGTCTGCCCCGAAGCTTCGGCGTCGTCTCCGAAGATGTCCGGTGGAACTGTCGAGGATGAGTGCGCCATGGTGCGTCGAGCCCTTCGATCTCGGATCGTTTTCTTCGATCGAAAAGACTTGCAGGCGGGGCAGTCTCGAGCCTCGTGTTCCGGAGAGAGGCAAAGGTTACACACCTGATGGAGGTCGGTGTGGGGAAATTTAGACCCACATTCTGGGCACTTTTTAAACGGAGTCCTTTCCATCGGCCGGGACCGGAGTCGCGGAGGGCCCGAAGGCCGGTGTCGATGTACGGGATGGAAAAAGTGCCGCTTCGAGAGATGAAGATGATGAAGGAACTCGAAGAATCGAGGATTTTCCGTCGAGGCTGGAACCGTAGAAGTTCGAAGCCGGAGCACGAAGTATCACATCCGAGCCCGATGGCGGAAAAAAACAATCTGAGGATGGAGCCGAAGCCCATGCGCAGTACGGACCGAAGGAGGAGTCACCAAACTCGTGACTTCCAAGCACGGTCCAAGAAGAAAAACAAACTGCAAACATCCGGGCCCAACACCAGATGGCGACCTATGCTAAGTGTACAATCTGCAGCTCATATGCCTCGAACATCAACCTTCTCCTTTTTCGGGCTGGCCGCGAAGAAGGGGCCCTGGACTTAACATCAGACCTTTCCCTAGACGTCGATTCACTGCTCGATGGCGAGCGTCGACTTAGTCTGGACCGCGAACTTCCTGACGACGATAGGCTCACTATGGAGCGAGTCCCAGAACGGTATCTCGACGTCGGTGTCGACCCCTCGAAATTGACCTTCTCATCGACTTGGCTCTTCTCCTTGACGTCGACCTTCTCGTCGACTTGGCTCTTCTCCTTGACGTCGACCTTCTCGTAGACGACGATGGCGATCGGTGGCGACGCCTCGATGGCGACCGGCGTTGCCTGTGTGACTCCGATCGCCGACGTCTCGATGCGATCTATGTTGAGTCGACATCGAACGCGGGGAAACCCGCGACGGCGATCTCATCCAAGAACTCGCCATTCTTCTCCTCGACGTTGATTGTTGACGTCGCTTCTACCCAGAGCTCCGAGACGACAGAGCATATAGTAGTCATACCTCCTCTCATCGCCGTCTTCGACATCAATCGGGACCAATGTTGTTTTTCTGCCATTTTTCGACTGGGGAGCCCCCCAGAGGTCGAAGTATGGGTTTTGATAGAGGACTCACCCTCTCCTTGCCCAGAAACTGAAGATGCTGCCTTCTGTCTTCTCTGCTCCAACCCTTGGAGCCGAATCTTCTCCCTGTCACGCAGGGTGCACCTGGAAAAGGTCTTACAAACAGTGCAGGTGTCAGGCACATGAGACACAGGCAAACACAGAATACAATCTATGTGAGCATCAGACTTGGCCTTCTTCCTACCAGAGTCAGGAAACTTGTCAAATAGAAATGGCATTTTGACAAGAAAACTGCAGAAATTCTGCCAAAAAACTACAGCAGAAGGTAGCTAAAGGCCAAAGAAATCCTCCTGAGGCGGAAAGCCGGGAGAACTCTGGCCGATTGTTTTTAAATTGTGATTTTACTCTGTGTTTTAAACAAGCGTATTTTGCACTTACTTGCACTCCACGGACCTAGTTGCAGCTGGGATAGCACCAGCTCAGCTGATTCGAGCGTCGTTGGAGGTGGAGAATCGCGCTGCGGCCATCGCGCGCTTGACCCCCTAGACACGCCCATTCTTGAGGCCACGCCCATTCCGAGGCGACGCCCACTTCCCCGACCTATATAAATCGCAACATAACTCTAACGCGCCAATAGTTGAAATCCTCCTGAGGCGGAAAGCCGGGAGAACTCTGGCCAATTGTTTTTAAATTGTGATTTTACTCTGTGTTTTAAACAAGCGTATTTTGCACTTACTTGCACTCCACGGACCTAGTTGCAGCTGGGATAGCACCAGCTCAGCTGATTCGAGCGTCGTTGGAGGTGGAGAATCGCGCTGCGGCCATCGCGCGCTTGACCCCCTAGACACGCCCATTCTCGAGGCCACGCCTCCCGCCCCTATTCCAATGCGCCTTCCCAGGACGCGCAGCGGGCGAGCGCAGCGGGCGCGCCGGCATCGCGCCGAAGTCGCGCCTAAGTCCAGCCCGTCTGCGCCCGTCCGCGCTCGACCGGGCCTAGGGCCAGACTATAGGTCTGTCCCAGCCGCCTCTAAGGTAAGCTATTCCCGCAGAGAGCTCCTCAGCCTTAGACCCACTAAAAACAGCTCATGTCTGGCACTACACGACCCCACTGTCCCTTTTCGCCGCTGTGACAAATGCAAACCAGGCAATCTCTCCCTTCCAAAACCCCCCGTCCCTCCCCCTGTCCTTAAAATCTCGACCCTTAACTGCAGATCACTTCCCAAACATGCCCGGCTTATCAACCATCTTATTGTCGACCTTAAACTGGACATACTTTTCCTCACAGAAACCTGGATTACGGAGCATTCCAACGCTGACGTCGTCCTAGCTCTCCCCCCGGGCTTCCGCATCATGTCTCAACCCCGTCCCCTAGGTAGAGGAGGTGGTTTAGCCATTATCCACAGGGAACACTTTATCTGTCGATCCAAAGACTGCGCGATCCAAGACTCAGAGAGCTGCCTCTTCACGATTCAGCTGTCTTCGACGAACTCCCTGTCAGGCCTTCTGGTGTATCGGCCGCCCGGCCACTCTGGCCCCTTCACAGCCGCCCTCCTGGAAACCGTTTCCTCCACGGCACACCTGACACCTAACTTCCTTATAACAGGCGACCTAAACATCCATCTAGAGGATCCCCTTGACACTGGGGCAACCGACTTTATATACGACCTAGCGGCCTTGGGTCTGCTTCTCGCCAACTCTGAACCAACTCACACGAAAGGGCACCTTCTCGACCCGGTGTTTTCCAACATCCCTTCCCTCCTTTTCATTAACTCCCAACCCCTCCCGTGGACGGACCACTTTCTAGTCACGACCCATCTCCCTGGAGCTTTCAAAAAGCCTCAAAAACCCCCCACCTTCACCAGAGACAGAGCGTGGGCCAGACTCTCGGTGGAGGATTGGTCCACAGCCCTGGACGCTTCAACCCCCAGTCTTTCTGAGGACCCCTCCACCGCCGACTCCCAAGTCAGAGACTGGATATCCTCCACTCTCGATAATCTTATCCCCATAAAAAAATCGGGAGATCAAAAACAGGATAAAAGGCCAGGCCCCCTGGTATACTCCTGACCTCAGGGATTTACGCAAAGAGTGCAAAAAGGCCGAGAGGCAGTGGAGAAAGGACTGGCTCCACAGTAACAAAGACCTCTACAATAGTGCAGTTAGACGCTACAAATCAGCTCTCAAACTTGCTAAGGCAGGATTCTATGACAACAGAATACAAAACGCCACCAATTCCACAAAAGAAGCGTACCTGATTGTCAAAGAACTCCTCAACATCCCATCAGCACCCACCGTTTCCCATGCCCCCCCAGACAGAAGTAATGACTTTGCCTCCTTCTTCGACTCTAAAATCTCGCGAATATTGGACTCTCTCCCCAGCATCACCCCCCACATCTCCACTGATACGGAGGTCGGTATCAACAGCCCGCGGCTGTCCTCCTTTAGAGCAACCTCCCTCATTGAGGTCTCCGCCACGTTAGCCAAAATGAAAAGCGGCTCTCCTCTTGACCCAGCCCCGGCCAGACTATTAAAAGCTGCCGCCCCCAGTATAGCCTCCACCATCAGGGATCTCATTAACATCTCCTTGCGCCAAGGCACAGTGCCGCCCAACTGGAAAAATGCGGTTGTCAAAGCCCTGCTAAAGAAACCCCATCTGAATCCTGACGATATGTCTAATTATAGACCCATATCACTCCTTCCCTGCATCAGCAAGATGGCGGAGAAGCTAGTTAATTCCCAACTCTCCCAATTCCTTGAGACCAACAAAATCCTGCGCCCATCTCAAACTGGCTTTAGGCCCGGCCAGGGCACGGACACAGCCCTCCTCTCCGTCATTGAGGAATCAAGGCGCATTCTGGATTCAGGAGGATCAGTGGCAGTGATCCTCCTGGACCTCAGTGCCGCCTTTGACACGGTGGATCACCGTGTCCTTCTACATCGCCTGGCTAGGGCAGGAATTGTGGGCTCAGCACACGCCTGGATTAACTCCTTCCTATCAGGCCGTTCATTTCAGGTGTGGGACGGCAACTCTCGCTCAGACCCCCTTCCACTGACTCGTGGAGTCCCGCAGGGGTCCTCGCTTAGTCCCACCCTGTTTAATGTTTACATGGCCCCCCTGGAAGACGTCGTGACCCCCTATGGGTTCAAAATTGTCAACTACGCTGACGACACCCAACTTGTCGTCTCCCTCTCCCAGCTGGACAAACACCCAGACAGCCTGCGGAACTGCCTCCAAGACATCTACTCCTGGATGTGCGAATCCTCCCTAAAATTGAACGGTTCTAAAACCGAAATTATGCTCCTGGGCAACAAATGGTCATCAATCCCCGCTTCGGTGTGGCCAGACACCTTTGGTGAGATACCCACTCCAAAGTCAGAAGTCAAAACGCTAGGCGTTTGGCTGGAACCAAGCCTCACCATGAAGACCCAGGCAACCAAGACCGCTGGATCATGCTTTGGCCTCCTGCGGTCAACCCGAAAAATTCTCCCTCTCCTTCCTCCAATATCCAGGAAACTGCTGGTTCAAGGGCTCATCCTAGCCAGACTCGACTATAGCAACGCCGTCTACCTCGGTGCACCGGAGTTTACCTTAGCCAAACTCCAACGGGCACAAAACGCCGCGGCAAGGACTATAATGGACCTCCCCCCCAGAGCCTCTGCCAAATCAGCCCTCAAGGCCCTGCACTGGCTCCCTGTCCGCCAACGAGTTGAGTTTAAGGCAATGTGCACCAGTCACAAACTCATTAATGGTGCCGGCCCTGCCGCCCTGAAAGACCTTGTCGCCCCCTACAAAGCCCCTAGGGCACTGCGCTCGGACGACGAGCATTTGGCCATCGTCCCTAAATTTAAGAAGGCTCGGACCGGTGGCCGTCGCTTTTCGGTCAAAGCCTCCTTAGGCTGGAACGCACTGCCTCGCCACTTGCGCCTGGAACCCTGCCACGCCCTCTTCCGGAAAAAACTAAAAACTTTCTTATTCCCCACATAATCCTCCGGTCGCCCCTCCTCTTGGGATATCACAGCTCTATAGCGCGGGGATGCCTCCGGGTCACCAGGCGCTTTATAAATTTATAAATAAATAAATAAATAAATAAAGACCGAGTGAAACTTCAAAAATCCAATTATAGAACAAAGTTTGAATGAAATACCAAAAAAGGTAGAGCTCAATGCTCCAGGGTCCGGCTAGAAGGAGGCAGAAAAAAGAATTGAAAGTAACTGCCTCTGGCTGTGCATCATGGGATACCGGGGGTCTCTGCAAGACTCTTAAAGGCATGGTAGACACATAATGGCAGCCTATGGGGGTTTCTCTATCCATTCCTTTTCCTCTCTATCATGAAAAAAGGAGTTTTGTGAAGGAGAGTTTTCTGTGTGTAAATCTCAACAAATTGCTAAATGTAAAAGTTAAAACTGGCTATCTTTTTTTTTCACTTCAAGATGAAGTAATGGCCAGTGTAGCCTAGTTGATTAGGCTGCATTATTGTATTTTTCTCTCTCAAGCGTCTATACAGGCTTTCCTGAAGAAAGGCAGAAGATGACAACTTAAGAAGATATATCTATGGAAGTGCTCCGAGGTCCACGCACATGTGCGGGACTATTCACATGATTATGACTATACACAGAAATCCCCTACAAGAGAATGACCCGATTACAAAGTTCTTGGGAGTTAAAAATTATATGAAAAAAACCTGTTACTTTTCTAAATTGGTCTGGAGTTTCTTCTTCAGTCTCATTTATTGCCTGTGTTGACAACAAATGTTTAACACTACCACAAAGAGCATTTGGGATTATTACTTTAAGCTATGTAAGCATAAGGGTCACCTGGACTTTCTACATAGAGTACCTCATTTTGGTAAACTACATAAAAAGCCAGCTTCCTGCAATAACCGCCTCACCATCTACAGCCTGGTATTTCAATTAATTTTCTGAAAAGCTATTTTTCATGCAACACTAAAAACAAGAAAAGTCACTCACCTTTGGTAACAATCTTTCTGGTGGATGCTCTATCCACCTACATATTCCCCTGCGCTTCAATTGTATCAGGCGCTAGAAACTTTCAATAGTTCTTCCACGCTGGCAGAGAGCACTGGCTCTACATTAGTGCTAGAAGCAACACCAGTGTGACATCTCAGGAAGCAAACAGGTCCACACTGGTGTTGCGAGATTCCAGACGACCTCAGTTGGGCTGTCACCACTGCCATCACCTTTGTGAAGACCCAAGGTGCTGAGGTCAGACCAAAAGAGGACCGCAAATTTGTAGCGGGTTGGCCCTACCATAACATTCAGGTACCTTCTTTCTGACTACAGGATCACTAAGTGGAAATACACATCCTGCAAGTCGAGTGACACTATCCAGTCTCCAGCACCAAACATACATGAGCAAGGGACAGCATCTCAAACTTCTCTTGGCAGAGAAAAAGGTTTAAGAACCTGATGTTCAGGATCAGAAAAATACCATTGTCTTTGAGATCCAGGAAGTACCACGGATAGCACCCAATTGCAATTTCCTGCTTTGACAGCAACTCCACCGCACCTTTTTATAGCAGAGCAGCCACCTCTTGCTGCAGGATACAGAGATGGCCTTCTGCGGAGGTAGGTGTCTGGGGAGGGGGCTGAAGGAAGGGTATGGTACACCTCCATTCTACAATTTATAGAGCCCAATGATCTGAAGTTATGGCCCTCCAAGCCTGAAGAAAGGAGGACACTAGTCATCTCACTAGCGTCTGATGCTCCAACAAGAGCACTAAAGCTGCTTCCCTGGTGGTGCAGGAGAGGAGGAGATTACCATTTTCTGGAGACCACATCTTTTGCCCCTGGTCTATATTGCTTATGAAAAGGATTCTAGGGGATGCTACACTTGCTTCACACCCCCCCTCCCCCCCCCCCCCAGCAGTGTTACCTGCGACCGCAGAGTCCAGCAGCAGGAGGATGCAGAGAGGGTGCTCTGTGCGCGCGGGGCCCATGGTGCTGCGGTGCCTGGAGCTCATGCGTCTGTTCACAACTGTCTCTAACTATCAATGACCTGATGCAACAGCTGGGCGTGTGTACAAACAGCAACGCATGGTGTGGAGTGGAGTGGGCAGGGTCTTATCTTTATGGGGCCATGTGTTTGGCCCCATAAAGATAAGAAACCTTTTACGCCAGCAGGAAGTCAGACGAGCCAGTCCAACTGGGACGGCTCTAAAAGAGAAAACTGTACGTCACTGGAAGCTCTTTTCCAATGGCTGGCCACCGTTTAGCATAAACGGTGACGCCAGCCAATGGAAAAGCGGGGCGGAGCTTAAACCCCGCTAGTGAAAGCTACCCTAAATCATTAAATCTCGCCAGCGAGACTGCGCAGCCTACGCTAGCCGAGACCTAAGAAAGGAAAGTGATGCCAGAGTGGGCACTTTATCTCTACAAAGAAGTCATACTGGTGTCACTTTGAGCGCCAATGTGAAGCCAGAACCCTGCTCCAGCATGGAAGAGCTACTTAAAGCTTCAAGGACATGGAATATTCAAGAGGTGCAGTCTGCAGGTAGACATACCCATCAGAAGAAAATGTACAGATGAGAGCAGCAATTAGGATCTACAGAAGAGCCGCAAGGACAAGGGTGTATAGAGAATATGCCCAGAACAATTACCAGTGGTTCAGACAGATGACATTATAACCATCTAACAGAACAATGGTGCTGTAATAGTCTGCAAAGGGAAGGCAATTTTATAGAATGACAAAGTATAATTTGCCTGCTAAGTCTCGAACTCATTATGTGGATATTACACAATGACTGTTACACTAGACCAGTTGTTAACCCGTGATCCGAGGGCCATCGGGTGGTCCATAAGGCCTACTCAGGCGGTCCACAAGTGTTTTAAAAAATGTAATATTGAAATGAATAAATTAAGATAAAAAATATACAAATAAACAAGCAAAACTAGAAATTTGAAAATGTTCTATATTCGATTGTGTGCTGCTCAAAATATTTCAGCATTTGTTTGCTGTACACCTATTTTGCATTTGTGTATTGTTTGGAGGGTGAAACCATAGCCAATTCCTTGGGTCAACGGTCTCCAGCTTTCAATAAAGACTCAGTGGGAGTCCCCAGGTTCTAGTAATGATTCAGTGGCAGTCCACACAAGTCAAAAGTTTAACTGCTGCACTAGACCCATTAACCTATTAAGATGCATTTATGCCTTTCCTTGAAGCAAAGATTACACGAATAATGAATCCGTCTCTTTTTCAAGTTTATTTACTGAGCAATTTTTTGACAGTGTTTTATTATGTACAATAACTGTCAAGGGCAAATAAATATCAATTTCCCTTGAGTCAACAAACCAAGATCCCAATTAAGATTTAGAAAAGCTCTGCAGACATCTCTGCCAGGGCCATTACCAATCTCTTTTTGAGACTGGGTGTGTGCCAGAAAACTCAAAACGACACATTAAACATATGTTCAACAAAAAAAAAAAAAAAAGCTTGGTTTGGATTATTCTGATCCCAACAACCAATTTGGAAAAATGTTCCTTTTTAGGAAAACTGAAAGATCTACATTTAAACAAAACAAACCTTTATCGAGGATAATCTACTGTAGGATCACCAAAATTAAATAAGCCATGGCCACAGTACTGTGGCATCACTGATTGACGTGAGAGTTGACAGTTCACCATTCAACTCTTTTATAGAAACTTCATGATTTAGGAATTCAAAGAACCAGCCAGATCACATCTTACTTAGTTGACACAGGATGCCCACTATAAAATCTTCCTCTATCCCCTATGAACCACTCAACTCCACAGCTGGCATCTCGTAAGGATCAACCACTGCATTCCCCCAACCACCACTCAAAATCTACCTTTATCCTATACTAGACCGCATAAGCTCCTTTGAAATCAACTGGGGGCGTGGCCAACATGGCGGATGAGAGTTAGCGAGGCTCCCGCCCTTACACCGCCTTCCCAGTAAATACGCCATCATCCGGAAACATCCTGCAAACAGACAGCCCTCCACGACCCTGGTGGGGGGAAACCAGTCGGAAACTCCTGTGGTGCCCACAAAGGAGGCTGCGAGACAACCGCCATTAAGTTGCGGCCTGGGCTAACGAGAAACTCCGAGGCCTACCTGACTTTTGGCCTGCCGTGCAGAAACTGGGGGACCCACAGGGTGCTCACACCAAAGGAGGGCAGAGTGGCGAACACACCTGTGGTCGCCAGTCTGTTGGCAGGCAGAGAGGGATCCCCTGGCAGTATGGTTCGGTCCGTCTGGGAGGGGGGCCTGAAATCTTTAAGCAGCCGTGGCATTGAGAAAAGGTGGGCGCCTCCGAGAGCCGCCCTGAGAAGGACCTGTGGACGACTGGACCGGAGTTAGCCCCATTGCTGAGAGGAGGGTGAGGGCACATCGGCTGACCACGCTGGGCATCAGTGGGGGAGAGAGGCAAACCCGCGAGGTGAGAGGCCGGTAAGGCTGACCCTGGGTGGGTTGCATGCAGCCTGATGGATAGGGGGGGGGGGGGGGGTTGATGATATCCTCCCTACCTCCTTCTGCAGAACCAGACTTGAATTGTGGGGACCAGCTTGAGACAGGTGAGCCCTTGAAGTTTCCTTGCTGAGTGAGATCCCGGGGGTGGGGGGGGCCTCATTGGGCCCGCCCGGCAGCGGTGGATCCTGCTCAGCCTTCTTAGAACGACAAGGTGCGCCCCCCGAGGTAGGTAGGTGGTCCCAGGCGCAGCACCCCGCTATAGTGGCCGTCAAAGAAGCGAAGAAAACGCAGAACAAGATGGATAGATATAATGTCCCGACGGGCGCCCAGAAAGAGATAAGAGTCAGGTGGATCCTGTGAGAAAGTGGCTCTGTATATACTGTTCCCAAATAGGTACAGTGTGTACAGAGTCCACAGTCCCCAGAGGTTTGGCAGAGGATAAAGTTAGATATAACCTTACTCTCTAAAGTGGTAGCTTGGTCGAGCAGTAAGACAGTATTAGAGGACAGTGTACAGCACTTGTTGTACACACTCAGTCAGCAAATGGTCTTACACACTCAAGAACTAAACTCTAGGCCAATGGTTTGTATATAAAAATATATGGTTGTTTTATTTTAGAACCAACAAGAGGTATCAAAATATACTTTCTCAGAATGAGATGCTTTAGTTGAATACTTTGCAATAGGCAATTGACTTTTGAATGCAATAGTTACAGTTTGTTGCAATAGGCAACACAATTTCAAACACAATAATACATTGAGCTCAATGGGAATTTTAAGTTAAATGCAATTGATTACTTTAAAGATTACTTTTTTAACTCCAGGACTGAATCCTAGATTCAGTCCTGGGACAGTTCTTGGAAACAAGCGAGTAAATAGGTTTTAGTTACTGTTGTGATTTTTAAGCAGTATTTTGGTATTTTAAAAGTTGACACTTAGAAACGTTTTCTAATGAAATCAACAATGTTATCCTATGGGCAGAAATTAACTTAGCGGGTAAGAGGGGTTATTGTTACTTTTTCTAGCTCAGTGTTGGATCCTGGTACTGAGGCTGCAGGCGTCGTCAGGAGCGTCGAGGTGGGTCCTTGGGTGCCGGATTCGGAGTCACAGTCGCAAGGGGGATGTCCTCGTGGTCTTTGTCCACTCCAGCACAGGCCAGGCTTGGCGGGTGCAGAGTGTGCAGGGTTCGCGGTTCCTGGCTGATGCCAGGGGTCAGTTACTTGCTTTGAGCAGAGCCACTGCTCGTGGGAGTCCCAGATGCTCAGGGTCACAAGGTAGCCAGGTCCTCCGGAGTTTGTGAGGTAGCTGGCCACAGGAGATGCTGGGGTTTAGCAGGAGCAGGTTCAAGGGTCGACAGGCTGGTAGGGCTGGGGCCAAAGCAGTTGGGGTCTTCCTCTTTTCAGCAGCTGCACGGCAGGTCTTCTTTGCTGTTTCGGCATCTGGATCTAAGAAAGGAAGGTTCAGGGTGCCCCTAAAACTAGAGTTAGGGGCGTTACAGGTAGGTAAAGGGAAGGGACCAATGGGTCCCTGCCCTGGGGTGGGTACACTCCCTATCCTGCCACTCTCCTGTAGGAGGGGGGCAGTAGCTTAGTCTTGATTGGGCAGGGCTTCCCGTCTTCAAGATGGCGAGAGCCCGGAGATGTGCTTCACCTCGCCTCCCCCACCTGAGGGGTGGGGTTTGCAGAGGTTGGCACACCCCCTTTGCTTCCTTGGGGTTTCCGGCCAGTCTTCCCACCAGAGTGGGGGTCAGACCCGGTAGGGGCCAGTTGCTGAGTACAGCAAGAGGCCTGGAGAAGCTCACAAAGGCGGAATGCCTTTGAAGCTTCCCCTACCCATTCTGGGGAGGAGACTTAGCACCTCACCCAGGATGTCCATTGTTGCAGGCCCAGGAGAGCAGATGGCTCTCTACCCAGGGGTCCAGCAACATGTCTGCTGTGTGGCAGCCTAGGCAGCCCCTCAGACAAGACGTGGATTGTAGGTTAGGTTCAGGGGGCATCTTTAAGATGCCCTCTGTCGTGCATCTTACAGTAAATCCCACACTGGCATCAGTGTGGGTTTACTGTGCTGAGATGTTTGATACCAAACTTCTCAGTCTTCAGTGGAGCCATCATGGTGCTGTGGAGTTAGTGTTGACGATCTCCCAGCACCATATACTCCTAAATGGCAGCACTGCACTTGCAGTGCCCAGGAATGGACCTGGGTACTGTAGAGGCACAGGGCTCATGCACCTGTTCCCCCACCACTGGCATAGGGCACCCAGCTAGAGGGGTGAATGAGGTATGCCAGGGCAGTGTGTGTTGTGGTCATGGCACACAGGGATGTGTGCCATGTCGACTCTTTGTTTTGTTCTGCATCAAAACACTCAGCCTGCAAAGGCAGTGTGTGTGTGTGGGTCAGGGTAGAGGGCCTCTAAGGGTTGCACAATAAATGCGGCTGCCCTTAGGGGCCTTCTCTGGTCACAAGGCCCTGGGTACCTAGGGTACCATTTACCAGGGGCTGACAGGTGACCAGAGATGCCAATTGGGTTTTGGCTGTTAGCCTGTTTTTTAGGGAAGGAACACGGGCCCTGGGCACCTGATTGGCAGGAGCCCAGGACACAACAAGGAAAAGTGCATCAGCTATCAGGCAAAAAGTGGAGGGGTTACTGCAACAGAAACCCACTTCCTTACAGATCCTGGTGGAGAATCACCGGAACTAACTCTCAGAAAAATTGTAGGTGCCATCCAGAGCATAAAAGTCATCCTGGAACCCAAACTGGATTCAGTGGCGGCAGAAATGTCACTTTTGAGAGCTGAGGTCTATAAAGAGATGGGTCATCTATGAGAAACCAAAAAAACTGTGGCGGATGTCTCAAAAACTACTACTGTGCTCCAACAACAAATGGCCAAACTTCAAAATGAAAATGCCACCATACATGCGTAATTGGAAGACACGGAAGGGCGGTCCCTCAGGAATAATATCCGCGAAATTAAAGTGCCAGAATAAGCGAAGGAACAAAGTACGGACCGCTTTGCCAAAAATGTAGTTATGAACCTCTTACAACTCAGGGGTCTCTCTAAATTCTTTTCAGTCTAAAGAGCCCACAGGCGCACCTCCCTGCACTATAATTGCAAGAAGTTTTAATCACAGGGACAGACGCCATACTCTATTCAGCACGGCGCATGCAGGCCCTAAATTCTGAAAATGCCACGATTAACCTATAACCGGATTCAACTCGAGGTTCAAAGGCAAAGACTTCCTGGAGGTCAAGAGGGAATTACATTATGTCTAAATGTGCACTCATCTAGGATCTGTCCTGACAGGAGATGAGCGTAGGGGACTTTGACTGTTGGGGGTTAGCTGGGAACCCACCATGCAGGGTGGCATGGAGGTGGGACTTACTTACAGGAATAAGACAGTTCAAGTTTGAATCTCACAGCCATGCTGGCCAAAGTGCTACTTGCTGCCATCGAGATCTAAGCAGCTTCCGTAGGGACACATGGTATGCTTCAATACACACAATACAGCCATGACACAAGGACCCTGGACCAGATTAAGAATCCTCTTGTGGAATGTCAATGGCCTTGAGGGTAAGATAAAGCGGGGATGGTACTTTAATACATTAACAGACGCAGCCCAGATATAGTAGTTACAGGAGACTCAACATCTAGGCAACTCCTGTAAGGCCCCAACTAGAGGAGGGTACACACTGCTAGCACATTCGGGATACATCTTTGACTTCGGGGGAGTGGGGATCCTTCTTAAAAACTCAGTAGTCTTTATCCCACACAAGACCTGGGCCAACACCCAGGGCAAATAAGTCGATCAATCAAACACATGGGGGAATCCCTGTCAATCTCGGTTCGATATATATCCCACTGCGACACCATTGTATGACGCTGCTAGGACTGAGTGACCTCCGACTACAACTATCTGACAGGATACTACTCATGAGTGGGGACTTCAATGCCACTCTAGCTAAAGAAATGGAGAGACAATCCCAGGCCCAACAGGTCCGATGGATCATCTCTAGCCATCTTAATCTCAGCGATGGGGTTCGCCGATGTCTGGAGTCTTCAACACCCGTTGGAACGCCAATATACATATATGTCTGGGGCAAACCACAGCTTTGAGTTTAGACTATATATTCACTCAGATGGCCAACATGACCCAGGTGGCTGACATATACTACTTAGCCAGGGGAATATCGGACCACTCTCCAGTGTGGGTGGAATTGTGGGGACGGTTCTCCAGACCCAGAGGACCCAGAGCCATTAGCGCCTAGTACCTTACGGACAAAACACTAATGCATAACTTAGAGCAGACCACTGCTTCCTATTTCGAAACAAATGAGGGTTCTGCCGACTCATGACTCACACTGGTGGAAGCATACAAAACAGTGGTGCTGGGATAAACCTACTCACTCATTGTGGGTAAAAAAAACAACGGCAGGCCTAACTCCTGGCCTTAGAAGGAGACATAATAGCGATGGGGCGGGTGCGGACACGGGGGGTGAAGGGGGGGGGGGGGGGGGGGAGGGAGTGGAACACATCCACTCAACAGCTTGACCAAAAAGAATTTAGAGACGTGGCACAAGAGTACGCAAAAGCAGGTCATATACTGACCCACAAGTGTCTATACAACATGGTTAACAAAGCAGGGCGATTGTTGGTCTAGCTGGAAAAGCGAGATCAGGCGCGAGACTGGGTCCTGAAACTAACCACTGAGAAAGGAGAGATTACATCAGACCCAGAGGGGATAGCGGACGTGTTTGCTGACTGTTATGAAGGTCTCTACTCTATGAAAACACACTGCACCCCCTCAGAGATGAAAACCTTTTTAGCTGACATAAGACACACTCAACTCTCAGCAGACCACAAACACCTTCTTGAAGCGGACACAGATCAGGCACTTCGTGGCCTTAACACAGGGAAAGCAATGGGCCCAAACGGCTTGCCCATTGACCTCTATAAACGTCTGGCAAATAAGCTAATACCTCATATATTGAAAATGCTGACTGAGGAGCGATCCATGGGCCGACTACTTGAGGACCAAAGGCAGGCAATGATAGTATTTATAAGACAGGAAAGCCACCGGATAAATGTAATTAGTCTCGCCCCATCTCACTTCTCAACATGGAGATACAAATCCTAGCTAAACGCCTGCACAGTCGTCTCTGCCCAGTAATTACATCCCTGATCCACCCGGATCAGTCCAGCTTCATGCCAAATAAGGGGAACAGGCTGAACTGCCGGAGGCTATTCGGGGTCATAGTGGGATTTTCAGATAAGGCAATATCGACACTGGTGCTATCCATGCATGCCTCAATGGCATTCAATACTTTGGAATGGAACTACATGCTTGGGGTGCTGGAACGCATGGGGTTTGTTCCAAACTTCACAGAATGGATGCATCCGTTCTATACCGACCCCATGGCTCATGTTAGTGAACAGGATGGTTTCCAGCAACTTAGTTCTCCGCAGGGGCACAAGGCAGGGTTGTCCACTTTCTCCACTGATTTTTGCCCTAGCCCTTGAACCCCATGCAGCATGGGTCAGACCGGACCGATTGGTATGTGGTATTCATTGGTGGAAACTCTGGGAGGAAAGCATTTCATTATACGCAGACAATACCCTTTTTCATGACAGACCCCCTAGGACCATCACTCAATTGAGCCAGATACTGCATATTTTTGGACAGCACTCTGGTTACACAAACGGGACACATCCCTTATGCATCTCATTACGGGTCCCACGCTACCTGGTGACATTAGTCTGTGTCTCAACAGAGAGCTTTCAAATACTTAGAGATACAGGTCATTATGGACCCCTACTTTTTTTTTTAATCACAACAATCTGGTCCCTATATTGACCCGCTTCACAGAGGATGTCCAACACTGGAAGGGACTGCCGTTCTCCCTACTAAGGAGAGCAGCAACGTTCAAGATGATGACATTACCTCGAATGACGTATGCCCTACAAAACACGCCATATCCTGTGCCAGATGACATTTTCCGGAAAAGGGAGTCTTTACTCCGCTTACTCATGCATGTGAATGCATAGCATGTGAATCCCGAAAAGGATTCACGCTGCAAAAATACTTGTTGTCTCGGTCTCCCTACCCGTGACCAAGGCAAGTGCTTTGCCTAAACAAATCTGGTTTTGGGCTGCCAATAAAGACACCAGCATTCGGATCCAGGCAGGATTAGTTTGCTTTTTAATAATAGTGTTTTAACGTGTACCTGCATCCTGTTCTTAACGCGACTTGCTCCTAGCACTTTACACGCAGCATTGATAGACTTTGTTTTGGCTTCCTATTTCAATACATTGGTTTTAAACAACTTTTACTTTGCTTACCAACACTTTAAAAATACTCCTCTGCATCTCTTTTCCCACGCACCAGGACACTGTGCCATTCCGCTTTCCAGTCCGCCACAGCTAGTGCTGGTTGAGCGGAGAAAGTCATGGCCTCACTTCAGGTGCGGTTGGCGCTCTAGCAATCGCGGCACATACGGCCATAAAAGCCGATGCCGGGACGGATGCGCAGCATCCACGCCCGATCATCGCCAGGAGCTAGGAATCCTGGATCTTTTAAGGTAAAACCCCCTAGGCCCCACAGCTTGTACTACTTAGCAGAATCTTTGCATCGGTTTAAAGTACAGGAAAATGCTAACTGTTCACCACAGCTTATCTGTCCTAACCGGCACCCTCAAACCCTAGAAGGCCCGGTGGCCTGTTATAACTGCCATTTTCAATGTGACATCGAAACGGGGACATTACAAGGCAAAGTAAACAGACCAAATCCATCAAAACACAGCCTAAACAGGCTTCTTTGCAACGTTAGGTCGTAAGCTAAGCACTTGGCTGAGATATGGGACATGATTACCTCCCAGTCTCCGGATATCTATTTTCTTACAGAGACTTGGCTAAACTCCGCCAATCACCCAACCATCGAATTAGCTAGTCCTGATAGCTATAAACGAATCCATCTCGACAGAGGAGAAAAAACGGGCGGTGGCATTGCTATAGCTTTCAAAAACACCATAAATGTGACTTGGGTCTCAACCATAAGTAATGACTCTATAGAGTTAGGTATTTTCAGGATAAGTGTATCTGCCACAGACAGCTGGAACGGAGCACTGATCTACCGTCCACCAGGGCCAAAGACTAATTTTAGTGATCTGCAAACATAACAAATAGCTACACATGTCCTAGCCTCTAATTTCTTTTGCGAGGTGATTTTAACTATCGTGGGGAAGAACACACTAACCGGGAAGTCGGGAAACTTCTACCAAATCTAGAATTATTAGGACTTGTCCAAAGAGTTAACGGCCCGACGCACTCGGCCGGCCACAGTCTAGACCTAATTTTCTCCAACATAGATCAGCTGGACTGCAAGCCCCCTCGCCCCCTCACCTGGACCGATCACTCTGTAATCACATTCGACATCCAACTCCCTCACTCTCAGGGTATTAAAAATAGACAATAGATGGCGACATGAAGCACGCAGACCTTGGCATAAACTTACTCCTGAAGCCTTCAGTAAAGCCTTTCACCCCAAGCTACCAAATAATAATTTTGAGGCTTCTGTACTGCTGAAATCCTTTAACACTGCAATGACTCCCATTAAAAACCATGGCTCCACATAACGGCGACCATCAGCTCCTCGGTTTACACCAGAACTAAAAATAGAAAAAACTAAATGTAAGACTCTAGAGAGATGCTGGCGGAGAAGGAAAGAGCCACAAGATAAGGAACAGTACAAACGGGCTCTGTCCCTATACCATCGGAATATCAAATCCGCCAGGCGGACTTTTATCATCAACCAAATCGAACAAACTAACAACTCCCTAAAAATCCTTTTCAGTATAGTACATGATTTCATCCCCCCACAAGCATGCAGACTATCTCCGGTGGAATCCCATGAGCTCTGCGACTCGTTGGCTACTTATTTCCAGTAAAAGATATTCCACATCTACTCAAAATTTCCTGCTGCCCCTCTGCAGAACAGAGACCACCATCTTGATAAGAGAGTAGGAAAAAGTAATTCACTAGACTGTTTTCAGCCTTTCACCTTAGAGGAAATACACAACTCCTTGGCTGCAGCCAAATCCGGGTTCCCCGGGATCTATGCCCACCTAAGATAATATCATTCCTAGACACCTGTTGCGCCCCGTATTCCAAGAGATCTTTAAATGCTCTATAAAAACTGGCATTATCCCGACAGAATGGAAGGAACGAATAGTTTACCTGTCGGTGTAGTTTTGCAGCTTGAAGATCTTTTTGGATTCACTATGCTAAGCATTATCCCGCGATCTGGTGGTTGGGTCCGGATTCGTAGTCTTTTTTTTTTTGTAGCCCAGGTGGGCGTCGACGTCCCACCATTTGGTGCACCTCTCGTGACGTCGTCGTGCTTCCTGCGAAGTCCCACCTTTGGGGCGCCATCTTCGGGTTCTTTTTTCCCCTTCTCTTTTTTTTTTTTTTTTTTTTTTTAAACCCTAGGCGCTCTCTTAATTTTCCTTTTCCAATTTCTTTTAGTATTCCAATTATTCTGTTCTTCCATGTCCTTCCACCTCTTCCTCCATCCTCATCTTCCTGGCGGAGGTGGGTGGGTTCGCTAGTGAATCCAGAAAGATCTTCAAGCTGCAAAACTACACCGACAGGTAAGAAACTATTCATTTTGCAGCGTGAATCTTTCTGGATTCACTATGCTGTGCATAGACTTTGTAGCGGTTTGTTATCTTTGCGGCGGCAGGGTGGTAGATGAGTGTTGGCTGTTGAATATGTGCTGAAGCACCTTCTGTCCTACTTGTGCTTCCTTGTTCATCTGAACGTCCACGCAATAGTGCTTAGTGAACGTGTGCACTGAAGCCCATGTTGCCGCCAGGCATATGTCCTGAATGGGCGTATTTGCCAGAAAGGCAATAGTTGCTCCCTTCTTCCTTGTGGAGTGGGCTCGTGGCCCCTCCGATAGCTCCTGCCCCGTGCAATGGTGACTTTTGTCACGGGTCTACCCAGAAAACTAGTTGCAAAGGAGACAAAGAGCTGCTTATTCTTCCTGTGCTCTTTGGTCCTCTCAATGTAGTGCATCACTGCCCTTCTAGCGTCCAGAGTGTGCAGTGCCCTTTCTGCGCTTGTCGTGGGGTTTTGAAAGAAACTCGGTATCTGAATTGTCTGGTTCATATGGAATGCCGACACCACCTTAGGCGTAAAGTGTGAGTCCGTTCTTAGAACCACCCTGTCCTTGTGTATCTGGATGTAGGGCTCTTGCAGTGTCAGTGCTTGCTGCTCGCTCACCCTGCGCAGCGAGGTTATCGCTACCAGGAAGGCTGTTTTCATTGTCAGCATTTGCAGCGTGGCCTTGTGGATGGGTTCAAACTGCTCCTTCATAAGCTCGGTTAGGACCACGTTGAGGTTCCATGCCGGTGACGGCATCCTCTTTGGAGGCGCAATTCTTTTCGCCCCTTCCAGGAATCTCTTTACTACCTGCAACGTAAAGAGACTTCCTCCTCTCTCCCCTCGTGGGTAAGCTACGATTGCTGCCAGGTGTACCCTTATGGAGGATGAGCATAGATTACCTTTTAGTAGGCGTGTGAGATATCTAAGCACCGTTGACTCTGTTGTCATTTATTCAGTAGTTTATTTCTGCTGCACCATATTGTGAATCTTTTCCATTTCTCCCCATAGCATTTTCGTGTTGTAGGCCTCCTTGCCTCCCGCAGCACTTGCATAGTGCTTTGAGGTAGGTTCAGGTGCGCAAACTCTAAGTCTTCAGGAGCCATGCCGCCAGGCTGAGGCTCTCTGGTTCTGGGTGCAGGACCTCTCCGTTCTGCATGGAGAGCAGGTCCTTTCTTCTTGTGAATTTGTGAGGGGTGCCTTGTGCCATTTCCACTATTTGAGAGAACCAAGTTTGCCTTGCCCACTGTGGTGCCACTAGGATCAGTGTCATGTTGCTGGTCCTGCACTTGTCGAGCACCCTGTGTAACAGCGGTATCGGTGGAAAAGCGTAGGCAAATGTCTTTGACCAACTTATCCATAGGGCATTCCCTTGCGATTGCTGTTCTGGTTGTCTGGATGTGAAGTTTGCCATTTTGCATTCAGGCGTGTTGCAAACAGGTCTATTGTCGGTGTTCCCCACCTTTGGAATAGCCTCTGTGTTTCCTGTCCATTGAGCTCCCACTCGTGGGATGCCAAAGTCTGTCTGCTGAGCCAGTCTGCCTCCACATTGTCCTTCCCTGGTAGGTGTATGGCCAGCAGGTCTATCTTGAGTGGGATGGCCCATCTCCAGTGCCAGAGTGGAAAGGGGGAACGATTGTGTCCCTCCCTGCTTGTTGATATAGAACATGGTCGTGGTATTGTCCGTCTGTATCAACACTTTCTGGTTGTATATCTGTTTCTGGAATGCCTTCAGGGCTAGCAGGACAGTCTTCAATTCCAGGTAATTGATGTGTCTGACCGCATCTGCCGGAGTCCACAGACCCCTCACCCTGAGATTGTTCATGTGTGCTCCCCATCCTATTTGTGATGCGTCCGTGGTAATGGTCACAGTTGGGTTTGGTGGTTTCAAGGTCTTTCCTGTAGTTAAGTTCTCCCTGTTCCACCATGTTCTCTCCTCCTGCACCGCGTGTGTAACAACCACTAGATCCTCCCAACTTCCGTTTGCTTGTGACCATTGCTGCTGCAGCCATTCTTGGAATGGTCTCATGTGAAGCCGTACATTGGGGACTAGGTGGATGCATGACGCCATCATCCCCATGATCTTGCTCACTGTTCTCACTGTCAGAACTCGCCCCTTCTGGTAGAGACGCGTCTCGTTCAGCAGGGCTATTGTTCTTCTGTCGCTGGGCATCACCGTTCTGTCTATGGTGTTGATCTTCGCACCCAGGAAGATCTTCACCTGCTCTGGTTCTATCGATGACTTCCCCCAGTGTATCGAGAACCCCAGGTTTGTTAGTGTTCTTGTCACCCGTTCTGCGTGTTCCTCGCACTTTTCGCGAGTGCTTGCTTTGACTAGCCAGTCGTCTAGGTAAGGGTACACATGAATCCCCTCCCTTCGTAGGTACGCTGCTACTGCTGCAAGGCATTTTGTGAAGACCCTTGGGGCTGACTTTAGGCCGAATGCCAGGGTTGTAAACTGATTATGATCCTGGTTGATGCTGAACCTTAGCAGGTTTTTGTGTCGCCTGTTCACTGGGATGTGTAGGTAGGCGTCCTTGAGGTCCACGGTGGACATGAAGTCCCCGCCTCGTATTTGGGGTAGCACTTCTTGTAGTGATGTCATTTTGAATTTTTGCGTCTTTATGAATTTGTTTAGGAACCTTAGGTCCAGGATGGGTCTTAGGGATTTGTCCACCTTTGGTACAAGGAAGTAGTTTGAGTACACTCCCTTGTTCCTTTCTCTGCGTGGCACTAGTTCTATGGCCTTCTTTTCCAGTAGTTGAAGTGTCTCCTCCCTGAGTTGAGCGAGCTCCTGACCCGAGCGCTGTCTTCTCTTTGGTTTCTTGTTTGGAGGCCTTTTCTCTAACTCTATGCAGTATCCGTGCTGTATGACGTTAGGAACCCATTTGTCTGAGGTTATTTCTTGCCATTGTTGAAGGTAGAGGCCCAGTCTTTCGCCTACCGGTGTTGCATGCTCGTAGGCGCTTGTTTTGTGTAACCCCCTTGGTGTTCTTACAGTGCGCTTCACCCTTCGGGGTAAGCTGTGGGTGAGCGTCCCTTTGTGTGTGTAGTCACTTAGATGAGGGTTGGTCTCCCCCTCTCCTCCTTTGGCCACGTCCGTTTCCTCTCCCTCGAAAGGACTGGCCTCGAGGCTGGTACTGCCAGTTCTGCTTCTGCTGTCCCTGCTGGCTGTGACTGTCACCCTGCTGCCCGTGCTGGAATGTCTGGTGCGACGTACCCTGCTGGCTTCCTCCCCTTCCGTAGGGTCTCCGACTTGGGGTGCCTCTTCGCATTCCTCTGAATTGCAGGGCTCCCATGGATCTTGCTGTCTCATTTTCTTTTTTCAGCTGGGTGAGCTTCTCGTCCACAGTTTAACCGAACAGCGTTTCACCGTTGAAAGGGGTGTTCAGTATGTTATTCTGGACTTCCTGCTTGAATCCAGAAATTCTGAGCCAAGCCTGCCTCCTTTCTGTGATCCCTATGGCCATCAGTCTGCTCGAAGTTTCCGCCCCGTCCAATGCAGTCTTGATGCATGAGTTGGCGATATTTTTCCCTTCCTCCACTAGATGGGAAGCTTTGACTGTACTCTTCTGGGAAATGCTTGACTAGTTCCCCCATCTCATCCCAGTGCTGGTACTGGTGCCTGTTCAGTAGTGCGTTTGAGTTAGCCATGCGCCAGTGCATTGCGGCGTTTCTTTCTACCTTTCTTCCAGTGAGGTCCATCCTTCTGCTCTCCTTATCAGGAGGTGGCCCCGAGGTCGCCGGCACATTGGCTCTTCTCCTGGCCGTGGAAGCAATGATGGAATCTGCCGTGACCCATCCCTTGATGTAAGGAGGATCCTGCGAGGAGTGCTTGTACTTCTTTTCCGTTCTGGGTGTGATGGACCGGCATGTTCCCGGGTCCTTAAACGCCTCCTTCCCTTGGTTCATCACGCTTTGGAGCATGAGGAGGAACTGGCTCCTCGTCTGGATGGGGAGCAGAGTTTTGAGTAGAAAGTCTGCTTTCGGCTTCTCCTCGTCCAATTTCACACCAAAGGCTGCTGCAGCACTCTTGACGACCATGTTGTACGCCCGATGTTGTCAGGCGGCGAAGGCCTCGAAGGATACGAGTCCACGGGCTCTTCAGGGTTTTCGGTGTCGATGTCCTGCAATTCCAGTTCCTGACTCGTCGACGGCGCCGAGCCGTAGAACGACTGCTGATCCTCATCATCACCTTCTCCCTCATAGTAGGTGCCTTCCTCCTCCTCTTCAGGACTTCTCGACTGCTCTTAGGCGTCGAAATCCCCTTCTTCCACGATCTCCACGACCTCAGTCGACGGTACCGTTGGGATTTTGAATTGTTTCATTCGTTCGTCGAACTCCTTCTTCCTCTGAAGGATGCTCTCCATCTCCGCCTCGAGCCTTCTCTTTTTCTTCTCCATGCTTGAGATGTGCTCGGCGTCGACCGCAGGTCTCTTCGACGGAGCTTGCGTCGACGCGGTCTCGTCTTTCGTCGCTGAACGTCCCACCTCGTGGGTCTGTTTCGACGAACCCTGCCTCTCGGCGGTCTTCGGCACCTGGGAGTCCTTCTCGAAGGATCCGCTCGGCCTTTTGTCCTTTGAACCACCGGCGGACGTTGAAATCTTCGGCGCCGGTGTTTCCTTCGAGGACTTTGACTCATTTTTTCGAGAGTCACCATCCGATTTTCAGGGCCCTTTCGGTGGTTTTGTACTCGACGTGTCTCTTACCTCGTCAGGCGTTTTCTTATCGGTCTCTGCGACCGTGAAGACATCAGGTCCCTCGGCGATGTCTTCATAGTCGGTTGATAGGCCCAGATCGTACAGCGATGGGGCCTTACCCTTGCCTTCCATGCTGAAGTTGGCTCTCCTCTGACGTTCTCTCACCCGGAGAGTCATCGGCGCAAAGGCGGAACAGGCGTTGCAGTCCTTGCTCTCGTGGTCGAACGGCAGGCAAAGGTTGCAGACTGGGTGTTGGTCCTTCTGCGCGAACTTGTGGTGGCAGTTAGGGCAGAACTTAAATGGTGTCTTGTCCATTGCGCTCAGAGCCTCTGAGTGCGCATTTTCCTCTGTGCGTCGAAGAATTCGAGGATCCCCTCCTTCTTCGTCGTCCCGGCTGTAATACCTTCCTCTCTGTAGTCTAAAGGTTCTCCTTCGGTGAAACTCGCGTATTTTCCTTCTTCCTTCGTCTAAAACTCTGGAGCTTCTCGATGACGATCCAGACCCAACGGCGGAAAAAAGAATCTGAAGATGGCGCCCCAAAGGTGGGACTTCCGCAGGAAGCACGACGACGTCACGAGAGGTGCACCAAATGGTGGGACGTCGACGCCCACCTGGGCTACAAAAAAACAAAAGAAAGACTACGAATCCGGACCCAACCACCAGATCGCGGAATAATGCACAGCATAGTGAATCCAGAAAGATTCACGCTGCAAAAGCATTTGTACATCCTATACTACATTTTTTTTAAAAAAAGCAATGCTGGACCATCAATCACTAAGCAACTACCACCAGATCAGTTGGGATCCTACCTTGAACTCAATCCCATTCTTGATCCCTCACAATCAGGATTCCGACCTGAGTACAGTACAGAGACTGCACTCCTGGCCGTGACCGATTGACTGAGACAGGGGGTGGATGTAGGAAGACCCATGGTTCTGATATTTTAGATCTGTCGGCAGCCTTTGATACCATCTCTCACCGAAGGCTCTTGAAGAGACTGTAGGCAATCAGTGTCCAGGGTACAGCACTAAAGTGGCTGCAGCACCTCCTGTCAGACAGACAGCAGACGGTCATCCTAGGTCCATAATCCTCAGGCAAAATGCGCTTGGACAAGGGTGTACGGCAGGGCTCATGCCGGAGCCCCACTCTGTTCAATATTTAATTGCCCCCGCTAACAAAGATCGCGGAGCATTTCGGCTTTTAGATCATATCATACGCTGATGACACCCAGCTGATGTTTACTATGAGCCAAGACCTGGAAAGGGAGAAAAAACGTTTTGCTTCAGGAATAATAGCAATTTCCATCTGGATGACTGAGAACTGCCTCCAGTTAAACCCAGAAAAAAACAGATTATGCTGTTTGGAAAAGCCCCAATCATCTGGTCGGACGACTGGTGGCCCTAACAATTGGGTTCGACAACCGTGACCAATCAATCCGTAAGAAACCTGGGGATAAAATTATATCAAGCATTAACGATGAAAGATCAGACTGCAGCTACCACGAGCGCCTGCTACTACAACCTGTGCCTACTGCGCAGAATCTTCCCTTTCCTCCCCACGAACATCCGCAGAACACTGGTTCAGGCAATGGTGATAAGCAGAATGCATTATGGAAATGCTCTCCTGGCTAAAGCCAGTTATACTCTGCTCTCCAAGCTCCATTTGGTTGAGAACATCGCAGCCAGACTTGTATTGAACCGTCCAGAGGGCACTGCCTCAGCGACTTTGTTGAAAGAGCTGCACTGGCTACCAGTGAAGAAGCGCTCCGGTTTCCAAATCTGTTGCCTCGCGTATAACGCCTTAAAAGGCAAAGGCCTGCGGTATCTCAAAAACAAACTAACAGCCTATGTCTCTAGCCGCAATCTCAGATCCACCAACCAAGCCCAACTGTGTGTGCCCCAAATTTGTTAAATTCGCACCAGGGGGAAAGGCCTTCTTCTATCTTGCCCAGGATACTGGAACAAACTACCTCAAACCCTCCGAGAGACGCCCACATGCTGTAAATTTAGGAAAATTACTAAAAGCTTACTTATACTGATTTTCCCTGGGTCGCACCTTTCCTGACAGGATCCGCAACAGCGCCAAGATGCCCCCGGATGAGTCGTGCGCCATAGCAAATAATGTTAACATAACGCAACATAGAAGGCCAGGGACCAGTGAAAGTACTGGTATTGAAGCTGTTGGATCGCTAGGCGTTACTGGCGCTACTGGTGGAGGAGGCAAGACTGGTTGTGGTGAAGGAGGTAGTGGTGGTGATGGAAGATTAGGAGGTAGCGCAGTCAAAGTAGGAGACAACTGTACCACCATAGAGGGGCAATATGCTCTCAAATATTGAGAGTCAGGAGACAAAGATATTCTCTTTTTGCTCAACTCCTGTTCTCTCCATGTCGAGAAAACTCATTGACCTCCCACTATGACGTTTGAGAAGTACTGCACTCCTAGACATCCACTTCTGCTTCCTGACGAGGCACTCCTTGATATCGGACAGTTTCTGGCAGTCGATGGTGTATGGTCTTTCGACGTCGACAGGGGTTAACTTGACGACAATCAACATAATTTACTCGAAGTTGAACCAGCTGTTGAATGCGGAAATGGTCAGGGCCATACCTCGCATTGATAACGATCCTCTCAACATCGACCGGGACTGATGTTTTTGGGCAGAAATCTTCATTTCAGACCCGGAGGTTGAAGACCGTGCCCTGTGGAAGCTTGACCTTCCCCTCACTCTGACGTCCTACCTTCAGGCTTTGTTTGCTGGCACAGTCTCTCCTTAGTCCCACGCAGGCTAATCTTCTCTCTTTCATGAAGGGTACGTCGCGAACAGTTCCTGCAGTGATCGCAAGCATCAGGGACATGAGAAGGTGTAAGGCAGATGATCAAGAGTTTGTGGGGGTCTGTTTTTGCCTTCTTTCTCTCGCACTCTGGGTACTTGTCAAATAAGGATGGCATTTTATTTGAGAAAGAGGCAAGGAGAGATGAAAAACATTGACTAAAGGTGTTGTCAACAATTTGTTTCAGAATTTTGATGAGGGAAAAGCCTAAAAAGGCAGAGCTCATTGCTCCAGGGTCCTGTTAGCAGGAGCCAGGGGAAAAACCTGAAGCAACTGCCAACTGCTCAGCATGATGGGATGCTGGTGGGCTCTAGGTTCTTAAAGGCACAGCCTTTCATTTTAACCATATTTTACTCAAACAAGTGATCTGATCTCTGACAGAGTGGACTACAAAAGTCTGACCTCAACCTGTCCCAGATGCCCACCTGCCCAGACTCAGCAGCCATACATTTATCAACATCAGAAACCCTGGGCGAGGAGGGAGAGCAGCGGGGAGAGAAAGTGGCCTGCCACCCAAAAGATCTGAAGGCGTTTGAGAGGTATTCCCGATGCTAGTCCCTCCGGGATCCGAGGGTCCACTGCAAGGCCCGCATGTTTAGCTTGGCTTTCAGGATGATAAAGGTGCAGTCAGGCCAGGAGACCAAGAAGCCTCAGCCATTTTCACTGAAACCCAGGACTGATCATGAAACATCTGGATCGTACCCTGAATGCCCTGCAGTATCTGCAGTGGAGGAGAAGCTCTGAACTCCACTGTGTCCAGAACAGATTAAATTAACAGAAGTATCTGCATGGGGCTCAGGTGGGATTTCAGCTTGATGATGGTAAAACTAAACAATGACAGGAGTTAGCAGTCATCTGACGTTAGTCCATGGCTGAATACGGTAAGCCCACCTTCAGTAGAAGGTCGTAGAGGTACAGAAATCCTCCAAAGATGGACGGCTGGAATAGCCTCTCAATTGTGTATATTGATGGGGAAACTGCTTAGTCAGCATCAACGACCATGCAGGGTCGCAATTATACATGAATTTCTATGCCAAAATAGTCTTTTCTCCAAAGAGCCTAGAGCCGAAGGGCAAGTCCATTAGGGATACATGCATGACTCCAGAACACTCAATTTAACACATTTATGGTGTGCTGTCCCAGCATGACACTGGTGCCAATAGCTTTGCTGATTCAGTCACTAGTGTCCAGGCCAGTTCTGAGCACATAGTTGCTCAGCCCAAACAAATAAGTTACTTAGCTTTGGCAACGCTCCTTCTGGTGAATACTCAATCTAAACAGCAGATTCACCTTGTGAATACCTTCAGGCACCAGACTGGACACACAGATTTCTCAGCAATATACTAGTTTGCTGGAAAGTGGTGAAGTGCAGCTTTGCGTAGGGCCTTGAAAAATCCACTCACCCACTCGCAATTGGGAGTGAAATTTTAGCAGGTCGAGCTATTTTTAGCACTTAATCGACCCTGCTGGTGAGTAATCTTAAACTGGAAGAAACAGGTAATCTGTTCATTCAGAAAGTGAATGAGCTATTAAGATGCCTTTAAATCTTGTTTTATCTTGACATTTGCCAACTGCTCAAGGACAGAGGTCAAAAGTCAGTTTGTCTTTTGACCAATTGTTCTTCATGTGTTCTTGGAAAGGAATATGCTACTTACCAGTATGCATCTGTTCTTGGCATGTAGAGCTGCAGATCTACACACTTTTGCATAGATCGCCATCTGGTGTTGGGCCCGGATGTTTGCAGTTTTTTTCCTCTTGGAAAGTCTTTGGAAGTCACGAGGTCGGTGACTCCTCCTTTGGTTCGTATTGCGCATGGGCTTCGGCTCCATCCTAAGCAAGGAAAGATGGAGCGTAGTAATAATAGTGAAGAAACCCATGTGTATTGTATCTAAATAAGATAAGACTGGAACGGATACAGGTAGCCGGGGAGACCGGTGGGCGTGTGTAGATCTGCAGCTCTACATGCCAAGAACAGATGCATACTGGTAAGTAGCATATTCCGTCCGAGGCATATGAGCTGCAGATTACACACTTTGCATAGACTATATAGCAGTACCCAAACCTAGCGGCGACCACCGGTATCCGTTGCAGTGGTTTGGAATAGTGTTTTTAGTACAGCCTGGCCCACACTAGCTTGTTGCTTGGTTTGCACATCTACACAGTAATGTTTTGTGAAAGTGTGCGGTGTTGACCATGTTGCTGCTTTGCAGATATCATCTAGTGGGATGTTCCCTAGAAAAGCCATAGAAGCCCCCATCTTCCTTGTAGAGTGGGCTTTAGGGGGAACAGATAGCGTTCGTTTTGCCTTGTGGTAGCAAATCTGTATGCATTTTACAATCCACCTAGCTATCCCCGATTTAGAGATGGGGTTGCCCTTGTGTGGTGGAGAGAAAGAGACAAACAGTTGTTTGGTCTTTCTGAAAGGTTGCGTTCTCTGGATATAGTAAAGTAAGGCCCTTTTAACATCAGCGTGTGTAGAGCCCTTTCTGCAACAGTTTGATGTTGCAAGAAAAAAACAGGTAATTCTAACGATTGGTTTCGATGGAAGGGGGAAATGACTTTGGGTAGGAATTTTGGGTTGGTACGGAGGACAACCTTGTTCTGGTGCATTTGGAGAAAAGGTTCTTGTATAGTGAGTGCTTGTATCTCACTGACCCTTCTAAGGGAAGTGATGGCTACAAGAAAGGCTGTTTTCCATGTGAGAAATTGCAGTTCACATTTATGCAAAGGTTCGAAAGGCGGTCCCATTAGCCTTGTGAGAACTATATTTAAGTTCCACACAGGTGAGGGTGGTACTCTGGGTGGAATTATTCATTTGAGGCCTTCCATGAAGGCTTTAATGGCAGGCACCCTGAAAAGTGATAGGTGCTGTCTGTTCTGTAGGCAAGCAGCAATTGCTGCGAGGTGTAACCGAATGGATGTATATGCAAGGTTACACCTTTGTAGATGGAGCAAGTAACATATGATGTGCTGTATAGATACATCTAGAGGGTTGATTGTGTTGTTATGGCAGTAAACAACAAATCTTTTCCACTTTGCAGCGTAGCAGGCCCTAATAGTAGGGCGTCTAGCTTCTCTGATAATGTTCATGCAGTCAGGGGGAAGGTTAAGGTATCCGAATTCTAGGATCTCAGGAGCCAGATCGCAAGGTTGAGCTGAGCTGGGTCCAGGTGCCTGATCTCTCCATGGTTCTGGGTTAGGAGGCATGGTGAGAGGTGCAACTCTTGGTGTGGCACTACCGAGAGTTCCAGCAGCGTGGTGTACCATGGTTGTCTGGCCCATGTTGGAGCTACTAGGATGAGTGTGAGGGAGTGCTGTTGTAGCTTTCGCACCACTAATGGAATTAGTGGGAGAGGTGGAAAGGCGTACGCAAATTTGTCTGACCAGTTCATCCATATTGCATTGCCTTTGGACAATGGGTGTGGGTATCTGGCAACGAAGCTTGGGCATTTTTTGTTTTCGTGGGTGGCGAAGAGGTCTATCTAAGGATGACCCCACATCTGAAAGAACGGGTGAAGAACATGTGGGTGAAGTTCCCACTCGTGGATCTGCTGCGTCTGTCTGCTGAGCAGATCTGCCATGGTGTTTTGGAATCCTGTAACATGTTGGGCTAGGAGAAAGATTTTGTGTGGAATTGCCCATCTCCATATGCTCTGTGCTAGTTGAGAGCTATGGAGAGTGTGTGCCCCCCTGTTTTTGAATGTAGTACATGGCAGTCATGTTGTCTGTGCGAATGAGGACTGCCTTGCCTAAAATTTGCGTCTGAAAGGATTTTAGGGCTAGAAAGATTGCCAGTAACTCCAGATGGTTGATGTGGAGTAACTTCTGTTGCGGCGTCCATGTGCCCTGAACTGTGAGATGTAACAGATGAGCTCCCCAGCCGGAGAGCGATGCGTCTGTTAGGATTATTTGTGGAACCGTGTCCAGGAACGGTCGACCTCTGGAAAGATTTGTGGTGTTCCACCACTGCAGAGAACGATTGGTGCGACCGTCTACCAACACCAGATATGTCAGTTGCCCCTGGGCCTGGTTCCACTGGAGTGCTAAGCACTCCTGGAGTGGACGCATCTGGAGTCTTGCATGAGGCACTATGAAAATGCAAGAGGCCATCATCCCAATTAGTTGCATAAACACTCTTGCTGGGAGAGAGTGTTGAGGAATGAATCTTTGACGCAAAGCCTGGATGCTTGCAATCCTGGCAGGATTGGGATAAGCTATGGCTTTTGAGGTGTCTATGGCGGCACCGAGGTATTGCTTTGTGTGGGATGGTATCAGCTGGGACTTTTGGTGGTTCACCGTGAAACCTAGCCGGTGAAGTAGTTTGATTGTAGTGGCGGTGTGGTGTACACATTGGTTGTAGGACGTGGCTTTTATTAGCCAGTTGTCCAAATATGGGAAGACGTGAATGTGCTGTCTTCTGAGGTGTGCCGCCACTACCGCTAGGCACTTGGTGAATACCCTTGGTGCTGTTGTGACCCCGAATGGGAGCACCTTGAACTGGTAGTGTTGCCCGTCCACTACAAATCCGAGATACTTTCTGTGAGCATGGTGTACCGGAATGTGAAAGTATGCGTCTTTCAAGTCCAGTGTGCTGAGAAAGTCGTTCTGGGAGAGGAGCGGAAGTACCTGTTGAAGGGTTACCATGTGAAAATGGTCCGAATGTATGTAGGTGTTTAGAGGCCTGAGATCTAAAATAGGTCGTAGAGTCTCGTCTCTTTTCGGTATCAGAAAATACAGAGAGTAGACCCCTAAATTTTGCTGATTGGCGGGGACTTGTTCTATGGCATGTTTTTGTAGGAGGGAGGTTACCTCCTGCTTTAGTAACGTGGAATGTTCTTGTGACATTGGGCATTGTCTGGGTGGAATGTTTGGGGGGGGTGGATGTTAATTCTAGACAGTACCCTGAACGAATAATTTGGGTCACCCATCTGTCTGAGGTGATGGTCTCCCAGACGTGAAGGAAATTTTGTAGCCTGCCCCCGACCGGAGTGGGATGGTCTGGAGGGAGCAGGGGGAAGTCATTGGGTAGGCGGTGTGGCAGAGCGGGCGGTATTTGTTTTGCCTCTGCCTTTGTTATTGCCCCTATATCCGCCTCTTTGATAACCCCTTGTGAAGGTGGATTGAGCAGGGGATTTGTAGGAAGTGGACGCGCTACCTGAGGACTATCCTCTGGCGGTACCCCGAAAGGAAGAGCGGCGAAAGGAGCGTCTAGGAGGGTGTGACTGCAGGGCTCCCATAGATTTTGCCATATCTGTGTCCTTCATTTTCTCCAGGGCCTCATCCACCTTTGGACCGAATAGATGTTCTTGGTCAAAGGGATGGTTTAGAATGGAGGCCTGTACCTCAGGCTTAAAGCCTGAGATTCTGAGCAAAGCATGACGGCGGAGGAGGACACTAGTGTTAATGGCCCTGGAGGCTGTGTCTGCTGCGTCTAGGGCACATCTTATAGAGGTGTTGGTTATGGTTTTACCCTCTTGAATTAATTCATTGGCCCTATTTCTGTATTTTTCTGTAAGATGGTGCATGATGGTCTCCAACTCATCATAATGCGCTCTGCCGTATCTGGCCAATAGCGCTTGAGTGTTGGCGATACTCCATATATTGGCTGCCTGTGACGCAGTGCGCTTTCCTGACGCGTCTAGTAGCTTTGACTCTTTGTCAGGCGGTGGTGCTTCTCCTGACGCCTGGGAGTTTGACCTCTTCCGTGCCGTGGAAACCACTAGGGAATCCAGTGGCGCCGGCCCTTTGATATAGGCAGGATCTGTGAGGGCAGCTTTGTACATCTTCTCTATACGTGGGTTAATGACCCTAGCCCTAACTGGGTCTTTAAAAACCTCTGGTGCATGTTTTATTACCCCCTTGAGCATAGGTAGTATAGCGGTAGACCTATGTGCCATATCAAAGGTGTCGAGGAGGAAATCCTCCTCTACCGGGTCAGTGTGTAGCTCTACCCCGTGATAATGTGCCGCCCTCTGAAGTTGGTGATGGAAACCTAATGAGTCTTCCGGTGGTGATGGCCTGGATGGGTAAAGGTCATCTTGTAGGACGTCTGGAATGTCTGGATTATTATAGTCGTCCCAAGGGTCTGGGGATCCTGTATTGGTGGGGTCTTGTGGCACATCCCCTTGATAATATGGGTCCCCCTGATCATCATCGTCTGGAGACGGGGTCGGGGAGCGATGAGGTGGCGGTGGAGAAGGTGGAGGGGGTGGAGGTGGAGAAGGTGGAGGGGCGGAGGTGGAGAAGGTGGGGAAGAAATTCTGAAAGGGGAGGTAGCAGAGTCCTTCCTCTTTGTAGGTGGAGGCGGAGCCGGTTTTTCCAAGTGTCTCTTTTTAGAAGAGAGAGTCAAATGTCCAGTTTTTGGATCCTTGGTGTCTTTTGCAAGGGATCCGGCGTAAACAGCTCCTGTGACAATGGTTGTTCCGTCGGCGCCAAAGGTTTCGGGGCCGATGACTTTTTGGGCTTGTCTGTGCTGTGCTTCTTAGGAACCTCCGATTTTTTTGTCGGCGCCGAGGTGGACTTCAGCGCGGGAGTCTCGGTGCCGAGGGCCTTGTGTGGTTTGGTCGGCACGGAAAGGCCTGGTTTCGACCCCGAGGGCTTCGTACGGAGCTCGGTGTCGAGGTGGAGGCCGACTTTTTTTCGGTGTCGAAGTGTGTTTTTCGGCACCGCTGGCAGGCTGGCTCGAGCCCAAGCCACCGGAAGGCTTATGTGGCTTCTTCACCAGGCCCGAAGGTGGGGTGTTTGAAGCAGTGTCTTTGGTCTTGCCTAGGCCCGAAGGCGTGACCGCACCCTTTTTGTGTGTCGGCGTGGGTGTGGAAGGGGGTATGGTACTCACGACCCTCTGCGCCGGGGTGATGTCCTCCACATCCGAGTCATCGGCTTCGGAAGTGCTGACGAGGTCTTCTTCTTCGGTGTGCTGCTGTGCCGGAGCTTCGGCGTCGTCCCCGAAGAGGTCGACTGGAGCGGAGGTCGAGGCGTGCGCCATGTTGCGCCTGGCCCTTCGATCTCGAATAGTCTTTTTCGATCTAAAAGACTTGCAGGCGGGACAGTCTCGAGCCTCGTGTTCAGGGGAGAGGCAGAGGTTGCACACCTCATGAAGATCGGTGTGGGAGAATTTGGACCCACATCGAGGACACTTCTTGAATGGAGTTCTTTCCATCAGCCGAGACCGGAGCTAGGATAGGCCCGAAGGCCGCCGTCGACGACTGGAATCGAAGAAGTTTAGAAGAGAAGGTGATTGAGGAGATCTGGATCTGAAGAATACCGATGAGCGAGGATTTTTCGTCGATCGTTGAACTTGAAAAGTTCGGAACCGGAGCACGAAGTATTACATCCGAGCCCGATGGCGGAAAAAAACAATCCGAGGATGGAGCCGAAGCCCATGCGCAATACAAACCAAAGGAGGAGTCACCGACCTCGTGACTTCCAAAGACTTTCCAAGAGGAAAAACAAACTGCAAACATCCGGGCCCAACACCAGATGGCGATCTATGCAAAGTGTGTAATCTGCAGCTCATATGCCTCGAACATTATTTTTACTTTTCTTTCTCTTATTACAGTCAATGCTTTTTGTGAAGTGAGCAATCTGAAAATGATTGTGAAACAAAATGCAGTTAAATGTCAGTTTTTTTCTCTAACACATTTGAACAGTTTGTAAAAGAATAGTAGATCAGGAATTATGAAATAACTTTTTTTGTAATTCAGAAGTGCGATGCAAACAAAGATTTAAATTGGAGCAAAACAAATCAGTACACTTTACTTGGTGATGTGCAAATGACATTTGCAGAAACTTTATTTCCAAACATTGTACACTATATAATTTTAAAACCACATGCCAGTGACGCATTCTGTGGCCATTTCAATGTAAAATATTGCAAATAACAGTGGGCTGCTAATTTATGCTTTAGTTATGTATTTATTAAAAGTGATAGTTTTTAAAAACGATGTGAGAGACACCTGGCCAAGCCTTGATGACAATACATTTAATTAAAGAGGCAAGTCTGCAGTCAAGTGTAACTTATATGTGGCTAGATTTGCATTCCATATGGAGCTAATGTTTAGACTATTAAATCAAACATGAGTTTTCTGTACAGCAGACATGCTGAACCTGCGTATTTGAAGGTACTCATGTGATAAAGAAGAAAATGCCATTTCAGTGAATTAAAATACTTGCCCAGGATCACATAATTTAAAAGTAGTTTATGGGTCAAGAGCATTGTAATTAGGTTGAGTAGATTATTTAAGTCACTAGACCTGCAGGTCTAGAAAATAAAAAAATATATATTTTTCGGCCTGCAAACCCATCACTTGCATGAACATTACAGGGGCCATAGTTAGGCCTAATAGGAGCACAGTGAATTGGAAGTGTTCCTGGACCACCTTGAATTGTAGGCAGCACCTGTGAGACTGCAGGATAGGTATACGGTAATAAGACGTGTACTGCAAGCCCAAGGGCTCCATTCAGTCTCCAGGCACACAGAATCAGAGTGAGCATTTTCAACCAGTCTTTCCTCAGAAAGACATTGAGCAGGCAGAGGTCCAACATATGCCAGAGGGCTGAACGAGGAATTTAAAAGAGTAGCATCTTCCTCCCTTCCTATAGTCCAACACCCATTTGATTGCACCCTTGGACAGGAGACGGCTAGCTTCCTCCATCAGATTTACAGAGTGCTCTTCTGAAAGACACTCCGGTGTTGGAAGACGGAGGGATGAGAAGAAAACTAGGGTCAGGACATAGTCCTTTTGAACAATCTGTAAGACCCACCGGTCTGATATGATTTGATACATAACTGGGGAGGACATACTGTATTCTGCCTCCAAATAGCAAGGCACGAGCCTGAGAGGGCAAACTAAAACCGCTTGGTAGCTGATGCAGCAGGAGAGGACAAATTGTAGGTTTGTGGTTCATGCTGGTTAAATTGTTTGTGCTGGAACCAGGTCATAGAACTGGACTGGTTTCAGCAGCAGTTTCCAGGGCCGCTGTTGCCCATAAGCTAAGCCTCTGGAATAGCCTCTGAATTTTGTATATTGGTGGGGAAACTGCTTAGTCAGCATGAACAGCATCAACGACCATGCAGTGTCGCAACTATACGTGAATTGCTATGCCAAAATAGTCTTTTCTCCAAAGAGCCTAGAGCCAAAGGGCAAGTCCATTAGGGACACATGCATGACCCCAGAGCACTCAATTTAACACACCCAGGGTGTGCTGTCTCAGTATGACAGTGGTGCCAATAGCTTTGCTGATTCAGTCAGTGTCCAGGCCAGTTCTGAGCACATAGTTGCTCAACCCAAACAAATCAGTTACTTAGCTTTGGTAACGCTCCTTCTGGTGCATACTCAATCTAAACAGCAGATTCACCTTGTAAATACCTCAGTCGCCAGACTGGAGACAGGGGTTTCTCAGCAATATACTAGCCCACTGGGAAGTGGTGCTGTGCAGCTTTGCGTAGGGTCTGTTGCACCCTGGAATACGACCATATAATCAACACCTCCACATGTCAACATCAGTTTCTTTCGGATAGCTGTCTGCGCTGTCAGACGGGGAGCTCTAGTAATTAGATTGTGCCAGTGTGCAGATCTCTAATTGGAATCATTTTAGTATGCACCAGAGGAGTCCATTCCATAGAATGGAGAGAATGGAGGGTGAGTGAGGAATATACAGTTAGATACAGTATCACCAAGAATGAGCATTACCGAAGGTAAGTAACTTGTTTTTCTGCCCGACATGGAAAGGTGTAACAACTTTTGGGTGGAACACGTCCTTGGCACCAACTTCTCGGAAAAAAAGGTAGTGTACGCTTGCTGGACAGAAGGACTTGCAGCTTGTCCATGCAACGACCTGATGTAATTGCAATCAGAAACACCATTTTAAATCTGAGCAAGCTCCGAGGACAGCTGTGCATTGGCTCAAATGGGGTGCACATCAAAAAGGTGAGAACCAGATTGAGGTCCCACAAGGACATCACAAAGGGAATTTCACTGAAACATATGGATCAACCCTTTTAAAAACATCACAGCAGGTGATTCAAACAAGGAAGGCTACTCAGAAAACAGGAGAAAGTTTGCGAGGGACACCAAATAACCTTTAACTGTTGCCACAGCAAGGTCTTGTTAGAGACAAGAAGAGAGGAAAGTCCGATAACTGGGCCTGTAACGGTTGGATGTGCCAGGAAAAGCATCAAACCGCAAACAAGAGTCCTGCATAGATTGTCACAGTAGAGTGAGGCCTGGCTGCCAAAATCACATTCACTGCTTCAGGGGGGAGATCGAAGGCAGTCAACTGTTGCTGCTCAGCCTTAAAAAATGGAGGTGTAAATTGTTCAGGCTCGTATGCAGGTCCTTGTTCTGCTATTGAGACAGGAGATCACATCAAAGAAGCAGAAAAATCTGAAGACAGATGCTCATGGCCAGACGTTCTGGGTACAATACTCTGCTGGCCCAATCCGGAGCCACTAGGATGACTTGGGCTCAGTCGTTCCTGTTTTTTTCCAGACATTTCAGCAGGAGAGGTAGAGGCAGGAGGGCATTCTGGAGTCCAGTGCTAATCGGAAGGCATCTCCAAGCAAGAACTACCTTGGGAACTACAACGCTCAAAAGATTGGTCACTGTATGCTCTCAGCAGTGTTGAAAAGATCGATCCAGGGCTTTCCCTTTTGTTGAAAAACACCCTGTACCAGCTCTGAGTGTAGCCACCATTTGTGGTCCACTAGGCAATGGTTCTTAACCTTTTGAATTTTGTGGACCACCACAATTATTACTGGAATCCAGGATTGAGTCATTATGGGAATCCGGGAACGCCAGACTGAGCAATTTCGATGATTTGAATAGCAAACCAATGCACAAAATTAAGGGGGCAAGCATTCATCAAACACACATTTTTCTTCTGCATCTACATGGACTTCTTTAATCTATTATATATTTTCGAGGATTTCGCAGACCCCCAGAGGTCCCCGGACCACAGGTTAAGAATCAATGTGCTAGGCAATGCCAGCTGCGTTAGTCCGCCATGGCATTTAAAGACCCTTACTGGTCTTCTGGAGCTGGTCCATGCCTGTGTGTGGTGAGCCCACCTACAAAAACCAGTCATTGAGGTATGGAAAGACTGGTAATTCCCAACCTCTGTAGATGAGCAGCAACCATCAATAGCACTTTGGTTAACACCTGAGGGGCACTAGTAAAGCCAAAAATGGATCACAAAGAACAGAAAAGGCCAGTTGCCTACTTGGAGCCACAGGCAGTGCTTTGGGACTACAGGATGGGAATATGAAAATAGCCGTCCAGGTGTAGCACCGAAGCACAACGCTGGTACAAACTACCGTACCCAGTCGGTAGTGTCCAGGCCTGACTTAATCACATATTTTGCTGCATCTTGTCCATCCAGAATGACCTGTGCTAGGTTGGCACGAATATCATCTGGGAGCAAGAGTGTATAATGAGATCATGTGTTTTCCAAAGTTCTGCTGCAGCGTCACTGATGGGCTCAGGAACTCACGTTGGATTAGTTCTGATGTGGTGCCTCCGTCACATGTGCAACTTTGAGGTGGTCCTTGGCACCCACACAAATTCGAGTTTCCATATTGGCTCTGAAAAGGGAGATATGAAAGTTCTCTTCAAAATGGTCTAGCAGCCAATATTGGCTGCACACCCAGAGCATCTATGTACAGAGAGTTCTAGTGACACTTGATGCAGAATTAATGACATGGTTTCCACAGCCCAAAAATAAGACTGCTTCAAACCTAGAAATTGTCAAACTTTTTGTAACCATGATCATAGGACCTCACCCAGCCTATGTCCGCCATTCAGTTTTTATCACCCTCTGAATCCTCCCCCAAATAACAGACAAAACCAACCTAAAAATGGTGTGGATGCCTGGGACGCTGTAGATTAGGTGACGGAGGAAGCCCTGGTCAAAACAAACATGAGGAAAACTCATAATTTCTACTTTTCTGGCCAGAAGCTAGATGTGAGAAGTATGAAACACAGGTGAATAATTAAATATTCCTGCTGAAAAAAACCAGGTCTCAACTTATTTTTTAATAAAAATATATAATCGCTTTTGGAAGCAATAGATAAGCAAAACTAGGTTGACAGTAGTGTACATTATATAGTTGTGTAATTTCGTATAGAACACTTACGGCGCACAATAATACTAAGGCCATAATAACTCAGTCAGCAACCAATTATAATTTATACTGCATATATACACACACAAGACATATCTGCTACAAGGGTTTTCCATCACCGGTACTGCACAGACATCATCATATGAACAGGCATTGAATAACTGAAGACATCGGTCACGAACTGCAGGACAACTCAGAGGACCATCATCTACTCCACAAATGCAGTATCCAAACAACTATACACTTTGACCGCTTCTTTACATCTAACAATGACACTCCTATATGGGAGGATAGTAAAAATGCCCATACCGGCAAATCTCTCCACATGTCACCTCCTCCAGCCGTGCCAGATCAGGACAACTACACAAAACTTCAGATTGGCCAACCCAGAACAGTAACCAGCTAAGGAGACTATAATCATAAGAATTACCATAAAGGGACTTGCAGAGATGTTCAAAGCTGCCATTACACTGGAAACTATAAAACTGCACGTCTCTCTCTCTCACTTTATCAATCACCTAGCTGCATCCCATTACACAATACCCACACCTTGGTGGTGTCCACTGACAACATTGAAACAATTTCAACATAGGATCACAAAACAAAAACATGTTCCAACTACAAACCCTACATGGCATAGCTTGCTACCCATGTCGTAAGCCCTTCAGTGCCACACATAGGGGTAGCAAGCACTATATTAATGCTGTAATGCAACAATGCACCTAACAAACTGGTTAACTTATCAATCAGTTCATAATAGTTAAAGCCTGTATGTGAAAAGGGGAGCCCGCTAAGAAATAGTTTGATTCTGAAGAAATGTAGCATGTGTAACCAATATCCATGCTGATTATGTGAGAGCTGCCTTGCTCAATTCTTAATACTAGTTGTTTAACTAGCAGGAAATGCCTTCACAATACCTCGCTGTACCGTTAGCCAATTTTTGAATATAGTGTAATTAAAAGTATAAAAACAAATGGTCTATAAATTACACACTGTAAATGGCCTTAAAAACAAATCACTGAGGAGGAGCCTAGCGCGCAACCAAGATGGCCGCGTAGGTGCGAGGCTCCCGAGGACCTCCGCGACCTCCTGCATAAATCCTGACAGAATCCTGTCCCAGATGAGGGGACTGTATTTGTGAGCCCGAGCAGAGGTGACGCCCGTTTTCCGTTTTTAAATCGGACCTCGGACACCGGCAGGAGTATCGATTGAGGTTTGCGGCCTTCTCCACACGGGCCCCCGGTACTGGAGTTGTGGGGCGATCCGGACACAAAGTGAACAACAGCGGCGGGCAAGGCTGGGTGACTCGCGTACCCTGCACTTTCACTTTCGCTTTTGCGCCCTCCTTGCTGCCAGGCGAGGTTGGGTTGCGGGGCGGTGGTGTGGTCTCGCTGGGGTGCCCTGCCGGTCCGCCAGCTGCGGTCCGTCCTGCGGAGCGGTGGTCGCTTCCCCCTGAACCCCTTGAACTGGATTGTCGGCCCCCCCCTTTCTTGAGGAGACTGACTCGTCTTGGGGATCGAAACCATGTACACAAAACAAGATGGCGATCGGGCTAAGATAAAATCGACCCGCCGTGGCGCGGCCCAGCAATCCAACAGTATGGACCGCTACACCCTCCAGAAGGGATCCCCAGAGGCGCCGCGTAGGTCCCCTACGGGCCCGACTGATGCTTCTGCTCTGCCCACGGACCTGACCCTCCGAGACGTCATGGGCGCCATCGCTGAGATGAAGGCCTCGGTGGACCAGCGCTTCGACACTCTGGCCCAGAAGATTGACTCGGTCCTCGTGGACGTGGGCCTCGTGAGGGCTGATTTGTCTAAAACCAACGACCGGGTCGACTCTTTGGCCCACTCTACCACGGGCCTCACAACGGACGTGGCGGCCCTCCAACAGGAGGTGCGCAGGCTTGGACAGGCGAGCGCCCTGATGAATCGTCGGCTGGAGGATTCCGAGGGTCGGGCCCGGAGGAACAACGTTCGCATTATCGGGGTGCCGGAGGGACGCGAGGCGGAGGCGGCGGATCTATTTGTTGAGGACCTGGTTCTCACCCATCTCCAGCCTCGGGGGCTGAGTGAATTCTTTGCGGTGGAGCGTGCCCACAGGGTCCCCGGGGGTAGGCCTAAGGTTGGAGCCCCTCCGAGGCCTCTCATCGCCCGGATCTTCAATTTTCGGGCTAGAGACGCTATCCTACAGACTTCCAGGCTACAAGGGCCGGTCAAACTTGACAATATGGACATCAATTTCTATCCTGACTTCACTCCGGCAGTCCAAAAGCAGAGGCTGAGCTTTCTTGGTGTTAAACGTCGCCTAAGGGACCTGAATCTCAAATATGCGATGCTTTTTCCAGCTAAGCTGAGAGTGGAGGTGGATGGCCACACGCACTTTTTTGATCGACCCGAGGTGGCCGGGGACTGGCTAGACACTTTGCCCGGAGATCGGGGCCGGGGGGGTGGGGGGGGTGCGGTTGGTGGGGAGGGCCCGCCGGATCAGGACTGAGGGACTAATGGTAGGCCTTGCTCTGGACTGCGTTGTTGTCACTATTGACTGTTAGGGTAAGTTCCCCTCCTGTGGAGGTCGTGTGGGGTCTCTTGGGAGATCTCCCTCCTCCTCTGGGGGACTAGTTAGTTTTCTTATCTATGGGGCGACAGGCACACTGCACTTTGGGGGGGCTGTTTGGGCTCATGCAGGGGTGCAGGGTGGGGGGAGTTTTGTTGGGTTGGTTGGGGTGGGGTGGGGTGTGGTTCGTTTTTACCGCAAGGCAAACCCGTTATTGTATTGTTGTTTTTGAGATGCTCTGGGGGGGACAACTGATGGCTTCGTTACGTGACGGGGGGTAGGGATTTTACATTGTTGTCCTGGAATGTTAACGGACTGGGTGATAGGATCAAGCGGGGTGTGGTCCTGCAGTATCTGAAACGGATTTCGCCTGATGTGGTCTTTCTGCAGGAGACACACCTTATTGGTAATTCCTTTTGTGCCATGAATCGGCGTGGCTATCGCTTGGTGGCCCACTCGGGCTTCACGTCGGGCTCACGGGGGGTGGGCATCATGGTGAAGAACTCGCTCCCGTTGGTAATAGACGAGGTGCGCCATGATGAGAGGGGACGCTACACTGTCTTGGTGGGGAGGATGGAGGGCAAGGTAGTTGTCTTTGTCTCTGTGTACGTCCCACCGGGGCTACAGTCCACCACCTTTGCAGATCTGGGGCGCCTCTTCCTTGACCTCCCGGGGGGGCTTCTGGTGATTGGGGGGGGATTTCAATGCGGTGGCTTCTGGGACTATGGATCGTCATCCCCCTAGGGACCTCCCCCGGGCACAGGCGTGGTTAGCGGGCCTTTTAGACACACTGGGATTGGTGGACTGCTGGCGTTTAAAGCATCCCACCCAGCTGCAGTACACCTTCCATTCGGGTGCCCATGGTAGCCTCTCGCGGCTTGATTATGTCCTTGTCCCTGCGGCTTATGCTGGGAGGGTGGGAGAGGTGCGCCATCTGGCGCGGGGTATTTCGGATCATTCCCCGCTCCTACTGCACTTGGGTGTCTTCCCGAGGGGAGAGGGCAGGGTAGCCCCAATCAATGCTTGGTACCTGCGTGACCCCACTATTCGTGCTGACCTGATTAAATCATTGCAACGGTATTTTGAGGAGAATGTGGGGTCCGTTCCGTCGGCTATCTTCCTGTGGGAAGCCTTTAAAACAGTTCTCAGAGGGGAGGCCCTCTCCTTTATCTCCCATGCCCGCAGACGCGCACAGGAGGAGGTGACCCGGGTGGAGGCCGAAATTACTGAATTGGAGGGTGGTCTGGGGAGTGGGGTGACTGACGCGGCGCTGCATGTTCTACACCTTAAACAGGCGGCTTATAGGGCCCTCGTCACGGAGGCGGCCAGGGGCCTTAGCAGAGAGCAACAGGGGCGACTGTACGATGTGGGTGATAAGGCTGGCAAACAGATTGCGTGGTTGGATAAGAAGGAGAGAGCTAGTCGTGTGGTCCCGCTGATTGAGAGGATGGATGGTGTACGAATCACTGAGCCGGAAGGCATTGTTTCTTGCTTCGCGGATTATTTCCGCGAGGTATATTCTCCGGTCTCTCCCTGCTCGGAGGAGGATTCCCATGCCCTGCTGCGGGACATCGCGCTGCCCTCGCTTTCAGTGGAGGACAGGGATTCGTTGGATGCCGCTCCCACCTCGGATGAAATCGCCCTCGCCATACGCTCGGTCGCCTCGGGCAAGGCCATGGGCCCAAATGGCCTTCCTATCGAATTGTACAAGCTGCGACCGGATGTACTGGCACCTCACCTCCGCGCGATGTTCCTTGCGGCCCACTCGCGGGGCTCCCTCCCGCCGGACCAGCGTCTAGCTACCATCGTGGTTATCTACAAGGAGGGGAGACCGCGAGACCGGGTTACATCCTATCGGCCGATCTCGCTCTTGAATGCGGAGCCTAAAATCCTCGCCAAGGTGCTTGCCAACCGGCTGGTCGGCGTGGTGGGCGATCTGGTCCACCAAGACCAGTCCGGCTTTATTCCCCATCTTAACACGGCCCTTAACCTGCGGCGCTTGCACGGCGTGCTCGCGCGTGTTCCATTCGTGCGGGAGCCGGCCATCTTGGCGTCCTTGGACGCCACCATGGCGTTTGACACGCTCGAGTGGCCGTACATCTGGGCGATGTTGGCGAAATTTGGATTTGGCCCGGGATTCATCAGCTGGGTTAAATTGTTGTACTCTGACCCATTGGCGCAGGTGGTGGTGAATGGTCGAGTCTCGGCCCCATTCGTGCTGGGACGGGGCACACGACAGGGTTGCCCCCTGTCGCCGCTCCTGTTTGCACTGGCCTTGGAACCCCTGGCGGAGTGGCTGCGGTGGCACCCCTCTATCCGTGGTCTCCGTTGGACCCCTGAGTATGAGGACCGCGTGTCCCTCTACGCCGACGACATCCTATTGTACTTAGCCTCCCCGCGTAAATCACTGATTGTCCTGGTCGATGTTCTGCGCTCCTTCGGCCGTAACTCAGGTCTTGTCATCAACTGGGCTAAATCCTGTGTCTATGTGCTTTCCGGGGAGGCACCTGTTCTCCCGCGGGGCTGCTCGATCCAGATTGCCTCGCAGGGGTTTCGTTACCTGGGCGTCTATATAACGCTGGACCCAGTGGCCCGCTACGAGCGGAATTTGCTTCCCCCCCCTCCAGCGCTTGAAGGAGGACGTCGCGCGCTGGCGGCGCTTGCCGCTTTCGCCGCTCGGCCGGGCGGCATTGTTCAAGATGATGTCGTTACCGCGCTTTCTGTACGCCCTCCAGAACTCGATGGACCTGGTCCCGGCGCGTTACTTCCGTGAGGTGGAGAGTTTGCAGCGCCGCCTGTTCTGGGACGGGAGGCCGCGTATCGCCCTGGCAAAGTTGACGCTCCCGTGGTATGACGGAGGGATTGCCCTCCCGGATATTAAGCGGTATTACTGGGCCTCCCAATTAGCTGCAATTAATCACGGCCTCTACGGGCCCGCCTTAAACCCGGCATTTGAAATGGACAAGATGCTCCTGCCCGGTGGCGATTACAATCGAGCGCTCTACACTAGCGTGCCCGACTCCCGCCTGACGGGACCCACGCGTGTCATGGTGCGAGTATGGCACGCGGCCAATGCAGCTATGGGATGGAAGGACCGTTTGACCCGGGCGTCACCGTTGTATGCGTCTGAGAGGTTGGGCTCCCTATGGACCTCGAAGGGCTTCGATAGGTGGGACACGATAGGCATTAGTACAGTGGGGGACCTCTGGACGAGGGGAGGATTCAAAACTTTCGAGACACTGCAGGCGGAGTTTCAGCTGCAGGGCAATGAATACTTTCGATACCTGCAGGTCCGTCACGCACTGGGCTCTGTCTTCCCAGACGTGGCCGCCATTCCGGAGTCCTCCCCACTGGAGGATAGAGTGCTAGATGGCCACGTTCCGGACAGCACGATCTCCCTCATCTACAAGAAGTTGATTAATGACCGCTCGGGCTTACTGACTGGGCTCCGCGAGGCTTGGGTTGCCGATGGGTTGGAGCTGGACGACGAGGACTGGATTTCCGCGGTGGCCTCCCCGAAGGAGGTGGCCATCCCGGCTCGCCTTCGCTTCGTCCAGCTTAAGATACTTCACCGGGTGTACGTGACGGGGCCAGGGCTTCTGCGTATGGGCTATGCCGAGTATGGACTGTGTAAGCGTGGGTGCGGTGCATTGGCGACCTTTTTACATATTCTGTGGGAATGTCCGAGGGTGGAGCGATTCTGGCGTGGTGTGCATGAGGTCCTGCGAGCGGTTACGCATGTCGTGCTGGTGCCTGAAGCGAGGAGATGCCTGCTGAATGTGTGGGAACCGACCGACTACTCGGTTCCGCAGACGCGATGGGTGACGCTGGGTTATATGATTGCTAAACGTGACATCGCTCAACTGTGGGGATCCCAGAGGCCCCCGGCAGTGTCGGCCTGGAAAGAACACATGGATTGGTGCATGTTCCGAGAGAAGGTGGTGTATGTGGCGCGGGGTAAGCCTGGGGCGTGGCTGAAGGTGTGGGGCCCCTGGAACGCCTACCGCGGGGGTATTTGCGAGCCGCCATTGTTGCCTCCCGCTTCACCAGCTCCGTCCCCCTAGATGACCCCCTCCCTCAATCCCGGGCACAGAGTTTTCCCAGTCCCAGACCTATTCCCCTTCCCCTCCTTCGATTTTAGTGTATGGTTGGGGTCCCCCCATTTAAGGAGCGTATGTTGTCATTTTCGCTCTCGGGTTGCCTTGCGGGTGTGGTTTTATGTTGTTGTGTTGTATAAAACGAAACCGTATTGTGGGCTCAGAGTCATGTGGCCCACGTAGCTGATACCTCCTGCTTTAGCGTCTCTGTAACGCCAAGTGCCTTATTGTATATATGTCATTTATTTCTGTCACTTTAGCGGCCGGCCGGAAGGTTGTAGGCCCGTACCTGTATATATTTGAGATTGTAATAAACGGTTTAAAAAAAAAAAAAAAAAAAAAATTATAAAAACAAATCACTGCTTGTTTTTGTGTTAAATAATAAGATCATATTGACATTATATGAGAATAAAGTGGGTAAAATTTCCAAAAGGTTATACCATTTTGCTAATAATTAATATGTCCTTGAGGGGCAAAGGTTTAAATTTTTGTGTGGTACACCATCATTAACTGCATAAGTACATACCTTTTCAGGCCACCACTGTAGTTCTTCTCCCAAGGACACCGGGCTCTGGATGGGAATAGTCTTCTTATCCAAGTTTGGCTCACCTTCTTTGCTAGTAGAACCCCTTTCATTATCGAATGATGCACCGTCAAGCCACCTTCGCTCACGTAAGCGTAGAACAGACTCTCGTTCACGCAAGAGCTCAGAGTCTCTCTCTAAGGGAAGAAGGAGAACTGGTATGCAATTGGGTCACACCAGTGGGATAAAAGTAAGCCACTCTCTAGTAAAGACCCTTAACGAAGCAACCAGCAGCAATTAAATCTACTTGCATATTTAGCACAATGCTCTGTATACAAAAAACGCTCACTCAACATTTAAGAGCCAACTGTTTCAAGTCTATGTGCCAATGCATTTTAAGGACTGGAAATGAGCATTAGTAAGTGGGCAAATTACTTTTAATAAAATTCGTTAGAGATGTGCCCATTTCTAGCAGTTTGAGAGAGAAATTAGTATGTAACTATTCTTGGTCTGTTTACGCAGTTTAACAGCTGATTTTAAACTTTATACACTGCAAAAACTGCCATTGCTTTGCCAATTATTAGTAGAAACTGCTTTCACAACTAGTTTGCTTTAAATAAGTCAAGAGTTTTTATTAGAGAGGTGAAGTTAAACATATCAAACATTTTACCTTGAGAAGACTGATAAAATAAAAGCAATACAACGCTTAATACTCAACTCAGTTAAGCAATAGACACGTTTCAGATCAAATGAAATGTGTACCCATGTACAAAACTTTTGTGCCCACACTAAACTCATTTAATTATAAAAAATAAATGCATTTTACTGTATTAGTTTATTATCGGAAGAGATAATTTTATGTGGACTAATGGAGATACAATTAAAAAATGAACTAATCACACTTTCTTTCCAAGCCTCAGCCCAATAGGGAAAAGAAGAATTACAAACAGCTGAGAAAGTTCTGTCTATAAAAACCTCGAAGAGGATTATTAAGTGATTCAATTTAATAATAGAAGTTTATCATGTACGTCTGCAGCACGTCTGCATATTTAAAAAATTGCAGTTAAAAGATACAATATCCAAAAAGATTTAACTTCAATATAATAGAGAAACTTTTGAAAAGGTTAAAGCTAGACGAATCTAACTAATAAAACAAAAACTGGAGTACTATAATATGAATGAAAAATACTTGAGCCTTATGTTCAGAATGGCTTACTCAGCAGAAGTACTTTACCAGTCAGATTTTCACAGCTTCACTTCGTCAATTACTTTGGCTTAAAAAAGATCCTTTTGAATAGGATATTTATGTTCAAAATAAAACCTGAATGAATAAACGTCCTTTAACGAAGCAAACATACAAGTTTACAGTTGCATTCCACTCTTCCTTCACACTACAATCACAGCTCAAAATGCATCTTCATTCAGTACAGTAGCCAATGCTTCAAAGTAGCAAAAGAGTATCTTTCCAAAGATTTTCATTGGCTCCTGCAATTCACAGAAATCTATCCATCTCAGACTACTCCATCTACCTAAACATCACAGAGCAGAAAGGAAGGCAGCACTAAGAAGATCCATCTACTTAACAGAACACTGAAAGGGGCAAAAAAAAATATCAAACACAATGAATCAGGCCTAGCACGAGGAGATTGGAAATAACTTGCTGTCTTTTTGAAAACCTCACGTAAACATTTTCATGAGCTACACCAATAACTGAACTCTCCCTTTCAGGCAAAATATATAATTATCCCGCATACTGTATTCTAACCTCTTATCTGGGAAGAAATAAGCTGCCAGTGTATGGGTGCACAATATACCAAAATATGCAATACTGGAAAGTAACCATGCAATTATTAAAGCATTAATCGGTGCATGGCTCAATTGTAAACGAAAAACAGTGACCCTTCATAACTCCTAATCTTGTATTTTAAATCGACTCTAGGCATTTATTTTCAGGTTTCAAGTATAGTGATAAATCTAACGTATTAAGCGTGTCCTAACAAGCAGCCATAAAAACTAAAACAGATTGGATACCATGCATGGGAAATGCAAAGCAAGTGTGCTAATGAAAAGACAAGATGGGCTTTAGGGGTGCCTCACCTGACCTAATGTATATATCTATATCTGCCTGGATGCATATGTTGGGTAAATGCTTGCACAGCAAACTGTTTCCATAAAATATATTTACTGTCTACCATACTTAAGTAGGATCAGTAGAAAAAACAGACACCATGGACTGTTTCCAAGTAAATATTGACAGGCTGCGCATATCTCGTGGTGAACAGTCTCCTGCATAATTAGCAGATTAACAGACAAAAAATGAAGTCAGCTAAACCAGTTTTGCCCAGATAATATAAACATTGACTTAGGAAGAGATTTGGTCAGCAACATGAAACAAACAAAAAAAATTAAACATAATCCAAACGGTGGACAGAAAGATTCCTTCTTTGGCGACAAACTGCTCATTGTACGAATTCACACAAACCTTTCAGTACCAGCTCTCAAAGCAACAGTTACTTCAAGAGGCCACTGATACTTCAGAGCAATTATGTGACCATTCTTTCTGAATATCTAATGCATTAAATGCATAAATGTCCCCTAGTGAGATAAGTATTATTTATCAAACATACTAGACTGTTCTTCCAGAGTGCCTACGTTATGGCCACATGGCATACCGGAAACTAAAGACATGTTTTAGAACAAAATTGGGAAGCAGAGAAAATATGAAGTGCATGTATACTTGTTTTCTGCATAGTAGGTTTCACACAATTTGGCTGTGAAAAAAAGAATGGGCAGTAGGCAGTGTTCATAAAATGGAGTTTCAGGACCTCCACAAGATAATTATTAATTGGTGGCATATAGCAATTTGAATAGATCTGCTGAAAGTTGATTTAAGAAACCTATATGTTTTTAATAGCAATGGGATATCTTTTTCAATCAATGTGTTAAAATGTAAAAATAGCTATATCATCCTACAGAAGGAATTGTATAATTGGTCATAGATCACAATATTCTGCTTTGTCTTTCCTTGCTGCTTAGTTTGCCTTTCATTGCTGCATAATTTAGTCAAACCTGACACATAGTTTGGTCCTCCACTGACGCATAATTCCAGTGGCCCTGTTAAAAAGTAATCATTAAACAGATTAAATTGAGACGTGCTGGGGTAAACCTAGCCTTTCATAACAGATCATCTCATCCAAAATCAGTTTTTTACATTGCATTGGAATCAGATTAAATAAAGGAATTTGATATTCGGCAAATATCACTTCAACCTAAAATCATTACCTTTGACAATAGCTCTATAAGTACTGCAGGCAATTCTCATTAACCTATGCTGGATGCTAGCAAATGCAAAAACAAAAACAATGTAAAGTTATCTTCCAAAATACATTTAAGACAATTAAAGGTTATCTATTCGATTGTTGTTCTAAATAAAGGGTAAATATAATTTCTCATTTTCTAAGATTCTTCTGGTCCTATTTTCTTCTCTAGGTATTAAATCCCTCCAACTTAGTCCCTGGTTTGCTTGCTCCTCCCCATCTCTACCTTTTCACTAGTGTTCCTCAAGACTTTTTTCAACATAAAGTACCTTTCAAGCATATACCATTCCATCCTTTAGTTAATGGATACACCGTATTGACCTTTTCTCCATACCTTTCGTCATTGATCAGACTTAATGTCAACACCTTAAATAAAGCTGAACCCCCAATTTGGCCTCCAAACCATGTGTTTTAAGTCTGTTTACCCTTTCTTGATCTCCTCCCGGCTTACACATTTTCTGAACACAGACTTCTTGATTCTAGAGCATTCCCCTATATATTTCCTTATTCAATATCTGCACACCCTCACAACAGTTACAATTAACTCTACAGTATCGGTAAAATAAACTTGCCATCTTTACTAATGCCACAAAATGATGTTTACCTTTACTACTGAAATCAGCTATGCAGGAGGCGTACACTTCCACAAGGCTGACCACACCTCAAGGGTGTTGCGGCTGAAGTGTACAGCCGAGGATGGTTTTGGCAATCTTGAATTTAGTCTAAAAAGCACCCATCAGATGTAGGTACTACCGGGGTGGATTAGCTGCGGAGGTAGGTGCCCATGGGCTTCTAGTCCTCACACCCACTAACATCCCCAAAATTCAGAATTTAAGGGGCACCCAGACACCAGGAGCTCAGATTCGATGTGATACCAAGAAGAGACCAGTTTCCATAACCAGCCAGGACTCCACAAAGCTAAGCTCTGCACCTGTGGCAGCCACCCTGCCCCCACTAGATTTTGACTCGACCAATGCAAGAGGCTGGTTCCAAAAGAAAGGTGAACCCCTCTGCAAACTTCAGACTTTACAAGAACTCCCTTGGGCTAGGAGAACTCTTCCCCTGATGTCAGCAAGCAAAACCCACGAAATCCACGACCTTGAAGCACTGTCCACCTAGACGTCTGGTGAGGCTGCTCCAAAGGTACTGGGTGGGTGGATTCTGGGAACTGTAATCTCAAACCTCAGCGAGGCTCCGCTTTCTACAACGTTCCCCTGGTCCTCTTGAAGATATCCTGAACCGTAGTTATTGCGGGTACCAAGGCTTGTTGGTGGTCAATCCGGCTACTACATGCTTTAGTCCACCCTTCAATAGAAAGGATCCACCTGCACAAACGACCAATCACTCCTGTGGCTCCATCATAAAGATCCTGCATTGTTTTCGCCCTCTTGGCACGCCTGCAGCACAAGTTGAAAGGATCCTGATCAGCACCAAGGATAGTCAGAAGCACCTCTGCACTCAAGTGCTCCGGGACAGGTAGATCCAATCTGCCTGGAGACTCCAGGTCCAAGGCCAGCTCATTGCTTAAGATCCAAAGGGTTTTACACAACTCACCCCGCAAGTACCTTTTTGGTAAGGTAGCCATTTAAAAACCGCAAGCCTGATTGACAGCTCTGTTTGACAGCTAAAGTGCACCTCTGCAACCCCACACCCCCGAGCTAAGTAAAATTGTGCTAGCAGTTGTGAACTGGTATAGGGGGCCCCCCGAGACATTAACTCTGAGTGGGTTCAATTGAACTCACTCTCTAGGTAACCAAATTGCATCTATGTGTTTTTCCCATTGACCACAACATTTATGTTTTACACTGCCAAGTGCTGAATTAAGGCTTGAAAATTGTTAACTCTGGTTATCCGGTTTGAATCAACTTCGTTTTGGTGTCGAACAGTATATTAAAATCATTTTTATAAGTTGGTGTTGGATTTCTCGAGTCCGGTCAACTGCTTATCGTTCATGTTGTTGATGTGAAATGCTTACCACACGTTCCCCTAAGTAGCCTGTCTGCTCTATGCCACTCTACCAGGCCTGAGAGAAGGTGTACAAGAGTACCCGGGGTCCATCTTTGTATATTCTGCTAGTATTACATGGTAAGGCACCCCTGCCATACTATAGAATACTTTCACCTTGCAACACATATGAATCCTGACTTCATAGAAAAGCACTAGCTTTTGAGAATAATCCATATTAATTTGGATTTCCTTGTCAGAAATGCAAATAACAGCAGCATAGCAACATAGTACTAGTAAAAACAAATACATAATAAAAATAAAAGAGACGAAAGTACTAAGCATCATTAAGGGGAAATCCCTTCAAAACAACCAGCATTATTACCAGATGCGGACACAACAGCTAAATAATCTTAAAAAGTTGAAATCTAAAACTATCAGTTGAATAGTCAAGAAACTATTTACACTACCTTTCTTGAAACGGTCATGCAGCTTAGCAACCGGCATATGAACACTATTTGCCAGACTAAGTGGCAAGTTAAAAGGAGCTCTGCAAAGAGGAATAAGAGTCATCGGAAGAAAGTGTGCTTGTACAAACCTAACATCTTCAATTTACTCTTTTCTGGGCTTATATCTCATAACAGAGATAAACATTTCTGTTCATGGAATAAGGTTCTAGTTGGGAGAACATGTTGCTTATCTTGAGACCCTACCTGTTGGTTAGAATATCTAAATGCACTATTTCAAACCTTAACTTGTCATCTCAAATGACTGGTGGCCAGGATCATTGGTTCAACTATATTATGTGGGCCAGACAAGCATGTGAAGCCCTTAGGCATTCACAAACAAATATTTCATTAGAGGACACCCTTTCACCATCGCCCAGAAGGATAATAAGTGACTAAGAGCGGTGTCATGAGTGATGGTTGAAGAAAGAAGAGTGAGGAACTTTAGATGGATCTTACACCTTTAAGCAGATAGTCCCTCCTAACCGGCAATAAAAATTGTGCTTTAATTAACATCTGTTCCACTGTAAAACATGTAACAGATTTTTTAGGTACTCTGGCAAGTGGGGCTCAAAGTTATATTTTTTACCAAAACAAGGTTCTTTAATTCCTCCTTGCCAGACATTGTGGCTCTCTGTCTTAATGGGGTCACTATCCTTCATCGCCCGTGACCTAATAAACAAGAGGGTGAAATTGCTATCATAGCAAATGCTGAATACTCTGAATTCTCCCTAATGAAGTTGTCCACTGTAGAGGTCCTGGGTCAATTGCATCTGCATTCTCTCTCTGTGAGTGGTGTTTTATACGACTGCCCTCCCACTCTTGTGGGTTGATTTGTAGATTCTTTCCTAGACCTTTCACAATCGCTGTGAGTATCTCAGTTTAATTTTTTAATATCTGGGTACAGCCTCAAATTAGTCAACTAGCAACTAAATAATTTATTCGGGGAAGGCCTCCCTAGAGCTTTGGCAGTGTTTTGAGGCACACCCACCAGAAAGGTCATGCGTTGGGACCAAAATTCGACATACTGAGACTGCTCTGTGGGGAAAATATGCCCCAGGTTTGGTCTGATAACTATCTCAGCAAGTTCTCTGCAAAATTAAACAAAAAGAAAGAAATAGTTTCTGAGCAGCATAAACCCCACCATGACACAGTTGTCCCATCCCTGGGGAAGGCCAGCTTCTGCGGAATTCACTCACTCATCACAACTGATAGGGCTCTTGCAGTGGATTCCACAACCAAGGACTACAATAATGATGCCCAATGTGTTGATACAGCCCTAAATGCAGTGCTGCCTTTAAAGAAGGTTAGCACTACATGAGTAAGGCATTTGGCCCCTTGGTACAATCCCTCCCTAAAGGAGACCAAGAACCCCATAATAGACCTGAAAGAATCGGACATCCGGACGACTCCACTTCCGCCAACTCAAGAGTTTTTAAAGTCCTTAAATCACTATAAATGCATGTTACTTACAACTAAAGTTTTATACTATGCTAGTAAGAGCCTAGCAGCCGAAAATGCTTCTGAGGAAATCTTTACATTAGTACGATCCGGGTCCACCAAAAAAGTAGGCTTTAGCGGCTGCTGAGAATTCACAGCTATGAGCAGAAAACATCTCTAACTGATTTCAGGAAAACAATTGTAGCCATCTGCAATTAACTAGGATCTAAGACACAGAACAGGCTGTCCGGTGAGAATGAATTAGTCTATCTCCCACTCCGGGTTCACAGTGTGCCTCAATCCGGGCCTTTTAATGTCAGCTTGGCCGATAATTGCGATATTATACTATGCTTTCCCAGTGGGGTCTCTGGGATCAGAGATTTATCGACAGCTCTATATTTGGATCATTTTGCACCACTTGATCCGAAATAATTTAACTCGATTGACTGGTCTATTTCATCAGGCTTGTGGATAGCAGCCAAGTCTGAACTTGAATACCATTTGCCGGAGGCCTGCAACAGCTATTTAGCTAACACCTCAGTCCAGCCAGACTGACACTTATTAAAAACACGTATGTAGATAATTCTTCCCTATTCAACTTTAGAATAATCTCTCAACTCCTTCTTGCAAATAAAATGCTGGAGAAGCATGAGGAGTATATCTGTTTGTCTCAAACAAAACCAGATTCTTGAGACTGTTCCGACCTCAACACAGAACAGCACTGTTTGTCCTGGGTGAACAGAGTCTGTTGGCGGACAAGGGAAATCAGGTGGCTTTTGGTGCTACTTGATTTGTCTGCCTTCGACAAAGTGTCATATTCTATTAGTCTGTCCAGAATGTCGGAGCCAGCATTGGCGGATCTGTTCACTTGTTGACATCATTTGCGAATCAGCTCACTGGTTGAGCAACACCTGTCTAAAGGATATGAATCAAGAGGCGTACCTTCTCCGTATATCTCACAATTGCATCAAAAAGTCTCTCAGGGTTTGGTGCGGAGCTCTACACAGTTTAATATACATATTCGTCCTCTGGCAAATTCAATTGGATCTTTTGAGCTGAGCTGCATGCATTTAGAGGAGATACTCAATCCCCACAGAGCAATATGGGTCTGCATCCACCCTCTCCATCCATATATGTATCCAGTGCTTAATTTGCGCTGGTGTTTTTAGGTGCTCTGCACTGGCAGTTATTAATAAATAAGAGCACCTATTATGGGATTACACGGTACAGTGGTGCTGTGAGTCTATTCTCACGAATTTATCAGTGCAGTGTTAATTTAAAAATGATTACTCAAGCACATAGATAATGCTGGTACAAGCATTCAGCAGCGTTGGCAGTGCTGTTCATAGTACCAGCGGGAGTGGACTCCTATGGAATGCCTACGGCTCTGGCACTCCCCGTTTACAAATTAAGCACTGTCTGCTGTTACTTCCTAGTTGAGCTCAAACGCATACAAGTTTAATTCTGACAAAACAGAGGTGCTCTGGATTAAAAATCTACCTATGCAACCCTTTCCATCCAATTTCTAGCCTCCATCTTGGTCTGTGTCTCCTGATCAGTTGAGACCAGTGAGAAACCTGGGTTTTTACCTGAAGTCTACTCTCTTTACCAAGACAAGTCAACCCCTGTCGTCCACATGCTGTTTATTGTTCGATACGGAGAACAAATCTGCCACTCCTTCCAGTGGCAGTTTGCCGCGTAGTTGTACAGGTGACCCTTTCCAGACTTTAGACTACTGCAGTTTCCTCTTTTTGGGTGTAACTTTGGGCTAGTTGAAAAAACTCCAACATATTCAAAATAGAGCAGTCAAACATGCTCTTACGTTCCTTGGCATGAATCTTCCACTGCATTGGCTCCCAGTGGTGGCAAAAAGGATTGCTTTAAAATCTGTCACATTCAGAGCATTTTATCACATTTACCACTGTATCCCAGGAACAGGTTCACATGCTATATACGGTCGCATACTCCAGTCCATGATGCTTCGTTTCTGTTTGTACCTACATTTAACTGGATTCTATGTGGCAGCAGCACTTTCACGGTAAAGTCGGCCAAATTATGGAGCACACTTCTGTTAACTTTAGGCAGAACACAGGCCATATGTTGCTCTTTAAGAAAGCCCTAAAGACCTGGATAAATGTTCAGTATGTGCATTTTCCTTCTATGATGTAGCCCTTTCTCTCAGTGCTCGGACACATGTATAGGTAAGCTGTGCGCTTAATAAATACATGCCCATTAATTTCACAAACTCCCAAACAAAGTTTCTATAGGCATCTGCATTTTATGAAGGAATGTGTTTTGAGTAGTAAAGAAATGTAATACCAATCTGAGTAGAGCTGCGCTTAAACCAAAGAATTAGAAAATAGTTTCTGCTCATGCAGCTTATTTCTTTCAGACACCAGATTTCTTATAACCGATGCAAAGCAACGTTTATGACTCAAGCAGTGCCAACGTCTACATGTATTTTGATGAGATGATGCTTTTCTGTACTATAAAGATGCATACTGCACTAGTCTGCAGGGCATGCCATGATACATACTTGCAGTCTGAACATGTTTAATTTAGACTCTTAGTAACAGAGTCGAACTGAAAACAAATTCAGCTTAGCTCTCATTTTATCCACATTTTAGCTCCTGGAGGTAAACCAATAAAGCCCAGATCACATATTTTTTTAATTTCTTCCAAGTTCGGTGCAGTTTCAACTTTATGAGAGACCCATTCAATTAGTTTTTGTCATTACTACTGCGTGTATATAAATGACTGAGAAAGTGTACCATTTGGAAACATTTTCAAGTTCATTCATGTTGGTTAAGCCTACATGCTTGTGTGTCCAAGACTTACGGCCTCTGTTTCAGGGTATGCAGAACGTGATGGCCAGAAGTGTAGGTGTACAGGATAGGGCCAACATGTGTTGGTTCCACTGGGCGGGTGGGGAACCAGAAGACTAGGCTCTGCTATCTCACTGCTTGAAGCTGCTTGAAACCTGGCTGGTTGTCGCTTACTTGTAGTACTCGACCTTACACTTTACAAAGTAGGATGCCAATAAGCTTCACATTAGGAGGCTAAAATAAAAAATAACTGTGGGCTATTTGTTTCCCCTCACTCCTCCCTCTGTACAGTGTACTTAGTTTTGTAGGAAAGATGTAAGAGGAAGGGGTTGATCTACATATGATAGGACCACGAGTGTTGCTATGAGCGTAACATTCCATATCCTTAAGCAAACAAAGTAACTCAGATTCGGGCAACATAGACAACAGTATCAGACGAAGCATCTATGTAAGAAAGCAAATTTAGGGTAAAGGTGTACCCTCTGAAATCTTTAACTAAAATAGATTTCTAACTGAAAAACTGGTAACCACTTTAGCTATGTGACTAGTTTGAGTAACCCCTAGTTATAGCTTAACACATAACCCAAGTATAAATGCTATGCAAAAGAGCAGTTCATCAAATGCTGAAGATTAAACTTATCACACAAAATACAAATTCAAAGACGGCAAGGTTTCAAGTTTAAACGGTAGGAAGTAGTAGTACAGGTAAAGTGGTAGGTAGTACTAGCTAAGTCAATATATTTCAATGCCAAAACAGAATGTGTGGTCTGGCTCACTGATAAATGGGTCAAGGTTTATGCATTTTAGAGGGTCCTTTAAGAATAATTGTAAATTAAGCTATATAAACTCAACAGATATTTAGGATGCCACTTTATGACGAAATATAAAAACAATAGTTCCGCCAAATAAAAAAAGGCTACATCTACTTTTTCGGCGAACCAACTACTTTTAAAATGGTTTGGTGAAAATTGTTAACTTGTCATACATCAGATATATGGTTGTGTGATGTTTATGTGCTGCCAGGTGTGCACATTTTTTCAGTTTTCAAATGCCACATAACCATACACACATTTGTGCGTGTACATACACCCATATTGGATGATAATAAAATGAGCATATCTAGCACTCAGAACCAAGTTTCCTCTATCAACACTGATGTAGGAGGTGAGGAAGACTAATATCCCTTTTGACACTGCACAGTATTGTGATTCCCTGCAGGGACTACCTATATTTAGGTAAGTGGCTGCATACATCAATGTGAATCTTTGCATCTCATCTACTGCTAAAGTACCACACAGATTTTAGTGCTGTTTGAGTTAAAGAACAGAGATGAAAACACTGCTCAAACGTATTCAACATTCTTCTTTAATTAAAAGAATGGTAATAATTTAATGGGATAGTATGTTTCTCTGATAAACACAAAATATCCGTAAGTCAGTTGATAGAAATTAAAGTACGAAATTGTTCTATTGTGCTCCCTGGCTAAAGAGGCAGTAAACTTCCAGAACATTATCCTTTACCAAAATCCATACTATATATGGGCTACAACTGAAAGTGACCTAAAGCTAAAAAGCTCTCTACATGTATGTCAAACAAGTTAACAACATCCAGTCCCATAAACTAAACCTATTCTGCAACTAAAAGGACTTATTCTTAATAAAATTTGTCACTAGAATTTAAAAAACCTTAGTTAAGCACTGATAATTTAGAAACATCTCTGGATGCAGAATTTAAATTAAACACATATACAACATACCAATTAAATACATTTCACAACAGTTGTTTATTCAAAAAGCAAGGCTAATGCATTGAGTCTATATCTATGTTCAGCAAAGCCATGAGCAAACACATTGGCATACACAAATTGAATGCAAAACCAGCAAGCTGCAGTTAGTTCTAGAAACCTCAGCACTAGCCCTCTGCAAGGCAAGGCACTCATTAAAAGAAAGATGCAGAATTACCTCGGGATGAACCTATCCTGGAAAGTGAAGAACGCCGGAAGGAGGGATAACCAAAGTAGCTAATATCTTCTGAAAACATAGCATCAGCATCAATAATGACACTGGGGTGAGCAGAATGAATGTCAGCGTCCAGCAGAGACATTAGATCCTCTATAAACACAAGGATCATAAGTGATCAACCAATCAAGTAAAACATAATTGCCAAAAGACACAACGCATGCATTTATTATCACTTAAGGATGCAGCTGGGTTAGCAATTACATTGTTTCTCTAGAAAAACAGCATTTATCACATTTAAAATCCTTGCTGGATTTACAAAGTGGGAAACTGCAAATACCATTGGTCATTCCACTAGACATTTTATTGCTCATCCTATTTAAAAGTGATGCAAATAGGGATTTTGTATTCTTAATATGTCTAAATCATTTAAATGTTGTATCCTGTGCACAATGTGTTTAGCATGTATTTTATTTTAACCTTCAATTGAAAAAGTTGACTTGCACAACAGTTATTTATAGATATTAACCGATTCACAATCTGAGGTTCATTTATATGTTTATACAGAAATGGAGGAGTACAAATATCCTACTATGAAAGCAATTAAGTGGAAGGATACACAAACCTCCTGGCAAGTAGGATTCACTTGCTGTGTCATCACCATCATCTCCATCTTCATCATCTCGACTTAACAAATTGTTTACTGCAAGATTTACATCAAGATTGGTTCTCTGAAGTTCTCGAATTATCACACTTCTGGATTTTCCTTGTAAAACGACTTGTGCCTGTCCAAAACCGAGCAATTTTTTGATTAGTTTTACTCCGTCGCACCAATAGACATTAGAGGATTTACATATCAGATTTATGTGAACAGCAAAAACCATCATATATTCGTACATTTTTATTTAGGTACTGTAGCACATTTCTCACTAAATGAAAACATTTAGGTGGGCTGACAAGCTGCAAGGAAGTTAACAGATAAACAGAACCTTAATAGGAGGAGGGCCTTAAGAGGAGTTCTATCATTCTACCTTAACATCTAAAATAACTCATGGACTACTCTTTTTCAGTGTTTTCATGGGGGTCAATATGCACAAAATGAGGTGAAATTGGCCGTTGGGTACCATACAATTAAACGTTCAGGTGCAATCTGTCAATGGTGCTAAATGCTTACTACTGGCATGGTGGTCAAATTACTACACTTTTTTGGGGCGAAAACTTGTATTAGTGTTTGTTCAAAATACATAGGTTATAAGTGCAATTTCACCAAACAAAGAGGTATAGTGCATTATATTCATTTGTTATGCTGGATTATAACAGTATAGTCAAATCCCTACACTTAACACCTACTAGTTTATATTTTAATCAGATGTAATAGAACCATTCCAAAATCTGAACAACGTGAACAGCAGAGATGCTGAATTTACTGGTGCAAGGGTAAATGCAATGTTCAGTTATGCTGATTATCTCCTGTAAGTAACAATTTTAATTAATTTCATGAAGCCCAAAGTGAGAGGCGTTAAAAACATCTATGCCTACCAAACACCACCCTAGGGCAGCTGATGAAATAATTAAGTATTGCCCCCATTACAGACCAGAGCTATCAGGCAAAGTTTCAAAAGAAACAGTTTTAAAAAGTTAGCTTTGCCATTAACAATGGTAAAAGAAAAACATTTATGGAAGTTTTATAAATTATAGTGCAATATTGGAGTGGGGTTTTATCAATTTTCTTTATATTAGTGTCTTACTTAGCATCAAGATCTAATATATACATTACAGTGTAGTCAAATCTAATGTCACTACCTCAACAAAATGTTGCATCACTAAGCTCACTACATAAATGCATGAACAATAACCCAAGGAGAGATACCATTACATTGTCAGCTCCCTCAAGCCCTAAACCCAAAAGTCAAACAACAATGCAAGTGAAAATGTAAAAGGAGGTGACAATGTGAATGCAACCACATACAATTATAACCATGTAAATGTCTCAATCTAAAGTAGGAGTAGTGTCTCATCTGCAACGGTCTTTTTTTACTTTTCTCAAATTTTTGTACAGTGATATTTTGCTGACTCTCAGACATTATCCTGCAGGTGGACACTGTAACCATTTCAGTCTACTAAATAAGACCCGAGAGGGGGCGTGGCCAAGATGGCAGACGGTTGAGACGTGTTTGAGTCTCTCTGCTCCCCGTCACCGGGCCCAGTCACCTAGAATAGCATCACCCTGAGGTGGAATCTACCGAGGCAATAGGCTGCCCTGCTGAAGTGCCGGAGGATCCTCGTGGCCTCAAAACAGTGTAGACACGCTTCCTTTAACCCTGGATCTAGTGGCGGGGGCGTGGCCGGTGTGCCAAGAGCCTGGGCGCTTGGTCAGCCGCAGGAGTCAGTCACCTTAGAGGCCGTCTCTCTCTCTCAGAGGCAGGCCGAACAGGCAGAGCGGCGGAAAACAGACTGACTCCTGAGTGGGTGGACATGATCAGCAGAGGCGAGAGAAGGCACGGCTACCCCATGATGGTCAACTGCTCCGGGGACACGGAGGTGAGATTGGGAAGAGACAAAGCCGCCATGACCCTGAGGAGGGCCCTGGGCTCCCCGGCCCCCCGAACGAGCACCCTGACTGGGGATCCATCAGACAATAGAAGATCCTGACGCAGCGGGTGGAGAGGGAGGGAGGCCTCCGGGAGGAGCAGCCCCGGAGGAAGGTAAAGAACGCCCCGGTCCCCTGGTGCCACATCCTGCCCCCAGTGAAGGGGGCCTGCTGGACAACAGCCACAAGGGCTTCTGCGGGCCTGATTCAGCAGTAGGAACCAGACCATAGGGAAGCAGCGAGCAACCGGGCCATGCTGGTCGCTGCCCGCCCAGGGCCACGCCCCCCTCCCAACTGAGCAGGAGGGCCTACCTGCAAAAGCATTACTAGGTCAATGATTTAAGCATTGGAGCACAGAAGACCCAATGTACATGAACCTAAATGGCCCCTCAATCTCGGCTGCTGGGGGAGGGAACCAAAGTAAGAGCATACTATGTTGGCCCCTAGTGAGGGGAATCTAGCTGTCCCCCGCCTGATCTGAGAGATTTACGATCAGAGCAATGCGGTACATGCAGGCAGCTGCAGAGGATCCCCACCCGCTAGTAAGCCCCAACGAACCCTACGAACATTTAAAGGGTGACAGTAGAGCTTGTCACGGTGGGTGCGTGTCCGGGCCGGTGGCAGCAACTGGGTCTAGCCACACACATCGGGTGGGGTAACTCGAGAGCACAGCCTGCCCCACTGCAGAGACCTGGATCGAACCTGCAGAGAATTCAATTCCAGACACCGGGGCTAACCCTCGCACCCAAAGCAGGTCCTCTTAACATCTCGATAACTCTATTTCAGACAGTTTCCTGGAACCTCATCTATCCACAAACATGGCGCCTACAAGGGGGAAAAAGGATTGCAACCTTAAGGACAAGCTCTTAAAGTCAACAAAAGGACCGGGGGTTGATACACTTTCTACGAAGCCCCTAGAAGGGCCCTCTGGCACTGGGGTTCCGGATGAACCGATTACTCGTCCTTATCTAGAATCACTGTTCACCTCGTTGCACGAAGATCTTTGGTCCTTCAGGAAGGAGTTCACACAGGAAATGAAAGAAGCCCGGCGTGGCCTAGGGGAGCGAGTCTCCACGGTGGAAGACCATGAAACAAGCAGGGAAGAAGAAATAGAGCAACTCCAACAAGAGATACTCCGGCTCAGGGACCAGCACCTGGTCTTCCAAGCCCTCACAGATTTGGAGAACAGATCACGTTGAGATAACATCCGCATACAAGGGGCCCCATCTGGGGCCGAAGGATCAGAAATCACCTCCTTCGTAAAGGAACTCTTCAGATTCATCCTGGAGGCTACCCCTGAGGTGGACATCAAGCTCAACAGAATGCAGAGTGAGCCCAAAGCGCTCGCCCAAACCCCCACCGCCTGATATCCTCACGTGTGTACACTATTTCCCCTTGAAGGAGCGCATACTCCTACGGGCCGGAGATAAACATCCCTTAATATATCAAGGCTACCATCGGGTCCTATATCAAGGCTTCACAACCACGACCCTCCAGAAGCGTAAAGCCTTCCGCCCTATCACCGATTTCCTCCATTTGGCAGGAGTAAGCTACTCGTGGGGTCATCCTTTCCACCTAATCTTCCGCCATGAAGAGAAACTACACCAAATTTGATCATTGGGGGAAGCACGCCGCACAATGGACTTGAAGGGCGACCCATCTGTGCCTATGCGGAGCGAGAAAAGAGAATCAGACGGGATTAGCAACCGCGGACGGGGGGGTATACGGAGCCTTCCCGGGCGAGCATCGCCTGGACCCTTATAGAATAGCCAGAGGAAGGCAGGTAGTCACAGACTCACTATCCGGAGTGTCCTCAAGAACGGCAACACCATGAACTACGCAGGGCTCTCGTTTCTGCTTCTTTTCTCTCTTCCAACTCTGCCTTCTCACACTGCTTGTGCTTTGGGAGGGTGCGGGGGGGGGGCCACACCCACGAAACCCAACTTGTGAACAGAAATGGTACCAAAATCACTGTAGCATTATGAACAACTTTACCACACTATGGATACGCTATTTAAGTACAGTCTATGGGAGACTAACATGCTGCAAAGTCAATGTAGTTGGCCAAGGGCATGAATATACAGCAGTACTTTAACAGGTAAGAAACACAGCCCAGAGCAAGGAATGCACATCCGTGACAGTTACCCAGTGAAGTTACACTCCTCTGGAAAAGAAGTAATGTTTAGCCGATGTCTGGAGGAACACCCAAACGCAGACCAGAGATTATACAGATTACTCATTCATACATAAAACATATGTCAGGTTAGACTATTTCCTGGGTTCACACAAACTTACCTCTCGGGTACATGGAGTCCCTATTAAACCCTGATCCCTGTCGGACCATGCGGCCCTAGTGGTTACAATTGAAATCCCAAAACATAGCATTAATCCCAAAACATGAAACCTGAGAAATAGTCTCCTGCAACGACCTGAGAGTGTAGGTCAAATCACTAGAGCTATCAACAACTATCTGGCCATCAAGGACAACCCGGATACTGCCATTTCCTTCAAATGAGACGCATTAAAGGCAGTGGTCAGAGGGGAACGGATCCGGCAAGTACGCTTCGACCTCTCATGGCTTGGGAGGATAGCTGCAGTGCAAATGGCAATCCTACCCCGGTTCTTGTATCTATTCCAGGTCCTGCCAATTGTACCACCACCGGGCTCTCTTCGCTCCCTCCAGGGCAATTTAAATCACTTCGTCTGGGCCGACCGGCGCCCCCCAACTCCGCAGAGACCTAGTTTATAGGACCCTCCTAGAGGGTGATTTGGGGGTTCAGGAAAGAGTCCGGTACTACCAGGCCACCCAACTAAGAATCTTTGTGGAGTGGTCATGCGCATAGTCGGAAAAACATTAGCACTTTATGGAAAGGGTGCTTGCAGGGCAACCCCTATGGAGGATACCCTTCCTCCCTAAAAACGTACTGCCCCCCAATTTATGTATCTCCTCAATCACCAAACCAGCACTAGTGATATAGGTGGCGACTCGAAGGAACTTCACTTCCTTCCCCTCTCCCTGACACACATAGTAGGGAATCACAATTTTACACCAACCCTAACTGACCCAGCGTTCCACTGCTGGGACCGATCGGTGGGACACATGTTCAACACGGAGGGTTCCATCCCGTTTGAATCTCTTTGCCAAGAGCACAGACTCCCTGAAGGTGAGCGCTGGCATTACAAACAGATTCGTCACTGGGTGATGCAACCCACAACTAATTTAGGAGGCACGACGACACCTTACCCCATATAAACACGGGCTGATTTCTAGCACGTCAAGCACACGTCTTGTCATCCATCTGTAAAGTCTCATAAGGCCGGAGAGCTCAACCACCAAATCCCCAGGTCAAAAGCGATGGGAGTTGAAGACTGGTCGGGAGTTGTCTCCGAAAGAATGGTAAGACATCCACTATTGTGCTCAACATACAGCCCATAATGTCTCAGGCATCGAATCAGCAACTAAGATCATAACATAGTGATATCTCACCCCCAGACTACACAGACACATGCCATCTAGATCACCCGACTGCTGGTGCCAATGTGGATCTCCTGGCACACTACGACATACTATGGGAATGCCCAAAACTAGTTGCGTACTAAGCACAGGTTTTTAAGGACATAGACACACACCTAGAAACAGAAATCCCCAGATTCCCAGCTTATATCCTTCTAGGACTCCCTAACGCACTTACCTTCCCATTAAAGTCCCGCAGAGGCAGACAGATTGGGCTAGCACTACTGGCAGTCATTCAGAATATACTAGTGCATTGGGGTACCGAGCACATTCCCATTCATCAAAGATGGCTACACAGATTGTGGTACATAATGGGGAAGGAGCGATTCATCCTCACTAATGAATCAAGGCTCATCATTCCCTTAGCTCTGGAAGCCCTTCTTAAACCTCTTGACAGAATTTCACGAACTCACATGCCCTAAACACTTACGCCTACTTCGCCTGTCGCAGAGCAACACAGCACATACTTAAGGACGCTAATTCAGGGCGGGATGTGGGAGACAGTGGCATGTTTCTTATTTACTTCCAAGCGGGACTCGGGTCCGGGAGGTTGGGGGGCGTTATGGGGTTACTTTACAAATGTATTCATCGCAGCCTGTGGTTTACAAGCCATCAAGCCATCACTGTATGTTATAACTACAATAAAGAAATTTAAACCATAAATAAGACCTGCAAGAGGTTCAATTCTCAGAAACACAACTTCAGCAATGAAATGAAAATGAGCTGTCTCTTTAGGGGAAAATCATTGACATTGGACTTTTTGGGCCTAGTGCCTTGGATTAGACATATCTGTTCTTTCTTAATTTGAAGACTGAAGTAACGATACCCTTTTCCACAATAAAACCCAACCTTCTAAGAGAGACTAGTTCTTTTGTTGAAGCAGAAAAACATCAGAGCCTATAATGCATGGGTTTTACCCTAAAAACTAAAAAGCAAGGCTCGAATCCATTGTAATAACACACTATTATTTAAGAACGTAGAGTACAATGTGATGTGTTTGAACTGTTAAATTTTATGTTGCATCATATTTTGTTTACAAATAAATGGATTTGGGGAGCTAATGTGAGTATTAAATAATCATGAAATGTGTGACAACTGGAGAAGGCAAACCTTGCCAAGAAACAGAATTCCAATTTGTCTTCTCCCCTTTCAGAATTTCATATTTTGCCTATCTAATAAGTATACTCTACTTCCAAGGACTTATGAAACCACCCTGTGCTTATATAGAAGTGTTTCTGAGTCAGCACCTTTAAGCAGCATGCAAATACATGCAAACAAACAAGTTCAGAATAAACCGGAGCAAATGAGGGTTACTCATGGACAAATGACAGAATAAGAGCGAAACATCCAGGGAGAGACAAAGTAAGCAAGAGTCAATCACCCAGAAAGGAGAAAACAAAGATGGGAGAGACGAGTAGAGGCGTATATCCAAAGAGAGCCAGATGAGGCACCTAGGCAGGACAAATGACGGTAGCAAACAGCAAAAACAACAAATATAGATGAAGCTATCGCACAACTGCGCATGACAGACCAGAAGGCAGACAGAAAGGAAGGGCTAGAGAGCGCGATTTCAAAAAAGCAAGTAGACAAAAATAAGAGGCAGTTAGACAGCCAAACAAAGACAGATAAAAAAAACATACCAAATGAGGGATGTAGGAAGAAAGAGTGAGAACAAGAGATAACCTATTCATGGCTGACATCCAGAGAGAAACTGGCATTTAGAGACATTTTCAGAAATCCTACTGACATCTGTATGCCATTTGTAATTCTTTTCTCCACAGATTGTTGCATTTCTAACCATCTAAATGCATGCCAAATCTGCATGCCAGTTGACAACCTCTCATTAGGCAGGTCACCAACTACTCCTTCTAAGCGGGAAACTACTGCCCAAAACATGGCTTCAGTCACTACAAAAACGCTTTTTTCAAGCCATCAACAACAATTTTCTTTTTTTTTTTTCTTTCTAAGTGCAGCACATGCAACAGGTGCCAACATTGCCCAATGTAATGGCTCTCAAATTATTAACCTACTAAGGCCAAAAGATAGATTGCATTGCGAGGTTTTTAATTTGTGACCTACAAGTCACACACAGATGCCAAAAGTGAGCAGTTAAATTGTGGCCATTTTCAAGGTCAAGCTGCAAATTTTACCATGGTCCGTTTTACCATTCACTTGTGTGCCTTCTATATACTACCAGGCATAGTCCTATTTTTTCCCTTTCTCTGGGCTCTTAGCCAAATTGTGCCACTATAGTATCAATAGGTCACTCATCCTTCGTCGCCCCACTCCTTTTCAGAGTTGGTGCCTGCTTCTTGGTAGACAGGCCGTCTTTCCCACACCCTCCTCTCTTGTGCTCCCTGTACCTACAATCCCCTAACAGCTAGCTGCGGACAGACCGACTACAGGGTACTTGATTTTGAAATGTTTGCCACACTGACTATCCTCCAGTCCTCTGCTCCTTCAACAGGACCCCAGGCTCTACTCCTCTAGGCCTGCACCTTTCTCTTCCCACAATACTGTGGAACCAGGGGGGCCACATGCATCTTCTCCCATCCACATAAGCGGGGCTGTCAGGACCAAACAAGCATAGGGTGACATCCCTTAGCGATTGAGCAGTACCCTTCCTTGGATTGAGCAGCTCAATGATCCGATTCTACACAGTGGCTACTAAAACAAATGAAAAAAATAATAACTACCAGCAATACCATGATCAGTCGGATAGCATCAATGGCCAGAAGGTACATGCAGCTTGCTGGGTTTACTTAGTTTTTGCAACCTAGAAGGCCAGGAGCATCAAAGCTGATCACTGTCTTGTAAAACCAGAGAATACAAAACCCAATACCCTCTTAAATAGATACCCATGATTTCATAAAAAACTAGGAGGACAAGGGTATCACAAGATACTGTCTGTAAACATTCCCGATTGGCTCACGGTGACACTATGGAAGCTACACCAGGCAATTCACACATACCAATGCCAATACTTCCATGGAGAATCGTACAATTAAAGCACCACAAGATCCTTCAAATACCAAAATCACTGTAGCATTATGAACAACTTTACCACACTATGTATACGCTATTTAAGTACAGTCTATGGGAGACTAACATGCTGCAAAGTCAATGTAGTTGACCAAGGGCATGAATATACAGCAGTACTTTAACAGGTAAGAAACACAGCCCAGAGCAAGGAATGCACATCCGTGACAGTTACCCAGTGAAGTTACACTCCTCTGGAAAAGAAGTAAAGTTTACCAAAAGCCTAAAACCATAACAGGGCAGTCTCACCTAATTTTATGAAATGGCAGTGGTGTACGAAATGGATAAACGTGCTAAAGACATGCATTAGCTTTGACATATGTACAAAATGCAATGTACTGCACGACATCCATATTCCAAGTCAAGTCTCAACGTACCCAAACTGATTACATTATTTCTGCAGCCATAATTAATCTGTATCCCATAATTACAGGTATCAGTTACAAACAATCCACATGATCTGAGCATTCCTCACTATTTGAAAAGCCAACATACTGATTCTCAGTCCTATTTTCTTGCTTTGATTACTATTCTCTTCCAGTTCACACTGTCACAAGTATCTGTCAATGAATGTATAAACTCTACACAAAGCAAACCTCTACCACTCGCATGTCTTGACTAGACTACTTCTGCTTTCTCTTATCTTTAGATGTACTCACATCCACTGTTGGGTTCCAACTCATTTCTATGCCCCTTTTAATTTATGCTCAATTTCTCCGGTCAGTCTTGTCAAACCTTTCATCCGTGTTCTTTTCTAACTCAATTTCAGGAATTCACTTTCAAGCATAGAACAAGCATTTTCAATGCAACAGGTCTCGCATTATTAAAGTTTGAGATATTGGCATTGCTAATAATAATACAACACCAATAGCTCAAACATTCAGTAATGCAAGACCTATTGCATTGCAAATGCTTGTTTCCTCGTGCATTTGAACCACACTTGTACTATCCTTGGTTTATACCAACCGAGTGGTTCAAAAGCTTACACTGACCATCACTACAAACGTCACTGCAGAACTGCCTGGCACAGAGGAAAAATTGCTCAAAACCGATACTAAATAGTCAGGAGCCGATGTCATCTTGCTGGCACCAGTGCGACGTACGTGATCGTGCCTCATGTCTGCATTGCTGATCTATGAATAGCCCAGAGGTGAACTACGTCCCTTTGGCGTTGTGAAAGCATTTCAGCACTAAACTATTGACTGAGGCCTGTGGTGGGCGCTATGTAAATGTTATTTTTTATTGTTAAATATCAAGGACGTGAGGGGCGGAAATTAGGTCTAGCTAGAGACAGATATTGGGTCAGACTGGTATGTATCAAATATTTGGGAATCCAGTAACAGACCGTCGCCGCTACCGGTGGCAAAATGTTCTTCCTTAGCAGCTAGGGTCACTGTTGCCAGACCCAGATTGCCAATGTGGAAGCTTTTGTAACTTTATTCTGCTTCTAAACCAACTGTGTGCAATACATCCCACGGGGACAGATGGAGCATGTATTTAAATAATGTGAGGAAAAGTGTCCGGGCATTAACTAGTCTGAGGGGGCACCTGAAATTCATGTCCTCAATGAAGCGATTTTCCCCAAGGCAAAATGTACATACATGGAAAACACGTGTGAAATGTGCAGGTACTGCGATCATGTAGCGCTTGGTACTGGAGTTCGCTAGTTTCGATACGCTCCCAGTTTTCACATGCAACGCATGCATTAGGGTGAGGATTTAAGGGAATTTTATGGGATGTCGTTTTAATCGGGGATATAATAAGTGACTTAACAGGAGTGCTCTGTGTTCAAATGCGTTACATGTACATATAGTGCGGTCTCAGTAATGGCATGCTCATGTACGCCGTACTTGAAAAGTTATATTTCATTACATGACGATGTTTCTATAGCGCTCTAATAATATCAAAATAATGGGCGCTTAGAAGAGGTATATGGGTGGTCTGAGACTGGAAATAATGGGGCAGGGACATTTCTCATCTAATGGGGACATGGCATGATGACTACGGGTATGACGTGTTTTAGTCAAAGGCTGAGCACGTGGACAGACCCGTAGAAACAACTTCATAAACTCAGTGCACCCTTCTCACAACAGCCGAGTTCAGATCTCTTGTGTGGTTGTGTGTGAGGGAGAAAGTGAAAGTAACGCTGCATGAGGCTTGCGAGGACGGAAGGGGTCAGGAGATGTGCACACCGCGTGGCTGTATGTGCGCATACACCAACTCAAATCCACCAAAGCCTGCGCGTGCCCATCTCCTGTCCCACTTCCGAGGCAAGTCAGCAACAATAGATCTCGCTGGCGACAGCAGAGCTTCGCGCTGCGTTCGCCAGGCGAGACCTAAGAAGAAATCTTTCTTTCCTCATTCAGTCTATTCCTTCTATCCTCTCTGACATAAGTTTAAGGATTCCCTCCTTTCATTGGACTTAATGACATTGATGCTGCTTTAATCTTGTTCATCATATTCGACTACTTTTTACAGAGTTCAGCACACTCGCAAAATGCACAATAAATATAAACTGAAATAAAATACAAATGTAAGCATTACTGGGCAATGCACATTCAGGATAACATACTTGAGAGATGAGCTCCTCAGGAATGACAGACGCAGGTATAACAGGCTGAGGCTGGCTGCCAAGTAGACCTGACCCTCTATCACGCCCAGTGCGAATAACTCTGGTCTGCCTCCGAGAGTCCCGTGTTCCAGTGGATGATCTTCCAGAACACCCTCCACCGCTGCCCCCTACTCCAGAACTCCAACGGCTTCTATAAGTAAATCCAATTATTCACATTTAATAATACAACAATTTGGAGCCTGTTCTTACAGCATGATACATAAGCTATTATTGAAAATACACAGTGCATGCTAAAATATTTTTCTGTGTATACATGGAACACAGCACAAATCCGTGACTTCACACAGTGAAACCAAGCTCTGACAAATGGCAAACAATTGTAAACAACAAAAATGTACATAGCAATCAAGTTTACCAAATATAATTAGTTCATAAAAACACAAGATCAGAAACCTAGAACCTCAGAGTTGGGAGGCAGAAGATAATCTAAAATGATCAGAGGTTTATAAAGTTGGGACTGTAGTTCCTTCCTGAATTTCATTGAAGAACAAGCAAACCTGGGTGCAAGGGGAAGCGATTGTAGAGTGTCAGTCTATATGGAGAGAAAACTTGTGATGTGTGTATTCTTTACTAGTCTTTTGGATTTACATTGCGCTCGGGGGGGTTACACGAATTATGGGTGTCAGTGGAAAGGACTGGTTTAGAGGGAAAGTAGTTTGGTTGACTGTGGTTTAGTCAGTTTGAATGCCTTACAGAATACAGAGCAGACTGTTATGGATTCTAACATAGCAAAAGACCCAATGTCACGCTTTCAAGATATCAGACACACTGACACTTTCTTTGGGAATAATTGTTAATTTGGGGAATTAATTCCTTCACCACAAGTAGCTTCCACAGAAGGGTTCAATAGATCTATTGGGAAAGGAATGGCCAGAACCTCTAAGGACGAGGGTCTCTTTCAGCAAGACTTAACTTTAGCATAGGGCATCTGGAAATGCATTTTATGTGATAAAGCATTAGCAAATTTCTTAGCGTCACATGTGGTCGTCTCCAAAGTTGCCCCAACTCCAGAGTACTTTTACTGAAAGATTAAAAACAGACCTCAGAAACGCAGATCAGCACACAGGCAAGGGCAAAGGTTCTTTCAATTACTGAATCTGATCTCAAATACAAACCCACCAATTAGAATTTCTATCAAGTGCTGAAGGTTCAGAAAACAGCAGGCAATGTTTAACCTATTCTAAGAAGCTGAATCAACCATAGGACATTATGATCTGAATCAACACTTTGTGAGTTATTCGCATACTCAAGAGTTCGAAGAAGGTTGGTTTACAGAGAGAATGTGCAACAGTAGTGAAGATACCTGAAGTGCTGTACGGCACAAGAGTGAGCAGGTGGAATTATGCCAGTAATAATACTGCATGGCAGCTCTCTAGTACTTAGAACCAATTTAGAGATGGTGGTCAAGGCCTGACAGGCCAAAGGCCCATGCTGCCTTGGGATGTCTTTGGATCTTCAAGCAACCAGCAACCATCCACAGGGCAAGTCAGCAAAGCATGCTCCCACAGCCCAAAGGTAGATTCAGCACCATCTACTGTTTTCACAGAGAAAATATTCAAACCAGTAGTGTTGCTGTCAGTGACATGATTATAAGACTGACTTGGCGAGACAGTTGTTCAAGGAGCCTCTAAGCTAGGGCTTCGAAAAGATCTGTTCATAAAGCCTGTAATGAGGGAGTAGAATTTGACCATATTGATCATACAACTACTGCCGTGGCAGAAGTTGAGGCACGTTTCCATAGCAGTCTTCTTCCTGCTCCAATAGTAGCTACTTTCAGGAAAAATATGATTCAACATGCACTCATGGAAAATAACTTCAGTGAGCAAAGTTCATTCTGTCACTTATGCAAATATTTTTTCTAGTCAAATAGACGCCATTAAATTTGTGTTCAGGTCCCTGTGAATTGCAATAAGAATCAAGTATGCATCTACGCCGGACAAAGATCTAAATGCATACATAGGTAAGTGGCTTTTTGTTACTATCTTGACCATGTCCCTATTACTAGTGCAGCCAAAATACAATGGACTTGGGATCTAAAGAGAATTAAAGAATTTTCAAAGCACCATTAAAATAAAATTAAAGCACTTAATAGAACATGTATTATTTTAAGGGTCATCACAACAATCAGTAACAAACAAAATAATAAAAATACAACTTAATACTGATAAACAAAAACATTAAATTGGTCACAGAAGCACTAGACTACTTACAAACCCGGCCAGTGAAAGAGTTCTACATAATGAGTCACCCCTTAAAATGTCCTTAGATGTAGACACACAGTTATACTATTCAACAACTCAAAGGTTGTATAAGCTTTCAAAGTCGTTTTGCACTGGCTTTGTATCTTCAGAAGCAGTCCACAATGAACACAGGATTAACATTATGAAGCTGATCACATGAAGGCAACAGTGTGCAGCAATAGACTCTTCCGCAGTACAAATGTTAACTCCACAAACACTAACAGCATATACTCAAGTGAACATCTACGGAAGGTTCAATAACTCATGATCAGAGGCAAATAAATGTGATTAAAAAAAAATCCCATAATGAAATTCAACTCTTGCAGCAACCTGTTTTGCATGTGGAGTCAATCAAGAAAAAGTAAGCTCCAACTGTAACATCTAAAAAGGGGTCAGCTGAACACAATCAGATCAATAGGATAGTCACCAGTTTCCACAACTTTCACCGGTGTACCTTATAACAGGGAAGTACATTTTCACAAGATTAAAAGAAAGCCAGATTTTACACATGCAGGTACTCAACATATACTATGAAAGGCTAGAAAAGGCAGCAGAGAATTAACCATGACTGCAGTGCACAACTGCGAGAGAAATTATCTTTGACATACCCAAGGAGGGCTACACATGCACGTTAGTATACCACAGAATGAATGCAACTTAAGAAAGATGTAACTAATCAGGTCACATCAGTCACTGTCACAGAGTATTTAATCATCATTTATGCTGAAGATTGAATTATCATTTTTTAAAGGAATTTTAAGTATTAATGATGCTTTGGATAAAGGGGGTATTAGTAACAGACTGCTAAACTCAAGAAAGGTAATTAAAAAACTGGATGTTAGTATGTCTGAGGGGAGGTTATTTGGTTGGTGATAGCCTCAAACAAGTTCAGTAAACACGCATGTTTCCCACAAATATTTTCAGCAGCTGATAAATTCATTTGTACAAATTATATCGTAGCCTTACAAAAGCCCTTTCACTTACTTCTGCTGGAAGGCAGTGAATCCACTTCGAACCACTTGGAACAATGGTGCAAAGTTCTTTGGAAGGCATGGAAGCCATGTAAACCAACTATGGTTTGCACTACTCATCCAACAAATAATACCTTGGCAGTACCATGAGATTTGTTGCTTTATCAAGTTTGCAACTGGTTGTTCTGCAGTCAAAAAATGATATATACAACACACTAGTATGCACTTAAACGGCCTTAGAGCAATGACCAGTCAAGTGCGAGTAAAGTAAATTCTTAGCTTGGTTTGAGCTTCAAGGGCGATTCATTCATAGATCAACTTAACCACTTCTGCTTTTTGGAACCAGTTTAGCACCAATATTCTGTAAGATTCAATTTCTAAACTTCAATGCAATAGCTCACAAACGGTGACATACATTTCGACTTAGCAAGGAAGAACTAGACCATGAAACAGACTTTTCACACCTATTTCTCGTTCATTATAGGTTCCTGTACTATTCACAATTTTTTAGCAGACTAATGCAAGACAAGCGGGTTCCCCAACTAGCTTTAAAAATCATTTTTAGTAAGTCTTAAAATAAAAGGTAGCATTTGTTTACATAAAAAATGGGAAGCTGCTGCACAATGATTACACACTGTACCTTTAAGGATACCAGCAGTCCAGTAAATAGAAAGCAGTGCATAAACAGTTCCTCAATATATAATTTGCAACTCCATGATGAATCCGCCATTTCTCTGGAACTGTGGTAGTTATGTAGGCATTTTAAGGACATGATTAAGATAGCCATGCTATTAAACTACATGTTGGTAAATAGTGCAATAAAGCAAGCCCCAAGTAAGGATCTTCAATGCATATTAAATTATTGCTATCAGTGACAGACTAATCATTCTGCCAGTCTGGCACGTTTGTGTACTACAGGCTACATGACTCCTTTCAGAGCTGGATGTCCCACTATTAATCAACCAACAAACCACACCCTCTTCCCTCCATGAGCCTAATTTAGTAGCAGTCTTCTGCAGTATGTGGCCTTGCCATCAGAGAACTTCTTTAAAATAGCGAAATTGCAAAGTTTAAGAGGAATTGCAATACATCATCAAATTTAGAGGGCTGGAACACAGCATGCTGACTCAACAGGAGGTGGCTTGAAGATAGTCATTTTCTGGATGGGGGTGGGGTCTCCTGGTACTTGCTACACTATTTACATCTCATTAGCAGAAGATTTGCGTGACCCCATGTCATAAGACCACCCACAGCCTAGGATTAAAAAGGTCCACCTTGGGCTGTAGAACGTGTTTTGTCCTCCATATCCTGAGAGAGGCTGGATAAAAAGGGAGAGAGAGGAAAAAGGCCAAACCAAAATTCTGTAAGTCCTGAAGGGTGTCTCCTAGCATTCAGGGATGCTCTCTGCTAAATTAGAAAATGCATCTAATTGACTGGGCTGGTACACAGCATTATGGATTTTGGAAGGGCTGTGACACTTAAATGGCCAGCATCTCCTCTCCATATGCAGTCGTTGCTTGTGAATGCATGTCAGTACAAAAAAACCTAAGAATTGTATTTGTTAGTTTAAATATTAAAACAATATTAAGTGCTTTATAGAGCACACACATTCTTCAATCAGCACAGTTTATTTCAAACTACACAGACCTATGCTTGTAAGAAGCTTACACTTTGCTGCCCTTCTCTTTTCCACGAAAAGGAGGCAGCTCCTCCTACATGTGCACTGTAAACTCTAGTACCAATTAAGTACAACTGCTTCCATATTACTAAACTCGAGTACAGAAAGGCTCGATTTCAACCCTACCAGAACTTACCCAAGGGTGTTGCCTGCCAGTCTGCCCAGAGTTTCAGAACCAGACAGAAACCATGGGGAGTCACTGGTCCTGCCTGGCCTGGATGTCCTTCCTGCCCCTGAGCCACTGCTCAACTTTGAACTGAAAGCAAAAGATGGTAAATCAGTCATAAAACAATCCCACACGGGTTCATAAAAACAAACCCTGGCATCCCAGGAATAAATTGTTAGGGACTTGGTTTGACAAAATACCAGCATATGCAACACCCTTGGGCAAGGGGCTGGAATTTCTACAAATAGTATTGCGACGTTTTTGCTTCCAGAGATCAGATTCTGACTTGCAGTTTAGGCAAGGGTCATTTTTAGAAAAAGCAACAGAAATGCAAAAAAAGACAAGTTACTTGCCTGTAATACTTGAACTGTGTGATTATCCAATAAAGCAGCACAGTTCTGTAAATTTGAGTTCTATATCTTTGAGGCGGTGATGCCCCTTTGGGTCTTACTACCTAGGAGTTTCACACAACTTTGGATCATGGTGAACTTGCTAAGATTACTACACAAAATGTGTTTTTGAGGGGCTGCCGCCCAAGATGGCAGCGATCTTTGGAAGTCCATGATCATACCCCCATTTTTCACTCATTTATGAGCCTCTGGGAATTGTGGAAAGTCCACTGTCCAGCTAAAGCTATGGGAAGACCATCACAGCTGTGAAACTGCAGAGGGACGGTGGCAGTAAACCCCTGTTATTTATTAAGAATCAACTGACAAGAGCCAAAGGACACCTGATGTTGCCCTGTTCTTATAAACTGAAATATCAACTTAAAATAATACAATTTAAAATAACATAATAAGATACAGACACTATGCTGGTGAACCTTAATTTCAGTAAATTATAAAACAAGTACAAAAACCTTAATGTAAAATATATTCTGGACTCTATATCTAATCCCAGGTCTGTCAGGCAAAATAAAATAATTAAAAACTGGTTACACTTCAGCAAATACTAAGAAAATAATTTTAAAAATCCACGGACCCTTCCAGGGGAATACATACATGAACAGTCAGGATTAGAAACTCAGAATACCATGACACATTAAATAATACTCCAATTCAATGTCTAGTCAGTGTTATAATCTCAAAGAACAATAGGACTTCAACTTGTAAGTAAAAAAATAAAAATGAAAAATCAATTAAACAGAAGAGTCACAAAAAGGAGCATTTGTCTGTTCCTTGGGACTTGTCAGGCCTTCCGATAAATTCTACAAACAAAGTTGTACAAAATGAACCAGACAGAAAGATAAATGTAATAGAACTGCAGTGTGTCTGTATGCAAACTGGATAAATCAGCGGCTTGGAGACCCTGCTGCTGACCATCAGGTATAAACACTTCAAAACGCTTTCGTTTTAAAAATCCACCACCCACACAAAGTCCTATCCAACTCAAAAATGCTTTATGATGCCAAGGCTCGTCAGTGTCCAGTTCAACGGGGCTACAGGGGGCCGGTCAGCAGGTATCCAGCCAGGATACCAGCTAAGAACAAAATTGGTTCCAAGACTCAATGTATTTTCAATGGTAATCAAGGCAGCAATGGGTCAGCACCCACGAGCGTGTCCACAGGATACCAAACTTGGTAGCCTTCATCGCAAAACAATCTGGTTACACTCAAACCCTTTCTATCAGGGGGCACTGGCTGGACTCTCAGGCTCAATTACTTTGAGCCTTAACATCAGAGTGAAAATCTCTAGAATCATACAAGATAGTGATCTATGTTGTACGATTGCTCTGGAAAGAGCATGACTGGAAACCCAAGTGAAAAATAAATCCTTAAAGTCCCTCTTGACTGGGGGAGCAGGAAAGGAACACTAAAAACTAACAACTCTAGACATTGGTCTTCAGTTGTTTCTTTAACTCTGGGCAGCTTTTCTGCAAAGACACCAGCGGCTCAGTCTCAGAACTCCATGGTGATCTTCAATCGGCATGTCTCCCTGACCAAACTGGCATATCATTCACAAAAGGCAAGTTAGCTTTTTTTCTGTTCATTAAAGCTGCAAAGATTCTTCAAAGTTCAGGGCTTGTTCTCAGACCTCAAGGAGGTCAGCCAAAAGTAATACCCCTGGTTAAGTACTATTCCTCCAATCACTAAGGAGCACAATCTTATCTCTTTTTCCTTGTCATGGTGGGTTTTCTCAGAAGGTGGTCAGGCCCGTCACAACAGTTCAAAATTATCTTTTCGATTCAAGACAGACTAGCAAATCCAGAAAGTACCACTGAAAGTAGATGATGCCTTTAACTACACTGTCATCACAAACCATTAAAATTCCAGTTTCAGTGATGGGAGCTTAACCAATGAGTAGGCAGGGTGTCATGTCCACTATTAGACAAAGCACAGCCAGCGGAGACAACCACTATCCTGCAGAGCCTTCTACATTGTGACCAAAAGAGACACCAAACAGTCTTCATAGTCTTGAGGTCGAATAGAAGTGAAAAATACACAAACACAAAAGGGCAAAGGCGCGAGTTCTCAGTTACTTCGAGAACAGGACACCACCTCCATACAAGGGTGTGGTTAAAAAGTCCTGTACAGACACCTGAACTACAAATGGTTCCTATCCGACATGTTACAGCTTGGTAGAACACCATGGATTCTTCGGGAAGTCAAACACTACTACTATCTAAACTTGGTGGTTGTTTAAGTTGGGTTAAAAGGCCATTCATCAAGGGAGCACATACTAATGAGTTTTACTGAGACAGGCAGTGGCATTACAGGAAACAGACTACTTTTCTATTTAATTTGTGACCCCGCTAACCCACCACCTCTGATAAGAAACATATTACAGGTGTAGACTCCCCAGCACCTCCAGAAGGACCAACATGCTCCCCTCACCATGCCACTTGTGTACTGATAGCAATTATCTGCCAGAGATGGTACAAGGAAGAGTAAAGTAAATAAACAAGGAATCATCTTGTGCTCACAGTACTGGATCACCAAATAACAGGCAGGGAAATGTAAAAATACTGCCACCATAGTAATTGCAGTCAATTACATTCTATTCTTCAAAACATTTAGGAAGAGCATCATTCAACACAAAAGTTATCTGTCCTAGGTGTCTGGAAGATAAGTAGTTTTGACGAAAAATGTGGCGAAAAGTGAGGCTGTCCAGTAAAGCTGAATGGTTTAATCATCATGAGAGGGATAGATTTTTTTAACACAATTTTTTATGTAATCAATAGGCTCTCTTCAGATGTTCCTGTAACTTTTGTGATTGTGATTCTTTTAAGGCTCCACTGGGAAAGATTAATGACAGCCACATTACAGAAGATCTTGGGTTTCTTCTAAAAATATTGAGAAAGGTTGAAACAGATGTTCTCATACCATACAGAGACATACATTCTAGTGTCAAACAACTCTTCTTGTGTATCACTAGGGCTGCTGTGATCGTATTAAGTAGGATATGCAACAACTGGATCAGAAGATAAAAGGCCACTTGATAAGATTACAGATACTTTGAGCAAGAGATTTTAATCCCCTGGAGGAAAAAACACTTTTGTAGGTCTGTAGAAATGTTCTCTGAAAAGGAGTATGTTGGCTCAAGAACAGTGACTGTTGGTGATATAAAGAACACACTAGCCCTTCACTAGTACAGCAGCCTGTATTAAGTCCTCCTTCCATGCATCGAGTCTCCACTGAGAATTTATGGCTACCTGTGGGATAGATCCCTTACGATAACTGCAAAAGTTTAATTCAGATGACATTGGAGAAATCCAATGATGTGCTTCTTCTGATGCCTACTCAAAACTTAGAAGTGGAAAGGAAGTATCACCAAACCTAGTAGAACATTCCACTGTTTCTTAAACAGTGGCCTTCTCCTCCCTTAACCCTTTCGATGCGCATGACGGAGCGGTTCCGTCATGCGCATCGGTTGCGCTGTGCATATAACGGAACCGCTCCGTCATGGCCCCGCCCGCGCAATAGAACCTTCAGCACAGCGCGGTAATCCGCGCCGAAGGGGTTAAAAGCTGGTCTTTACCTCCTCAACTCTTGCCTGTACCATATGAGCGAGACGTGTAAAAATGGCACCCTTCTGGAGGGAATCCCGCCGAGTGGCCCAAGGGGAAGGAATAAAGGTAAACCAAAACAGTGAAATGTACGGGGCAACACTCGAGGTCTTGTTACAACAAAAAGTTTAAAAATAATGACGCTTCCAGGTAGGTCTCAATCAAAGCATGATATAGTATAGATGTGTTTTTTTTTTTATCCTCGATGAATGGCTGTCACAGTGGTTCCATACTAAGATGATCTTTCAGCATAAAATAACTGCCTTTTGGTTTCTTGGAATGTGAGGTGGGGAGTCATGTCTTGTGGATTCAAGGTGCAATTTAAAACCATGGTCAAGATTGAAGGATCGTAATATGCCATGGTGATGGTATAGTTAAATGGGATTGGCAGATTTTTTGCTTTAAGAAAGCAACTTTAAGTGTCTTATTTTGTGAACCCACCAATTACTTTGTTGACTTTTCTCCCATGAGCCCTGAAGAAGTGGTTGGCGAGTCACTAAACTTGTGTTGGTTGTGACTGTATCAGAGTATCAAGAACTATAATAGGGACTTGCACTTTGTTTTAAATGTGATTTTTTTTTAAAAAGTTATCACTAAAGAAATTCTGGATGAAGTGTACTGATATAACAAGTAAAAAAGGTTTTGAAACACAAAGTCACTTCTAGGTTCACAGAGCTAGGCCTTATAGTTGCTTAAAAGCCTAAACACTAAACGATGGAAAAACATTAGATTTGTTTCTTTGCGCTACGCCCTCACTCACACTATTTCTCTCCATATGTGGATTTAGAATATCCTATCAGAGTAGGTACCTAAAACATCCCTGAGCTCCTCGGAGCCCGGAGGGAGCTCAGGGAGGGGGGCCGGAGGGAGCTCAGGGAGGGGGGCCGGAGGGAGCTCAGGGAGGGGGGCCGGAGGGAGCTCAGGGAGGGGGGCCGGAGGGAGCTCAGGGAGGGGGGCCGGAGGGAGCTCAGGGAGGGGGGCCGGAGGGAGCTCAGGGAGGGGGGCCGGAGGGAGCTCAGGGAGGGGGGCCGGAGGGAGCTCAGGGAGGAGGGCCGGAGGGAGCTCAGGGAGGGGGGCCGGGGGGAGCTCAGGGAGAGGGGCCGGGGGGAGCTCAGGGAGAGGGGCCGGGGGGAGCTCAGGGAGAGGGGCCGGGGGGAGCTCAGGGAGAGGGGCCGGGGGGAGCTCAGGGAGAGGGGGAGCTCAGGGAGAGGGGCCGGGGGGAGCTCAGGGAGAGGGGGAGCTCAGGGAGAGGGGCCGGGGGGAGCTCAGGGAGAGGGGGAGCTCAGGGAGAGGGGCCGGGGGGAGCTCAGGGAGAGGGGGAGCTCAGGGAGAGGGGCCGGGGGGAGCTCAGGGAGAGGGGGAGCTCAGGGAGAGGGGGAGCTCAGGGAGAGGGGGAGCTCAGGGAGAGGGGCCGGGGGGAGCTCAGGGAGAGGGGCCGGGGGGAGCTCAGGGAGAGGGGGAGCTCAGGGAGAGGGGCCGGGGGGAGCTCAGGGAGAGGGGGAGCTCAGGGAGAGGGGGAGCTCAGGGAGAGGGGCCGGGGGGAGCTCAGGGAGAGGGGGAGCTCAGGGAGAGGGGCCGGGGGGAGCTCAGGGAGAGGGGCCGGGGGGAGCTCAGGGAGAGGGGCCGGGGGGAGCTCAGGGAGAGGGGCCGGGGGGAGCTCAGGGAGAGGGGCCGGGGGGAGCTCAAGGGCAGAAGCCGGGGGGAGCTCAAGGGCAGAAGCCGGGGGGAGCTCAAGGGCAGAAGCCGGGGGGAGCTCAAGGGCAGAAGCCGGGGGGAGCTCAAGGGCAGAAGCCGGGGGGAGCTCAAGGGCAGAAGCCGGGGGGAGCTCAAGGGCAGAAGCCGGGGGGAGCTCAAGGGCAGAAGCCGGGGGGAGCTCAAGGGCAGAAGCCGGGGGGAGCTCAAGGGCAGAAGCCGGGGGGAGCTCAAGGGCAGAAGCCGGGGGGAGCTCAAGGGCAGAAGCCGGGGGGAGCTCAAGGGCAGAAGCCGGGGGGAGCTCAAGGGCAGAAGCCGGGGGGAGCTCAAGGGCAGAAGCCGGGGGGAGCTCAAGGGCAGAAGCCGGGGGGAGCTCAAGGGCAGAAGCCGGGGGGAGCTCAAGGGCAGAAGCCGGGGGGAGCTCAAGGGCAGAAGCCGGGGGGAGCTCAAGGGCAGAAGCCGGGGGGAGCTCAAGGGCAGAAGCCGGGGGGAGCTCAAGGGCAGAAGCCGGGGGGAGCTCAAGGGCAGAAGCCGGGGGGAGCTCAAGGGCAGAAGCCGGGGGGAGCTCAAGGGCAGAAGCCGGGGGGAGCTCAAGGGCAGAAGCCGGGGGGAGCTCAAGGGCAGAAGCCGGGGGGAGCTCAAGGGCAGAAGCCGGGGGGAGCTCAAGGGCAGAAGCCGGGGGGAGCTCAAGGGCAGAAGCCGGGGGGAGCTCAAGGGCAGAAGCCGGGGGGAGCTCAAGGGCAGAAGCCGGGGGGAGCTCAAGGGCAGAAGCCGGGGGGAGCTCAAGGGCAGAAGCCGGGGGGAGCTCAAGGGCAGAAGCCGGGGGGAGCTCAAGGGCAGAAGCCGGGGGGAGCTCAAGGGCAGAAGCCGGGGGGAGCTCAAGGGCAGAAGCCGGGGGGAGCTCAAGGGCAGAAGCCGGGGGGAGCTCAAGGGCAGAAGCCGGGGGGAGCTCAAGGGCAGAAGCCGGGGGGAGCTCAAGGGCAGAAGCCGGGGGGAGCTCAAGGGCAGAAGCCGGGGGGAGCTCAAGGGCAGAAGCCGGGGGGAGCTCAAGGGCAGAAGCCGGGGGGAGCTCAAGAACAGTGCTCAAGAAAGGAAGGAGCTCAAGAAAGGAAGGAGCTCAAGAAAGGAAGGAGCTTGCAAAAAGATAAAAAAAACAAAGAAAGTTACTTACCCTAGGAAAGTCCAAAATTGGTGTCAGCTACCATGGATTTGGGCCCCAAGAAGTAATGGGGCAACACTGGCTAACTGCCTACTGCCTGGGGACTCCTATTGCCCATCTACTACAGAAATCACTGACTCGCTTTGGCAAAGAGGAGGGCGTTTTCCACCACGGTTTGAGAGCAAACAGAGGAAATTGAGACACTGACAGAAAGGAAAGCGCATGTGACTAACAAGCTGCAGGGCCCACTCATCCGAAGTAACCGTACACCAGATGGGCAGGTAAAAGCATATTCTGCCCCCCACTGACAGCGGGTGAGTTCTGAAGAGGCAATCAGAGTGACAGGGCCACAGCAAGGGTAGAGAAGACTAGGTTCCATAATGTCAATGGTGCCTCAGCCCTCTGTCAACACCTCTACCTTGCCACATGGCCACAAAATGGCTCAACGGCATGTTGCACAGGTAGAGATGGCGGTCTCTGCCCAGGTTCCGAAGTAACCCCTGAACCTTTGATATTTGTGATAGAACTGGTGAGCCAGGGAAAGCCACCACAAGGATCAAGCCATGGCACAACTTTTTTACAATCTCTCTAAAGCTGAAACTACTTGGTCACCAAACAGCCTGGAGAAAAAGGGCATAACCATGAGGGATGCCTGCATGTCCCCGGAGAAACCTGTAGCACACAGCCAGTCATGGCAACATATCACCAGTCCCATCTACCTAATCTGTGGTGTACCGCCCGGCTCACAAAATGTATTTGACCACATTTGGTCAGTCATGGACGGCAGGCATTATCTCACACTTCATGTCCCATAGGGCATGAATGTATCTTCGGCGAATGCAATGCTAAACTGGCTGAGGAGATCCAAGGCACCACAGAAAGACATCATGTGGGCCTGCTACCAACAGCTGCTTCTTGCTGGTGTGGCCCGCTTTGAAGCCAGTAGTCTTCAGTAGAAACATCCTTTGAACACTGTCAAAGAAATTATCTTTTAGAAGTCTGTTAAATACTGAAAAGTCCACGTCGAAGGGCACAGAACACAAAGTAATCAACACCAGAGCATAGGAGTGATGCCTTTATAAGGGTCTTTGTTCAGGTACTTCCAGAGGCAGGTCAGATTGCTGAAGAGCATGATGGCCCCACCTACCAGCAAACAGGAGCAATCCGTAGAAATAATTCCAAACACAGTACAACACCTGGTGGAATTCAAAAGGTGAGGAATCAATGATTAGACGTATGCATCCATCTATCAGAAAGCAGAAGATAGAAGTAGATCCCTGAATGCAAGCAGTAGAAGGATGCATTAAGAGGATGGCAAATAAGCTATGCTTGATGGGAGGGACCAACAAAAATAATCAGGAAACAAATGATTGGAAAGATAGCAATGGGCGGAGTCACAGCCCACTTTAAGTACTGTATACAATAGCTCTTTCAACAAACAGCTAAATTGGACTGCAGGCTTCAACTTAAAAATTGTATCAGAAGAACTTCTTTACTTTATCTGCCAATAACAAATTGTCTGAAAATGTATGCCAGCAAAGAGTTAACAGTAAAAAAAGATGCATACCCAAATACAAAATAAATTGCTGACATTTTATTTAACAAACATAAAAAATAGAGCGTAAAATATGGCACACATGTAGTATCCTTATACTCGGATGATTTGCACTGAGGAGACATCGGAGGAAGAACGGATGAAGAGAATGGAGGAGAGGACTGGAGAGTAGCGAGGGGTGAGATAGCAAAGAGGGAATGGTCTGGAGAAGAAGAGAACTGATAGAGGCAAGAGTAGGAAAGAAAATAACAGAAGGGTGAGAGGCAGTGGTTAATGTAGGAGGGGTAAGAATGGAATGTCTGAGTGAAAGGAGGAGGGGAAAAGACGCGGGATTGATGGTGAATGGAAGAGAGCGAAGGCCAGGGATGGGGTGGGGCAAAACATAATAAAGTAGGGAGAGGAAGATAGGGAGAAAGTGAAGGTGCTGATGGCGCGACGATGGGTGCGTCAGACAGTGAAGTGAAAAGAAAACATGGAATGGCGGAGAATGGGATGACAGTAAATGGCAAAGGAAAGACGAATCGAGGACTGTGAGGAGGTGTGAGAATGGAGTGGGAGTAGAAGGGGCGAGCCAAAAGAGGAATGCACCGTAAGACAGATAAGGATGGATTCTACACTTCAAAAAGATCCTCATTGTTTTGTGAGACAGAACTGCATTGGTATAGATGGCAGCTTTGTAAGGTTGTGACAAATAAGAGACCTAAACACTAACGTACGTTTGGAGTGGGTGCAACACCTGGAAATGTCCAAGGCTGTACTGGCACACGAATGCCCCAACATCCTGCCAAAAAGAGTTTTATTGTAATTTGGTGCTCTTGTAAAGCGATCTAGCGCCCATGGATCAGTGGTGTCCAGGTCAGCTATTTAGTAGAAGTTGTTCAACCTAGCAGCATTCAAATAAAGGCTGGAGACGAAGGATAACAAAACAGAAGCATGTCACACAAAGCACCGTGCGCAATGCATGCCCCAGGTCAAAACAAAGAACAACGCTGCACTCAAAAAACGTATTCTTTGAGAACATTTAACAATGGCAATAAGTTAGTTATTTATTTAACCGTGTGTAAAGAAACGCAACTCGCTGTCAGACAGGTGGCCTAACTTCATAAAGACACATAAGTCATAGTCAGGGCTCCAAAAATGTACTTGACCGCTCGCAAATGCGAGTGAATTTTTTGAAGGGCGAGCCAGTTTTCAGGCCTACTTGGCCGGCCTGGCGAGTGCTATCTGCCACTGCAGTAGAAGGTGAAGGCTCTAGGGGGCAGCAGAGCACGACAGCAATCAAGTGCACGCACCACCTAGCATGGTGGTGGTGGTGTGGTGCGCTGCCTATCGTTTTTGTGGGTCCCAGGGCCGTCAATCTTGTAGCGCGCGAAAGAGCTACCAATGACGGCCCTAGACATAATTTTAGCCTGCCCCCGCGCTGTGCTGCTTAAAGTGCAGCAGTGACGCAGCACGCCACCACGCGCTCTCTTCAGTGGAATCGGGAGTGCAGGGCGATTTGGCTTGCAGTCTAGGAGAGGCGAGTCGCAGTTTTTTCCTTTATATATTATCTACTGGCGGTCGCCAGTAGATAGTTATAGTTAGGACCGTGTTTCCATAGGAAATCTGAAAATTCTATTTTGAATAACTTTGGCGCCGGTTGACGAATCCTCGTGAAATTTTCAAAATAATGGGGCGCTCCGCTCCTACCCTGAAAGTCTCAGGGTGATTCGTCAAGCGGGGGCCGAGAAAAAAGGGGGGTCCCAAAACGCGTTTTCCCCATGCATTTTCCCATAGGACCTTTAGTCGAAGGTCCTATGGGAAGCCCGAACGGCTGAACAGAATTACTTGAAATTTGGCAGAGAGGTAGCCCTCAGGTCAGGCATGTGCCTTTTGCATGTATGGAGTCAATCTGTTCAGTAGTTCCTGAGAAAATTGCAGTTAAAAGCACAAATATCTAAAGGCGCACACCCTAACGTGCGCGAGCGTAATTCTGATTGGTGGTTACATGTCAGTCAACGTTCGAATCGGTCGAAATCAGGAAGTGTCGGCCGCCATTTTGTTTGTTTTGGGTTCGAGAGTGAAAAAGAGAGGTGGCGAACGTGAAAAGGGGGCAGGGTAGAGAGTTCCTGACCCCCTAGCCTTTGTCAGGGGGTCCCTAAAGGACCCCGAAGGGTGAAAAAACATTTTATTTTCTTGTAAAAAAAAAATCACGGGGTGCGCGCACGGAGCGCCCACGGTGAAAAACCTTAAAAAAATAAATACATACATAACTTAGCATTTAAAAAAAACGTACAAATTCACTTAAAAAACCATAGGTTTCACACACGTTATAGTTCGGAATTAGCATTTAAAAAACCTTGCAAATTCACTTAAAAAAAGATAGGTTTCACACATGTTATAGTTAGGTGGACATTTCACTCGTAAAAAACCAATGAAATTCCCCCGTTTCACATCACAAGGATGATGTCATCAGTGATGTCATGAGTGATGCCACTGACCATGTCATGAGTGATGTAGTATGTGACGTCATGAGCAGTGGATTGCGGGCGTGCGAGTTAGTTATCTGAACTAACTATAACGGGGGAATTTCATTGGTTTTTTACGAGTGAAATGTCCACCTAGCTATAACGTGTGAAACCTATGGTTTTTTTAAGTGAATATATACATACATACATACATGTATATTCTGCTCCAAAGGTTGTCCACCAGGTGAGCAGCACTCGATCAGCAGCTTTGTTTATGATAGGCATGGACGAGGATCTGCTTGTAGAAGCCGCTCCGTAGTGGAATTGCCCGACGCGTTTCGAAGCTCCATATGCTTCTCTTCAGAGGCTTTAACGGACACAGTGTGTGCAAGCGCTGAACCTACTTCGCCATTTTCATATTGCACTCCCACCAATGGGAAGCTCGAATGAGACTGTGCATTGTGGGAAATATGGTCCGGATAGCACACAAATCTTGTCCTGTATGGACCCTGCAAGTGGACTCGTCCTCAATCCTGTTTGCCGCTGCTGGCCCACATTACTGACAGTCCAGCCGCGGAGTATGCACCACCCCGTAATTCTTGGGGGTCACGCAAGTGAAACAGCAGCCGTATACAGGATCGAGGACGGGCCCACTTGCAGGGTCCATACAGGACTTGTGTGCTCTCCGCACTACACTTCCCATAATGCACAGTCTCATCTGAGCCTCCCATTGCTGGGTGTGTCATATGGAAAATGGTGAAGTGGGTCAGTGGTTGCGCACACCGCTTCCGTTAAAGCCTCTGAAGAGAAGCATATGGAGCTTCGAAACGCGTCAGGCAAATCCACTACGGAGCGGCTCCTACAAGTGGATCCCCATCCCTACCTACACATAAACCAAGCTGCTGCTCGAGTGCTACTTAAAGGTGGACAACTTTTGGAGCGGTATATAACACGCAGCAGTCCAGCCGCGGAGTATGCACCACCCCGTAATTCTTGGGGGTCACGCAAGTGAAACAGCAGCCGTATACAGGATCGAGGACGGGCCCACTTGCAGGGTCCATACAGGACTTGATTGTGTGCTCTCTGCACTACACTTCCCATAATGCACAGTCTCATCTGAGCCTCCAATTGGTGGGTGTGTCATATGGAAAATGGTGAAGTGGGTCAGTGGTTGCGCACACCGCTTCCGTTAAAGCCTCTGAAGACAAGCATATGGAGCTTCGAAACGCGTCAGGCAAATCCACTACGGAGCGGCTCCTACAAGCGGATCCCCGTCCCTACCTACACATAAACCAAGCTGCTGGTCGAGTGCTACTTAAAGGTGGACAACTTTTGGAGCGATATATAGATATAGATATAGATATATATATATTTTTTTTGTATGGCAGTTTTGTTGCTCCAAGAACCAGACATGTTTGTATATTTCCAACTCCCAGCAGCACTCACTTGTGGCAGATGCGGGGAAGTTCTTGTTTGATGCTGGGACAGGCTCCGCTGGCTCAGACTACTCAGCTGACAGACAGTGGAATCCGTCCGTAAATTATAAAGTTGTGGGCAATATTGTGAGACACCAGAGATGGAACCAATAATTGTGCAGGCTAGGCTTACATAAAATATTCATCTCCCTCGACCCGATAATAACTTAAGAATAGACCAAGAACCCCCTTCTGTTTAACCCCCTTTCGGAACATCGTGCTAAAGGGCTGCATTTTGACAGACTTTTTAATTATGGTTTTTTCTTCTTGAAAGCGTCCGGTCCTTTTTTGTGGTTTCTCATTAGTGCTGCATTTGCCCCGTGCGTTTTTAATATTTCCTAATCTCTTCACGATGCTTGGGCTGCACAGTAATTACGGCAAAGCGCTTTCTCCAGCAGCAGGGGCCTGCAATTGTTTACAGTGCGTGCGCCCATATAGAAACTGTTTAAAAAAGGTTTGCAACGCTTTTCCCGGATGAAGCGTCAGTATGTAAGGAGAGTCTGATTTTGGCTGTTTGTGTTTATGCGGCGTAGGGTTCCATGTATACATGCACTTAAACGTCCGTACTTCTGTCAGTGCAAGAGCCTTCACAAATAAAGTTAAGGACTGTAAGTAAGGTTTGCCATAAGTAATGAAAAGGTGCGTGAATGTATCCTTTCATGTGCCACCATAACACACAATAACATTCATTCAGCATCTATACCCCTACGTCGTGAAATTTTGAAGCGGCCTAATTACTAGAGGCGTACTTTTTGGCAACTTCAAGTGACAGCAAGGTATAATTCATTAAGTACTACCACTCACTGGCCGTAGCTAATTCTGGGACCTTAAAGAGCCCCTTTCACTTGAATCTGGACAGGAGAACCGGTTATCTGAAGGTACAAAGGAAATTAAATTAAATGTCTTCCCAGAGCTTATAATAATCCTGCTTATGCAAGTTGCATTAGAACATTGTGTGGTGAATGTACTATGCTGACACTTTCTTGTTGCTCAAGTGGGTGTAATTTGTGAATATTTGTACGTTTCCCTCACCTTCATTGCTTGATTTTGCTCGCAAGAGAGTGTCACTCATCACCTCTAAGGTGCGGATTGTGGGACCGCTAATTACGACACCCCCAGTTTCCCCCCAAAAAGTAAGTTTAGGCCCAGAGTTAGGCTTTGGGAGGGGAGAGCGAGCTTCACTATCGTAGATGTTGTTTCCGTAAAAAGATGGCGCAATTGCAGGGAACAGCCTCAGCTGCGCTGCTAGAATCCACAGGGCAGACCCCAATGTCACATTAAAACTAGACTATTGGTTTTGTCAGTGCCTATTTCTGAATGCCAGGAGTACTTTTTGGAATGATTAAGGTTGTGTCCAGATCAGAGAGACCTGGTAGCTTTTATTTTTGCTTCGTGCTGGTTATTAGGGAGCAGGATTTTCTAATATGTGACAGTAAAAGTGTGCCTGACCGGAGACGTTTTAACTGCTATGTGCGTGCCTGCCTGGCTTAAGCAGTGTTGCAGCTGGCCCGCTGGTGATCCCATGTGTCTGTGGTGGGTAAGATGACCTTGCCTCCTTTTCTTTTGTTAGTCTTGTTGGTGCATTGCTGTGATGTAAGTCCACCTTGATAGTAAGTTTATTTGTGGAGCGGAAATCCTGTCTTGGGAATTCAGAACTGGTGTATCCTAGTCCAGTGCCAAAATGAAAGCTGTCCCATATGAGAGCAAACTGTTAAAATGGCACAAGTGCACCTGCATCACTGAGGAGCAAATGCAGTATATTTGTGGAAGTAAATTCGGCACTCTGAGAGTGAGTTTTGTTGTGAGGGCTGGGAAATTTCCATAACACTCACTAACAGAGGAGTGAGCTTGCACAAAGCAACTCTATTATGAGTAGAAGATGTTCAGAAATTAGTTTGATAGTTTCGCTGACATAAAGGGCTGCAAATGCACTATTTGGCCCCATTATTTTACTGTTTTTCTTGCAGAGACCTCCGGGTGGTTTGAGCTTGCTCACTTGCATTGCCCAGTGGCCAACAAATATACCGTAACCTGCCCCCCTAAACAAGCATAGTCTCGCCTTTGGGATCTTATAAGTATTTATGCAGCACAATATCCTTGGTGCAACAACATCAACTTTTGCATTGGTAAAACACTTATAAGGTCCCAAAGGCGAGACCTATTACCTATGTCAATGCTTAGACCATCTTAAAATTGTACTGAGAACTTTTGCCTTTGCTTAGGGTTTGCACACCCGCTTCACATCTATTCATCAAGAAGGGTAGCAATATTTATTAGAAAAAATGTCAAGCGTCACTCCTGTCTCGGGGATCCTGACTGTAAGTTACTCATTCTCAGTGGGTAAAGGAGCCAGTACTATTGGTGTGTTTTTTGATGCGAGCGCTGAGACATAAGTTTAAGATGAGTGGATTTCTTTTCAGTTCTGACTTTAGTTAAAACGTTAGGCAAGACCTTTTAATTTTACTGAAATTACAGGTATAACCCTGCCCCCATCTGCAATACATATTAGAACCAGCACTTCTCAAGAGCAGACCGGTTAGTCCCGATAGTGAGTTATTTCAGTTGAAAGCACTGGTTGTGTTGCACATCGTTCAGTACCATTGATTATTATGGCTTAGAGCGCATTCCAAATTGGGGTGCTTTTACAGATCTGATCACGCAGTATTAAGTAATTGGAGTCATGATTTTTAATTAGTTATGGAAAGCAAATGTTAAGCCTTTAGTAGTTTGTACACAGACTTCATGTTATTTTGAATTAGTTTACAGTTATTGTTTTTGATTCTAGCTCAGAGCGGACAGAAGCAGTGCTGGCTATCTAGTGAGGACAAGGCAGACAACAGGCAGAGAGTGCAGCTGCAATGGCAGACATCAGGTTGTGGCTGGGAAAAACCACTGGAGCTAAAACACCACTGAATAATGAAGGAGAGAGTTCAGCAGTTGGGAAAAGGAAGTCATTAGAAGAAATCCACCAAAAGCAAAGGGAGTATGATCAAACAAAAAGACAGTTGTACAACAGAAATGGCTTGAAGATTTCAAGTGGGCAGTGATTGAAGAAAAGGAAAGTAACTGAGCTGTCCTAGTCGAGACCAGTTTTAAAAAATCTCAAGTTTGTTATTGTGGAGTTTGCAGGAAATTTCCTCATCTCGCAGATACTAAGTCTTCCCTATATGTTGGTGTGACAGAAAAATTCAAAAGGGAGACGTTGGAATGGAACAACAAGAGCAAATCACATGAAAAATGCATATTACATGAAGCTGCAATTCAAAACCCACAGGAGACCTGCATAGCCAAATCGATCACAAAAATGCATGGAAAAAATATCGGGCACTTAAACATTTTATTTAATACAGCCTATTATCTTGCAAAAGAAGGTGAGGCTTTTATTAAGTTTCCAAAACTCTGCACACTGCAGAAAAAGAACAATCCTGACTGGAATTTCGAAAATTATACGAATGATCATGCATGTCGTAACTTTGTAATAGCAATTTCCGAGACCCAAAAAATTACAATTTGATCCCAGATAGAAAATGCTAGGTTCCTCAGTGTTCTGTCAGATGGGTCAACTGACAAAGGAATACAGGAACTGATTTATGTACGATTCGTTTGTGAAGGCACCCATGTTACCCATCTGTGCGACATTGTCAGCATGAAAAACTCCACTGCATCCAGAGTGAAAAATGCTATAATAGTTGGCCTGGAAAGCATGGGCATATCTCTGGATATTCTGAGCCAGAAGTGCATTGGTCTGAATACAGATGGAGCTGCTGTGAACCTCGGTAGTAAATTTGGTGCTGTGAAGCAGCTACTGGACGAAGTCACCAAACATCAAGGATGGGAGAATTGCGATCACATTGCAGTTGTGCATTGCTTAGCTCACAATCTAGAACTTGCTGTGTATGATGTTAAAAAAAAAAGTTCATACATATCCAAATTTGAAGAGGTGCTCAAAGGATGTTTCAAACTATATTATTATTCACCTAAGCGGAGAAGGGAACTTAAAGAGATAGCTGATAATCTGGAAGAGCAGTTAAAACATTTTGGTGGCTTGCAGCAAATCAGATGGGTAGCAAGTCAGCATAGGGCAGTAACAGCGCTGAAGACAAACTGAGAATCTACAGTACTTCATCTTGAGCACCTTGCTACTGGTAGTGATGAATATTCAAGCAAAGCCAAAGGATTGCTTCATGACATGAAATCAGAGAAGTTTCTTTATTTCTTGCACTTCATGATAGACTTCACAGAGCTGCTTCAGCAAGTATCTAAGGCATTTCAACAAGAAGACCGTCTTATTTCTGAAGTTGCAAGAAGGATTGAGGTGCTTCAACAGAAGCCAATACAGCTGAAAACAAAGCCAGGAAAAGCACTAACACAATTTCAATTGCTTTTTAAAGATGGAAATTTTGCAGGAGTCCCATTACTAACACAGGCAAAGCCTGCTAGAAAAGGCAGCTCTAATGAAACTAGTGTCAAGGAAGACACTACTGAGTTAATAGAGAATGCTCTTTCTTTTATAAGTGACTGGTTTCTGAAGCACATCTCAGGCAAGCCGCATTCTTTGTTTAACATTTTTGATTTTACTTTGTGGCCAGACTCTGTTGAAAAGATTAGAGGTTTTGGGGATCAAGAATTTGAGGACCTTGTTACAGGCTACAAAAAGGTACTTACTGATGAAGAAATTCAGTCTGCCCCTGGAGAGTGGCTAGATTTTAAATTGTACGTCTTTCATCGGATGACATCGCATAAGCCTGTATCCCTCTTCACTCAGCTATTGAAAAAACGCCCAGAAGAAGTTAAACATGTCCTTCCAATTTTAGAACTCATGCTTTCCATCAGTCCAACAACAGCAATATGTGAACGGGGGTTTAGCAGCATGAACCGAATAAAAGTGACACCATGTCTGCTTTAATGCAAATCCAAGTAGATGGGCCGGAGTTAGACACTTTTGATCCAAACCCAGCCGTTGTGCATTGCCTTTCAGCAAATCCAGGAACAAGACATGCTTGTTGATGTAGAACATTGTGGTAGTATTGTCCGTCTGTATCAACACTTTTTGGTTTTATAGCTGCCTCTGGAAGGCCTTCAGGGCTAGCAGTACGGTCTTCAATTCCAGGTAGTTGATGTGTCTGACCGCATCTGCTGGAGTCCACAGACCCCTCACTCTGAGCTTGTTCATGTGCGCTCCCCATCCTATCTGGGATGAGTCTGTGGTAATGGTCACAGTTGGGCTTGGTGGTGTCAAGGTCTTTCCTATAGTTATGTTCTCCCTGTTCCACCATGCTATCTCCTCTTGCACTGCGTGCGTAACAACCACTAGATCCTCCCAACTTCCGTTTGCTTGAGAACATTGTTGTTGCAGTCATTCCTGGAACGGTCTCATGTGAAGCCGTACGTTGGGGACTAGGTGGATGCATGACGCCATCATCCCCATGATCTTGCTCGCTGTTCTCATTGTCAGAGCTTGCCCCTTCTGGTAGAGGCACGTCTCCTTAAGTAGGGCTATTGTTCTCTTCTCGCTGGGCATCACCGATCTGTCTCTGGTGTTGATCTGTGCCCCCAGGAATATCTTCACCTACTCTGGGTTCATTGATGATTTCCCCCAGTGTATTGAGAACCCCAGGTTCATTAGTGTCCTTGTGACCCGCTGTGAGTGTTCCTCGCATTTTTCGCGTGAACTTGCTTTTATTAGCCAGTCGTCGAGGTAAGGGTACAAATGAATCCCTTCCCTCCGCAGGTACGCTGCTACCGCTGCAAGGCATTTTGTGAAGACCCTTGGTGCGGACTTCAGCCCGAATGCCAGGGTTGTGAATTGGAAGTGATCCTTGTTGATTGTGAACCTTAACAGTTTTTTGTGCTGCCTGTTCATTGGGATGTGCAGGTAGGCATCCTTGAGATCCACTGTGGACATGAAGTCCCCGTCTCCCATCTGTGGGAGTAGTACTTGTAGGGACGTAACTTTGAATTTTTGCGTCCTTACGTACTTTTTTAGGAACCGTAGATCCAGGATGAGTCTTAGTGATTCGTCCACCTTTGGTTCCAGGAAGTAGTTTGAGTACACTCCCTTGTTTCTCTCCTTGAAAGGTACTGGTTCTACGGCCTCCTTTTGGAGCAGCTGTAGTGCCTCCTCTGCGAGTTGTGCTAGCTCCTGTCTCGAGTGTTCCCTTCTTTTTGGTTTTCTGTTTGGAGGGCTCCTTTCCAACTCTATGCAGTATCCGTACTGAATGATGTTGAGTATCCATTTGTCTGTAGTCATTTTTTGCCATTCCCGGAGGAAAAGCCTCAGTCTTCAGCCTACTGGTGTTGCATGCTCGTGGGTGTTTGGTTTGTGTACCCCCTCCATTTTGTTCCTTTTGTGCTCCACCCTCGGAGGTATATTGAGGGTGAGCCATCTTCTTCGTGCAAAGTCACTTTGAGGTGGGTTGGTCTCCCCCTCTTCTTCTTTGTCCTCGTCCGTTCCCACTACCGCTAAAGGACTGGCCTCTAGGCTGGTACTGCCAGTTTTGTTTCTGCTGCCCCTGTTGGCCGTGGCTCTCGCCTTGCTGGCAACTATGGTGAGACGTTCCAGGCAGGTTACCTCCCCTTCCGAAAGGTCTCCGAGTCGGGTTACCTCTTCGCATCCCCCTGAATTGCAGGGTCTCCATGGACCTTGCCGTCTCATTCTCTTTCTTGAGTTGGGTGAGCTTCTCATCCACCGGTGCCCCGAACAGCGTGTCTCCGTTGAAAGGGGTATTCAGTATATTATTCTGGACCTCTTTTTTGAATCCTGAAATTCTGAGCCAGGCCTGCCTCCTTTCAGTGATTCCTATCGCCATCAGTCTGCTTGAAGTCTCTGCCCCGTCTAATGCCGTCTTAAGGCATGAGTTAGCTATATTCTTCCCCTCTTCCACTAGATGGGAAGCCCTCTGTTGGTATTGTTCGGGTAGATGTTTGATTAGGTCCCCCATCTCGTCCCAATGTTGGTACTGGTGCCTTTTCAGTAGCTCATTTGAGTTCGCCATACGCCAGTGCATTGCGGCGTTCCTCTCTATTTTCCTTCCAGTGAGGTTCATCCTTCTGCTCTCCTTGTCAGGAGGTGGCCCCGAGGTCGCTGGGACATTGGCCCTTTTCCTGGCCGTGGATGCAATAATGGAGTCAGCAGTGATAGATCCCTGGATATATGGCGGGTCCTGTGAGGAGTGTTTGTATTTCTTTTCTGTTCTGGGCGTGATGGATCGGCATGTTGCTGGGTCCTTGAACGCCTCTTTCCCTTGGTTCATCACACTTTGGAGCATGGGGAGGAACTGGCTCCTAGTTTGGTTGGGTAGCTGTGTTTCGAGTAGAAAATCTGCCTTCGGTTTCTCTTCCTCTAGTTTCACGCCAAAAGCTGCAGCTGCGCTTTTGACGACCATGTTGTACGCCCCAATATCATCTGGCGGCGAAGGCCTCGAAGGATATCTACGGGCTCTTCTGGGTTTTCGGCGTTGAGGTCCTGCCATTCCAGCTCTTGCGTCGTCGACTGTGCCGAGCCGTAGATCGACTGCTCTTCCTCCTCTTCTTCTTCTCCCTCATAATAGAGATCTTCTTCCCCTTCTTTGGGAGCTTTGGACTGCTCTTCGGCGTCGAACTCTTCGTGCTCCTCGACTTCGACGAGAACCGTCGCCGGTTTCGCCGGGATTGTGAATCTCTTCATCTTTTCATCGAACTCCTTCCTCTGAAGGATGCTCTCCATCTCCGCCTCGAGCCTTCTCTTTTTATTCTCCATTTCGGAGGCATGATCGGCGTCGAGCGCTGTTTTTTTTGACGGAGCTTGCGTCGACGCGGCCTTGACTTTCGAAGTCGAACGCCCCACCTCATGGGCCTGTTTCGACGAACCTGGTTTTTCGGCGGCCTTCGGCACCTGGGAGTCCTTCTCGAAGGATCCACTGGGCCTTTCGTCCTTGGATCCACTCGCGGTCGTCGAAATGTTCGGCGCCGGTGTTCCTTTCGAGGACTTTGACTCTGGTTTTTTCGAGTCAGTGTCTGGTTTTCGGGGCCCTTTCGGGGTTTTTGTGTTCGACATCTCTCCTACCTTGTCAGACGTTTTCTTATCGGTCTCTGCGACCGTGAAGTCATCAGGTCCCTCGGCGATGTTGTCTTCATCGTCGGTGGAGAGGCCCAGGTCGTACAGAGACGGGGCCTTACCCTTGCCTTCCATGTTGAAGTTGGCTCTTCTCTGCCTCTCTCTCACCCGGAGGGTCTTCGGCGTGAAGGCGGAGCAGGCGTTGCAGTCCTTGCTTTCGTGGTCGATAGGCAGGCAAAGGTTGCAGACCGGATGTTGGTCCTTCTGAGCGTATTTGTGGTGGCAGTTACGGCAGAATTTAAACGGTGTTTTGTCCATTCCTGCGCTCAGAGTCCCTGAGTGCTCATTCTCCGTTGGACGTCGAAGATTTCGATGTTCTCTTACTTCTCCGTCGTCCCGGCTCTATGTTCTTCCTCTCTGTAGTCTTCGCTTAACTTCCCTTCGATTAAACTCGTGCTCTTCTTCTTTCTTCGTTCAAACTCTGGAGCTTCTTGTTGACGATCCAGACCCAACAGTGGAAAAAAGAATCTGAAGATGGCGCTCCAAAGGTTGGACCTCCGCAGGAAGCACGCCGACGTCACGAGAGGTACACCAAATGGTGGGACGCCGACGCCCACCTGGGCTACAAAAAAAAAAAAAAGGATTACGATTTCGGATCCAACCACCAGATCGCAGAATAATGCACAGCATAGTGACTCCAGAAAGATTCACGCTGCAAAAAGGTACTTACTGATGAAGAAATTCAGTCTGCCCCTGGAGAGTGGCTAGATTTTAAACTGTACGTCTTTCATCGGATGACATCGCATAAGCCTGTATCCCTCTTCACTGAGCTATTGAAAAAACTCCCAGAAGAAGTTAAACATGTCCTTCCAATTTTAGAAATCATGCTTTCCATCAGTCCAACAACAGCAATATGTGAACGGGGGTTTAGCAGCATGAACCGAGTAAAAGTGACACCATGTCTGCTTTAATGCAAATCCAAGTAAATGGGCCGGAGTTAGACACTTTTGATGCAAACCCAGCCGTTGTGCATTGGCTTTCAGCAAATCCAGGAACAAGACATGTTATGGGCCACAAACATCCTTGTCAAAACAAGACTGTTACTGAGTCAGAAGATAGCGACTGAGTTTATTGCTACTCTCTGTTCAAATCAGCACCATTTTCCTTAAAAAGTTATTAAATGCTGGTGCTTTGTTTTACCATTCACTGTTTGGTGTCTGTCAATGATACTCTTGACAATTTGCCATGGTGGAACAGCTGTTTGTCTACTTTGGAGACACTCACAGACCTGGGTTGAATCCATCATCGTTCTTTAGCTCACTGTTCGCTACCCCAGTTCAGGACTGGCTATATGCAAATCAGTCTTGACCATACTTCTTACAACTTGCCATGGTGGAGCAGCCGTTTGTCTACTTTGGAGACACTCACCCCCAGTCACAGACCTGGGTTGAATCCATCATCGTTCTTTAGCTCACTGTTCGCCACCCCAGTTCAGGACTGGCTATATGGAAATCAGTCTTGACACCTGTGCCTCATGGGAACAGTCCAGCCCGAACTGCCAAGCCAAAGGACTCCTGACAAAGGCCCTGGCACTTTTTTTAATACAAAGTAAGCCCTGCCACAGCTACAGCAATCTAAACGAAATTTTGAGGACTTGTCAGCACAAACTGATTACAAAATGAGCTACATTCTGCCTCAAAGCTGACGGAGCGCTAATTCAGATACAAGTGGACAGCTCGAAAGTTGACACTTTCATCCAACCCGAACAGTAGTGCTTTCGCTGAGAGGAAACACAGGACAATGACAATCACATTGACACAGCCTTCCAGGTCCATGAATATGCAAAACTTTTCCTATATTTGAAAGAACAAGTACTTGATCTCTGGCCATAAATACCGATGGCTCAGTCTGTTTCAACCTCGATTGATAGAAGTACATTGGTCCTGTTGCACAAAGTTATTTCGAGACAGAATATCAAGGACAGAAGGCAGCGTTGCATATGAAGAACGCAACCCTTAGCTCAGAGCATCAGCATCTTCACTAACAAGTGCCTGATATGTTGTCATGGATGTTATTTCAGTGACATGTTAAAGTTTATGGGGTATTTTTTGCCATGTATGTTCGCAGAAACGTTCACCACGGCACTTTGATACACACCTTAGGGAGGTACTGGGTGATAAATTAATAAAATTTGCTGTCAATTTGGTTGGCCAACGTTTTCTTGGGTTGTTGGCGCTGCAAATGTTTTGAAAAAAATTCATATGCGATCAATTTGTGGGTCGAGTGCATTGATATTAGGTCGAGTCGAAAAGTCTACTCACTCGACCTGCAGGTCAAGTAAGATTTTTTTAATTTGTCGAGCCTCGATACAGACAATAAACAAAACAAAAACATAAGTGAATGAATGCGCGGTTGAAAATGGTAATAATAAATTTGCCAAACGTTTCCTGTAAGCGGGCTCCGAGTTGCACTACTTAGACAAAATGTAAGTAACTCTGCTGGAGTTAAATCGTCTCATTAACAAGGCTGGGGCGCTGCGTTAACAAAAACAAGCATTGTTAGCACTGTGCTGTTATAACCATAAAGTATGGGAAAAGCGGGTGCCGAAGGAGTAAGGCGGACTACTGCTGCAGGGGCGGTGTGCGCTCTGAGGGAGGTGAGGCGCTTCAACAAAACTGTGACAAAATAAACAAGTAATTCGTTCCGGACCTAAAAACACGTACGTTACAAAATACCAATAAACATTTCCTTAACATGCCAACAAGAAGCATATCCCGAACGAACGACAAAAAGTAACATCCTCTGACAAAATAAACAAACGATTGCAATGGCTCTAGTGCTTGGCAACATGTCTGAGTGCAGGCAGCAAATCAACAACAAAGTGCGGTCGCGAAAGAGACCGCGACGGGTTAATTAGTAACATGATCAAGAAATGTATCTGCCAGCTTGCGTGCCGCTGCTCGCTCCCGAGACCCTAAGGCCATCGGCGTCAACGTTTAGAGAAAAGGCGGGACATGCACCCACCTTTGGCCAATTGCATGATTTCATTTCTGAAAGCCACACGCAAAAGGCCAATAGATTGTGTGGAAGTTGAAAAACCACACGCCCAAGTTTTGAGAAAGTCTGGAGTGATTCCAAGAGGCCTCCCCATAGAGCAACGCATGCGCGCTGCACTAGGCTCGACCTAAAAATGGGCACTGGGTTACTCCCATCATCAATTTTGGTATTTTGTGATAACTGTTTGATGGGAATTAAATAATTCTTTCAAGGTTTCTGGTATTAAAAGCAATGACTCAAGAATGTTAGATTTGATTAAAGTAAAACTAATTAAATCTCACAATGCAAATATTTAGAAGTATATGTTTTCATTAAAGCCATTAACGATGACACAAATAACTTATTTTGCTTGATTTAAATCACATTCTATCTCTTAGTCTGGCAGTTCTGTTACAGTGCTATACATTAGCTATGCAAGGCCATGCTAAAGATAGAATAGGCACTATAAAAATTAATGTCATATAATGTGTGAAGACTGACCACCAGATGTTTTCTGTGGCTATCACGTCAAAATAGTCAACATTGAGGGCATGGCTGAGGGAGGACAAAGATGGCCGCTCAGCTTTGAAGCTCCGGAGAGCCCACCACCTTGCAACAGCCTGACATAGCCTATTGGCGCTTTAGTGTGGCTGCGGCGGAGTGATGGGGGCGCCCTGACCGTGGAGTCCCTGTGTCCCGGCCGGTTCTTGCCTGGGAGGCTGCAGTGACCCGCTCCAGCCTGCCGGAGATCGCGGCCTGACGCAGCCCTCGGAGGCCCCGTGACGACAGGGGACGCGGGTGAGCCAGAGGGCAAGGCTGAGCTAGTGTCTGGCAACCGGGGACGAATAGGCACGCGCCCTCCTGCCTCGCTTTTCTCTCGCTGGAGCCAACTTGGGAAACCTGGACGGGAGACAGCGGGTACGCAGTGAGTGAGCCATGCCCTTGAGGCCCTTTGCTCCTCATTTCCCTCAGCCATCTCTACAAGGTGGTGGGCCCCCTGTGTGGGCATTCTGTTTAACATACTGGGCCGCACAGACTTGGGCATATTTAATGACTTTATGCGATCTCTGGCTTACCCGCATCCCCGGTCTCAATGGTCGTAAATGCCAGCATTTGGTAAAGAGCACAGCTACCTCCGGAGAGCTGTCCCGGCGCTGGGGGCCGTCGGGAAGATTAAGTGAGCTATTGCCCAGTGTCACATGGTGCTGGGCTAACCTGACGTCAAAGCCTGGGATCGAACTGTGAAACCCTGTGATCCGGGGTCAGGCACCCTGGCCGCTGCGCCACACCTCTTCCATGTGCTGCTTACTCTCACCGGCTCTTGCCCATGATATTGAACCCAGTCTGATGCGTCAATGGTGTCAGCACTTACTGGCCCTGATTCGCCTCTACTCTCTGGGTGGACCCTTGGCTCCGCTGCCTTTTCACACTATTGCCTGGCACTCGTGGTAACCACCTGATTTCATTGGCGGTGCACATAGGGGGTTGTCCTTCATAATCCCATCTACACTGTCTCATCTATTGGCACAATGGGGCGCAGTGACCCTAAATGGTAACAACTCTCCTTTGATCCCCCTAAAAAAAACAGCGGGGAGAATAGAGGGCCCTTTGAACTATGCCTCTGGATTAGCTACATCTGAATCCCCTGAAATTGAGGGCACTGCTGCGATCATGGCCGAGCTGGAGGCCGGTTTCAAATCCATTGATACCCGCTTTGATGCCCTCTCTGCTCAGTCTGGATGGAATGCATGAAAGCATTCATAGGCAGGAAACAGGGTTGGAAGCAGAACGTATATACGACATTGAAGACACTACTGCTACAACACACAAACGCTTTGAAAAGCTGGAAAGGCTTCTCAAATCAGTGGCTGCCAAGACCGAGGATTTAGAGACATGCTCTCGTAGGAATAATATACGCATCACTGGAGTTGCGGAATCCACCAACACTGATCGCATGGATACTTTTGTTAAAAACCTACTCCGGGAACTGTTCGATGGAGAGGCATTTACAACTACGTTTGCAGTGGAGAGGGCTCACAGGACCCCTGGCTTGAGATCAGTGCCTGGCGCGCGCAACCTCGACTTATTGCTAATCTCCTCAATTACCACGATCTAGACACTGCATTTCGCCTTGCTTGCGAGAAGGGACTGTTGCAGCACCAGGGCATTACTCTGTCCCTTTTCCCTGATTTCACACCACTTGTACAGGAGGCAAGCCACAAATTTGCCGCTGTTAAGCGTACACTCCAGAAAGCTAATGTGCGCTATGCCATGCTGTACCCCGCCCGCCAGGTGGATGGTAAACATATTTTTGATTCTCCTGAAGAGGTCACCATCTTTTGCAAACATGGTATTGGGACCGGAGTGCCTGGTGGCAGACCGTCCACCTCTCACCCATCCTGGGTTCCCGAGGATACGTAGACTTTCCTCCTTACTGACTTTTGATACTGCAACAGGCTCAGGACGTGCTGAGCTCCAGCCCGAAGCAACTTTGATAGCGGCCGCTTCACACTGGGGCACTAGTATGCTTTATTATTGTTCATATAGCTTGACTGGCAGTTATATACTATGCTAAGGTTATATTTAATTGGCATGCTCCTTAGAGTGTTACCCCTGACCGACTGTTCACGGTTATCAATGTAGATCACCTCCCTTGCACATCATCAGATCACTCACCAGTCTTGCCGACTCTACAGATCCCCAATTTTGTGCCACCCCGATGACCTGGCAGTACCCGGCCAATGCATTGCAGGTAGAGGTTTTTCAGGTGGAGGTCCGAGATGCTATTATAGAATACTTTGCATTGAATACCGGATCAGTCGTACAACACTCGGTGCTTTGGAAGGCATTTAAGGCTTACATCAGGGAGGTCTGGATCACAAAGCACGCGGGAGTGCTTCGCTCCATTAGGGAGGACCTGTTGACTATAGAGCATAAACTGTGAGATCTTGACCTACAGGCCGTAGGACCTGAAACTCCTCCGGCTCGCGAGGTAATGTCCTGAAGCAAAAATGCGAGGGCGCGGGTTTACGGGGAAGTTGAGAGGCGCAGGCGAACATTGGCTAGGCTTCTCTGCCCGACATATCAGGCCTCCTACATCATAGGCTTACAGCTGGACGACAGCTCCTTAATCACATAGCACTGACATCTCTGCTGCCTTCCTTTCCTACTATACTTGTTTATACACATTCCCATGTGCAGCTACGGAAGAGTCACTTGGCAGAGGTTGCAGTGGTATGGCTTGATGGAGGACACCAACAATTTCTAGCCTCGCCCATCTCTTGTGAAGAGATTTCACAGGCCATAGACACGCTTAGCAGCACTCGTGCCCCTGGCCTCAATGGTTTTACGGGTGAATTTAAAAAGCCTAAACACCATTATTAGTTCCTCATCTGCTGGAAGTTTATGTAAAATCTCTTGCACAGGGAACCACACACACACACACACACACACACACACACACACACACACACACACACACACACACAGGGAACCACAAACAGGGAACCACACACACAGGGAACCACACACACAGGGAACCACACACACACAGGGAACCACACACACACAGGGAACCACACACACACACACACACACAGGGAACCACACACACACACACACAGGGAACCACACACACACACACACACACACAGGGAACCACACACACACACACACACACACAGGGAACCACACACACACACACACACACACACACACAGGGAACCACACACACAGGCTTTGGTAACTCTTACTTAAACCAGGAAAATCCCCGCAACTCTGCACTTCTTACAGGCCCCTGTCACTTCAGAACCACAAAAATAAAATTCTGGCCAAGGTCCTCACCACACGTCTTTCCCTACTTATGGACAGTATAATAGCTCCATTGCAATATGAGTTTGTAACAAACCACTCCACTTCAGTGAATCTTCGAACAGTGTTCGCTGTCAACCAGACCGCTCCTGACCTCCCTGCTGCTGCTCTTCTCCTGGATGCTGAAAAGGCTTTCAATTGATTTGAATGGTCTTTCCTGCACGCCACACTGAGGAAACTAGGAATACTAAAGGGCTTCCTAGACCTAGTCCGCTGGTCTACGCGGCTCTATTAGCCCGTCTTAAGAGTGAATGGCTCATTAACAGATCAGTTTGTACAGATGCAGGGCACCAGGCAGGGGTGCCCATCTCACCCCTGTTATTTTTCATTGCAATGGACCCCCTAGTTCGCCATTTTCTGGAGAGCCACTTGGCTCTCGGATTGCGGTTTCATTGAGACCCCCCTTTTGACCTCTCTATATGTTGACAATATCATGCTCTTATTAGGGACCCCCGAGACTAATCTTTGCACCCTGCTCTGGGAGATTGTCAGGTTCTGTATTTTCTGTGACGGACTATAAATTTGTGGAATATCAGAAATTTTTCTGCTAACAGATGCCACTGTTCCGTGCCCTATCAACTTCCCCTTGCAATGGTGCACTAAATCCCCGAAATACCTGGGCATTTATCTACACAGAACAGTCCGGAGGCCGTTTGCCTCAACTATGGCTCTGCAAATCGATAGACAGTCCTCCCAGATTGATTGCTGGATTAAGCTCCCTATATTTCCTGCTGGCAGAACTATTATTAATAAAATGGTAATGCTACCCGGATTCTTGTATTTGTTTCTCAATATTTCTATAGTCCTGACCGGTAGCTTCTTTGATACTTTACGCAGCATGCTCACGCGACTAGTCTGGGCAGGCGGACACTCAAGAATTAGCTGGCAACCAATGACTTTGCCTTATGCCCGCTGAGGTTTTGTGGTTCCCAACTTCTACCTTGATTAGGTTATAGTGCAGGCGCACTTCACGTTTTATTGTTACCACCCTGATGCTCGCTTACAATATCTTAAGCCGAAGTGTGCTCAGGCCCGCCCATTCTTTCTTCCGACTATTATACCACAAGGCCTACCTAGTACCCCCATGGAACTACAGACACTTCAGACTACATAAATATGGCGCGGACAGGGAGTTGCTGTTGTGGCATTCCGGTTAGAAGGCAAGCCCACTTATCACAGTAAGCAAATTTCTGGGGAGTTAATCTAAGCAGGGGCATTGGGGTGGTATGTATCGTTGCTAGATCGGGTGGCGACTATGGTCAGACGGCTCTGAGTTCAACTGCAGTGTGTTAGTGCTTTTCCTTGATTAACCTTCAATTTAAAGGCTATTATAAATTCCTCCCCGTGTAGTTCCAGGCACTAGAATAACGGGCTCGGTTTAACTCCACTTTCACTTTTCTGTTTGGATAGGCTTACCCGAAATTTAAACCTTCTTCGTTTCATTCACTATGGGAACCATCTTGTTACAATGATTTATCAAGGTAATAGTCCTTAATCCCCCTTAATTGTAAAATGTTAGTTATCCCCCTTATTCAGGTGGCCACACCGCTCTTATCTGGAGTTTGATCGCTAGTTCAAGAATTGCCGATATTTGTGGAACTACTTGAATTCTTAATTGAATCAGGTTATAAAAGGTGAGGTGCTTATTTTTATCTTCAGAGATTCCTATGTTGCATAGTCCGGTTAGTGGGAAGTTTGATAACTAAGTGACTGCATTTTAATTCCATCATTCAGGCAGTGATAATCCTAAATCTGGGTTTCATATCTCTTTCAAGAACTTTTGTTACCATATGCCACCTCCTGAACAGCTTAGTTGCATCTTGATATAATAGGTGAGACTTATGTGCTATAAGAAATCCTACTGATATTGTGTTGATGCCTGTCACCTCCACACTGAAATAGTTGATTAATCAAGTATTTAATTTCTTTCACTAAGGTTTGTTATTTGACATTTTCTTGAGACGATAGTTCCACTCCAGGAATCACCACATATCACCCTATTGAGATTATCATTATCAATTCAAGGTGAGGACATGCTATTGTGGAGACAGTACTGACATTGAGAATGGAGAAAAGATTTACGCATACCCAATCACCCTTCTCACCTTTTTCTCTCCTAAATAAGTGACTGTTTATATTTCATCTATGTTTTCTATCCTTCTAGTGCACTCTTCTGAGTTCACGTATTAAATTGCTAATTTTTTAGATAGTGAATAAAATTGGAACAAAGTAAATACTGTGTTTTCTAATAAAACTGAAAATTAATGTTTTTAATTGAGTATGATGTATATGTATTTATGTAATTTGTTAGTCCTGTGTCTGTTGCAATTGTTTCCGTAGACTTTAATTTTTGGTTTATTTCACAAATAAGTCTATGTACATGTCGAATTGCAATATAAATATGATGTATGTTCGTCATTTTTAGTGTCTTACATAGGTTTTGTTTTATTTGTTACAGCCCTGATTAAGATACAAAAATTTCTGATTTTGTGGGAACGAAACGCGTTGGCTGTTTTTTCTGAACTATTGTTGATTTTGAAATAAAAGACGAAAGTAAACAAAATATAATTGGACTTCCTGTATTGTGTTCAGTGCACCTCCATTTGTTCAAATTGCTGTGGGAATCTGTATCCAGAGGCACCAAAAGGTGAGAGGTGCCGGAGTATTGTGCACGACCAGCCTGATAAGGCAGCAGAAATATAGTGAGGTGGTGACCCATTAGCCCGTCACCTAGTATCGATTTTGGTTAATCATAAATTGTGCAAATTGTTTATATGATATGCATTGGCGTGAACTATATTGTATACTTTTTGATAATTTTGACTTCCCTTGTATGTTTTTTGTTCCTCATTGATATGTTCTTGCTAATATAATCTACAATATATAAAGATTTTTTTTAAACAATTAGTCTAAAATCCAACTGCAGTTTTTTACTGCAAGAGAAAAACAATGCTGGATTTTACCATCTCTGCAGGTTCATCCCCAAACTGTCTTCACTTCTATTTTCTGGCTGATTTTGTTTTTGTCGGATATAGAGAGTCCCAAGTCTGCACGCTTTACCACTGCTAATCAGTGCTAAAGTGCTTGGGCTCTCTCCTTAAACTATGGTGAAATTGCCTTACACCAAACTAGCACTTTTAATTTACTTGTAGGTCCCTAGTAAAATGGTAAGACATGTACCCAGGGCCTGAAAATTAAATGCTACTGGGGGCCTGCAGCTCTTTTTTGTTTAAATTTTTTTATTAGGGTTTTGCATACAAATTAACACAATGCATGTCAACCATATTACATGTGAATCCATTTTTGTTTTGCATCAATGTGACTTAACGTTGCTTCGTTTTCCTAGGGTAGTTACATTGATTGTCGCGTCTCTGGGACTAGTTGTTAGTACTAAGTCCACCCGCCTCCCATCAGTTCATCCCAGTAGATCGTCACTGATGTCATCCCGGGGGCGTGGACGTGTCCCTGATTCTGCGCCGTCTATATGGTTTTCCCTCCGACTATCTGTGTAGCTTCTCCCTGATAACGAGTGTATTTGATTGCGTCAGTAACTAGGGTATCGGTATTTGAACTGCCGATGGGTTCAACTGTTAACCGTGGGGAGGGGGGGAAGAAGCTGTGAGAAAAGAAGAGGAAACGTAGAAGGGTAGGGTAGAGGGGAAACTAGTGAAAGGATCAGGTGGGGGGTGGGAGGGGGTAGGGCGGGTTGGGATGGGCTGTCGCGGTAGCCTGTGCACTGAGTAAAAGTAGGTGCGTCGGACTCATTCTAGGGTGAGCCAGTGGGGAAGAAAGAGGGTCGGCGTGTGGGCCCGCGAGAGGGGGCCAGGCCTCCGCTCGGCTCTCCTAACAAAGCCCTCTACGTGGCTAGTGTACCTCCGCCATCATCCCTGGGTCTCGAATGGCAGGGGGGTGGGAGGAGTGGAGGGGTTAGGCTGTGTCGCGTTCTGTGCTTCTCCCTCTGTGCATTGTTGTTTGAACTGTATGAGGAGTTGGGCCCACTCCATAGATATGGGGTGCTTGCGGATGCCCCTCGCCTCTTCCTCTCTGATTGACTCCTCCTCCGCCGCGCCCCATTTTTGTAACGCTCCCTTCCATGCCGCTTCCGAGGTTCCCGCTGGGGCCCTCCAGTGCATAGCAATGTTCCTTTTTGCCAGAAGGAGAGCCAGAGAAGCAAATTTCCATTGCACTTTTTCTGTTTTCTTTTTCGGGGAGAACCCTAGAGCACATGCCTCCCACGTGGAGGCGACCGGGAGATCAGTCGTCGCTTGGAGCATGTGGTGCACTGTGCCCCAGTATCGTTGTATGGATGGGCAGGCCCAGAATATGTGCTTGAAGTCTGCGTCCAACAATTGGCAGCGGGGGCAGCGAAACTGCGTATCGGGGTAGAATCGGTGTAGCTTGTCTGGCGTCAGGTACGCGCGATGTAGGCTGTTGAACTGTATATTTTTGGGGGCCTGCAGCTCTTATTGTGCCTTTCACTTAAATGGCTTTGTGAAACACGTTGCAGGTCTGCCGTTGCAGCCTGTGTGTGAAGCTTTAAACTGCCATTTCGACCTGGCAAAATAAACCTTTAATCAGGCCCAAGCCTTCCTTTTTGATACAATACATATAAGTCACTCCTAGGGTAGGCTCCAAACAGCCCAGAGGGAAGTGCGCAGTATATTTGAAAAACTGGAAATGTACTTTTAGGTTTTACATGACCTGGTAGTGAAAAACAACTACATTCGTTTTTCACTACAGCAAGGCTCATCTCTCACATTGGATAACCTTGAGTAACATTTAGTAAGTGATAATTTGACAGGGAGCAGGTTGGATAGTCAGGTTTGGTGTCTGAGGAACTGTAATTTAAAACAACCTTTAACGGTAAAGTTAAATTTTAAGTCACAATTCTGAAAATGCCACTTTTAGAAAATTGACATTTTCTTGTTCAATTTGGTGCCTGTTCGTGGGTCACATGACTAGGTGTAGTCAGCCTTTGTGTATTCTTCCCAGACAGCATCACAATAGAGGGTCTCGCTCGGTGTTGGCAAGATGCAACATTCTGGCTTAATTGGGGTGGGGGAGGGCAGAGCTGTCACCTACCACACATGAACCTCAAAGGCACTGGCCCAGCTCACAAAGGACTTAACTCAAGCCTACTGTGCCGACAGACGGTCTAGGAGTAAAGAAATTCAAGACACCTGCAGAAGATTCTCCTACTTCATAGTGGGCACCAGGTATAAACAAGCATTGGCATAGCCAATAGGTCTCGCCTTTGGGACCTTTTAAGTGTTTAGCCATGCAACAGTTGCATAACTAAATACTTAAAAGGTCCCAAAAGCGAGAACTATTGGCTATGCCAAGTGGCTTCGAAAGTGATCGCGATCAAACATCAAAGTGGCCGTGAAAGTAATCGCGGTAAAGCGCGGCGCGCGCGCCCGCGCACATGCACTGTAGCTCCAGGCTGGCCTGGTAGAACTTTTTGGAGCCCTCTTAATAAGTCTCGCTAGACCAGCGCATGCGCTGGGTCAGGCGAGACCTAAAAAGGAAACCTCAGACCCACTCTTCAGTACACTCCGTGACCTGTGTATACTACAGAAGATGGACGCTCTGCTGCTGCTTGAGGCCTGCCCGATTGCTGAGAAGGCAGACTGGATCTGCTCCCTTCATTCAAGCCTGAGTGACTCCACAGGTCAACAGACTGATGCCCTGTTCTGAGCTAAAGTGACATAACACGCTCCAAAGGCCTACTTGCATCTGCCCAGCAGGCCTGCAACTGGAACTGCCAGAGTCCTGCTGGCCTATGCAAGAGTGAGAGCTTGAACCCCAAGAAGTGCCACCGTGGACCCTTGGCTGGCCTTACAGTGTATTCCTCAGATCCGAACAGGAAAAGTCCTGATGTTTTGGGCTCTCCGTAATAGTGAAGAGGTCACTTTGTGCCAAGATCTGGCAGCCCGCACCGGCGCAAGGCTCCGGTGAACAAGACTCTTCGTGCTACAATGGGCAGCAACTAGAGATCTGCACTTCATGCTATAACATCAACTCCCCTCAGTGACTACCAACACGAATCTCTTGCAGAGTGTAAAAAAAAAAAAAATTTAATGTGTGATTTAGAGACGTAAAATAGTCCCCCATGCAATGCATTGCAAGCACTCCGTAAGAGGTGGAATGATGCACTAAAGAGGCCAATAACGTATGTGAGATGATATCTTCTGGGTGGAGTCAAAGTACACTCAATATATATTTAAAGAACTGGTAACCTTTAGTACAGCCGGCATACTAATGGATACTCTTAAAGATGCTGGAGAGAATGTGGAAACACTGGGCACTACTTCACCTCCTCTGGAACTGTCCTAAACTACCTCGACACTGCCAATCTGTGATGGACAATATCAATGTGCGATGCGGGTGCAGATCACGGGGTTTCCAGTGTATATTGTGTTTGGCCTCACACAAAAAACAGAAATATGCACTGTGATCTATGAAAGGCAAACAAGATAGCCCTTTTCAGTGCATCAAATGAATATGCTACTTACCAGTATGCATCTGTTCTTGGCATGTAGGGCTGCTGACATTCATATCTGTGCATAGATCGCCGCCTAGTGTTGGGTCCGGATGTTTGCACGTTGTTGTCCTGGAAGAGTCTTCGAAGTATCCTGGGATAGGTGACTCCTCCCCTGGACTACAGTGCGCATGGGCATCCTCTCCATCCTCAGATTGTTTTTCGCCATTGTGGCAGTGATGGAGTAGATACAGAAAGTGATGACCATGCTTACAGTAATTCTGAGAGCTGCAGCTGTTACAGGCGCCAGGGAGGAGGGAGGGCGATATGAATGTCAGCAGCCCTACATGCCAAGAACAGATGCATACTGGTAAGTAGCATATTCAGTTCGAGGCATGTGGGCTGCTGAATTCATATCTGTGCATAGAATACATAGCAGTACCTCCTATTAGCGGCGGCTACCAGTGCCAGCTGCAGCGGTCTGAAAAAGAGTTTTGAGAACAGCCTGTCCTACAGCTGCCTGCTGTTTTGATTGCACATCTACACAATAGTGTTTGGTAAATGTGTGTGTAGTGGACCAGGTGGCTGCTCTACATATATCATGCAAAGGGATGTTTCCTAGGAAAGCCATGGAGGCCCCTAACTTACGTGTTGAGTGGGCTCGTGGTGGAATCGTTAACGTGCGTTTAGCCTTTTGATAGCAAATTTGAATACATTTAACGATCCATCTGGCTATACATGCTTTGGAGATAGCGTTACCTTTGTGGTGTGGGGCAAAGGCAACGAAAAGTTGTTTTGTCTTCCTAAAGATCTTAGTCCTGTCGATATAGTACATGAGGGATCTCTTCACATCTAGTGTATGGAGTGCTCTTTCTGCGACAGTTTGTGGGTTTTGAAAGAAAACAGGCAGTTCAATAGTTTGATTCATGTGGAACTGCGATATTACTTTGGGCATGAATTTGGGGTTGGTATGTAGTACGACCCTGTTGGCGTGAACCTGTATAAATGGCTCTTGAACGGTTAGTGCCTGGAGTTCACTAACTCTTCTTAAAGAAGTGATCGCTACTAGGAAAGCTACTTTCCAGGTAAGGAATTGAATCTCGCATGAGTGTAGAGGTTCAAAGGGTGGACCCATCAGGCGTGTGAGGACCAAGTTGAGGTTCCACATTGGAGCTGGTGGGTGGCTTGGAGGAATTACTCGTTTGAGTCCTTCCACGAATGCTTTGATGGCAGGCACTTTGAATAAAGAGAGGTGCTGCCTGTTCTGGAGATAGGCTGATTGCGGTCAAATGGACACGTATAGAGGTGTACGCCAGATTGCATCGGTATAGGTGTAAGAGGTAACAAATTATGTTTTGGATGGATGCGTCTAGCGGGTTAATGTCATTATTAGTGCAATAAATGACAAACCTTTTCCATTTGGCTGCATAGCAAGCTCTGGTAGTGGGTCTTCTAGCTTCCTTAATGATGTCCATACAGTCAGGTGGCAGGTTTAGGTAGCCAAACTCTAGGACTTCAGGAGCCAGATTGCAAGGTTCAGCTGTTGCGGATCTGGGTGCTGAATCTCTCCATGGTTCTGCGTCAAATGCGTGGGTTTGATCCGCAGTCTTTGATGCGGCACCACGGAAAGTTCGAGAAAAGTGGTGTACCATGGCTGGCGTGCCCACGTTGGAGCAACCAGGACGAGTGTCAGGGAGTGTTGTCTGAGTTTGCGAGCCACCAGCGGTATCAACGGCGCTGGGGGAAAAGCGTACGCAAATCTGCCGGACCAGTTCATCCATATCGCATTGCCCTGCGATTGTGGATGTGGGAACCTGGCGGCAAAGCTTTGGCATTTTGCGTTTTCGCTTGTGGCGAATAGGTCTATCTCTGGATGACCCCATTGCTGGAAGTACGGTTGGAGTACTGATGGGTGTAACTCCCACTCGTGCATCTGGTGGCTGTGTCTGCTGAGCAGATCCGCCATCTGGTTGTCCTTGCCGGGGAGGTGTTCCGCCATGAGGAACATGTTCCTCTGAATGGCCCACTTCCACATGCTCTGAGCCAGATGAGAACTGTGGAGAGTGTGTTCCTCCCTGCTTCTGTATGTAGTACATGGCGGTCATGTTGTCCGTCCGGATCAACACGACTTTGTTGCACAAGTGTACCTTGAATGCTTTCATTGCCAGGAAGATTGCCATCAGTTCCAGAAGGTTGATGTGCATCTTCTTTTGTTGTGTTGTCCATAGTCCCTGCACTGTGTAGTTGAGTACATGAGCTCCCCATCCCTGGAGAGACGCGTCCGCTGTCAGTATTATTTGTGGAACAGGCTCTTGGAACGGTCGGCCCTTGCAAAGGTTTTGTGGATTCCACCAATGCAGAGAGTTGTATGCCCGACCGCTCACCAACACTAGGTCTTTCAACTGCCCTTGAGCCTGATTCCACTGACGTGCTAAGCACTCCTGAAGCGGGCGCATATGTAGTCTCGCGTGTGGGACTATGAAAATGCAGGAGGCCATCATGCCTATCAACTGCATGAACACTCGCGCGGGAAGGGAGTGTTGTGGTTTGAACTTGGAAATCAGCATTTGCATGCTGTTGATTCTCACTAAATTTGGCTGAGCTGTGGCCGCCAGAGTGTCTATAGTCGCACCTAGGTACTGTTGTACGTGTGCGGGTTGGAAATGGGATTTTGGGTAATTTAGTGAGAACCCCAGACTGTGAAGGAGGTGAATGGTGCGGGACATGTGGCTGGCACATTGCTGGGCTGACTTTGCTTGAACAAGCCAGTCGTCCAGGTAAGGGTAGACGTGTATGTGCTGCCTCCGTAGATGTGCAGCCACAGTAGCTAGGCACTTTGTGAAAACTCTGGGTGCTGTTGTCACGCCGAAGGGAAGGACTTTGAATTGGTAGTGCTGCCCCTGAACAGTGAACCTGAGGTATTTTTTGTGTGAGGGGTGAATGGGTATGTGGAAATACGCATCTTTGAGGTCCAGTGTGGCCAGGAAGTCTCCCTGCTTGAGCAGCGGGAGGACTTGCTGTAAAGTGAGCATGTGAAAATGCTCGGAGAGAATGTAGCGGTTCAGGGGTCTCAGGTCTAGTATAGGTCTGAGTGACCCGTCCTTTTTCGGTATTAAAAAGTACAGGGAGTACACCCCCGTACCTTGCTCGTGGACGGGTACGACCTCTATTGCGCCTTTTAGTAGCATACTTAGCACTTCCTGCTGTAAGAGCGTTAAGTGCTCGGAGGACATAGGACGGTGTTTTGGAGGTATTGTGGGTGGAGTCGAGGTTAATTCTAGGCAGTAACCGTGTTTGACAATATCTTTGACCCACCTGTCCGTGGTGATGGAGTTCCACGTGGACAGGAACCTTTGTAGCCTTCCCCCGACAGGTGTTATGTGGTCGGGAGGAAGGGAGAGGGCGTCACTGTTTGTTCTTGGGGGAGGACCTGGTGTTGCCGTATCCGCGTCCTCTGCCTTTTGTGCTTGAGCCACGATAACCACCCTGGGTGTTTTTATCGTAGGAGCTTTGTGTGTTTCCCTTGTTGTAGGTTTGCTGTGACCCCTGTCCTCTACCTGCTCCTCTATTTCCGGGGCGACGAAAGGAGCCGCACCGAAAGAATTGCGTTTGGAGAGCCCCCATGGACTTTGCAGTGTCTGTGTCCTTTTTTATTTTCTCTAGGGTGGTGTCAACCTCTGGCCCGAATAAGTAGTCGGGGTTGACAGGCTGGTTGAGGATGTTATTTTGTACCTCAGGTTTGAATCCGGAGATTCGTAACCAGGCGTGTCGTCGCAACATGACGCTAGTGTTTATGGCTCTGGCAGCTGTATCCGCGGCATCCAGTGCACACTTAATGGATGCGTTTGTGAGGAGTTGTCCCTCCCTGATGAGGATCTCTGCTCCCTCTTTGAATTGGTCAGGGAGATGTTGGAGTAATTGTTCTAATGTGTCGTAGTGTGCTCGATCGTAGCGAGCGAGGAGCGCCTGAGTATTGGCAATGCGCCATATGTTAGCTGCCTGGGCCGCAACCCGTTTGCCGGAGGTCTCTAGCACCTTGGACTCTTTGTCCGGGGGAGGAGCATCACCTGTTGTTTGCGAGTGTGCCCGTTTGCGAGCATTCGCAACTACTATGGAATCCAGAGGTAACTGGCCTCTAATGTAGGTAGGGTCCCCAGGCGCCGATCTGTATTTCTTGTCGATCCTGGGGTTTATTACTCTTGCCCTGGTGGGTTCCTTGAAGATGTCCGTTGCTGGTTTGAGGACACCCTTCAACATGGGTAGAGTTTTTATATTTCTTTCTGAGGATGCGAAAGTATCCATGAGAAAGTCGTCCTCGACGGTGTCAGAGTGGAGTTGCACACCATGATTGGCCGCAGCACGTTCAATGAGGGCGTTGAATGCGGCAGTGTCCTCTGTGGGAGACGTTTTTGCTCCATAGAGTTGCGGGTCCTGTGTATCCATAGGTGCACCCGAGTCTACAGGGTCATCCCAAGCTTGGTCAGGGTCCTGTTGGCCTTCAGGGTCCATCTCTCCGGGGTAGGGGACGTGGTCACCCATGTAGTCCTCCAAAACGTCTGTTTCGGAGTGTGTGGGAGAGAAGGACTGTGGATCTTGGTAAGAGGAATGGAGAGGTTCGTAAAGAACTGGTTCCGAAGCCACTGGCAGCTTTTTCTTAAGCGGGATCCGGTAGGAGTCCAAAGCTGGCTCGGAAGTTATTCTCCTCTTGTGGAGCATCATCCTGCCGGTGTCGGCGTCGATGATGTGTGATGGAGACGTCTCCGCAGGAGAGCGTTCGGCAGGCGTGATCGTGGTGTGGGTGACCAGTGTTCTGATTTGGAACAGTTTTGGGGCCGTGGATGGCGGCAGGCCAAAAGTGATGTTGGCTGGTGCCGAAGAGGCTGTTGGAGCTTTTATCAGCTCGGAGCCTGACGTGTCCTGGAGGACTGCTTTGTGTTTGATGCGTTGCGCAGCAACGGGCCGCACCTGGAGCGCCATCGATTCTTTTGCGCCGACCGGTTCTGTAGAGGCGGGCGTGGACTTCTTCGGCACCAGTGGGTCATCGAGTTGAGGAGCGGTAGTGGCAGTCGACGTCGTTGATGAGTGTGCCTTAGGTGGTGCTGTCGAAGCGGTGTGAGACGCAGCAGGCAGTTTGACCTTTGCGGTCGGAGCCGATTGTTTCGGTGCCGGGAGCCGAGTAGGTTTGGTGGCACCGAAGGTCTTTTTCCGTGTGTCGGCGCCGACGTCGGCTGCTGCAAGTTCGGCACCGAAGTCTCGTTTGGTGCGGTCGGTGCCGACGGGTTTTGCTGGCGTGGAAGGTGTGGTGGGCCTCGATCCGACCAGCGTCACTTTTGGTTTCGGTTTCTGGTTAACCAATACAGCTTTCGGTTTCGGTTTCGAAGAAGGGAAACCAGCCGTTTTGGGTAGTAATGGCTGCCGCTGAATGTCCGAGGCCGGGCCAGAGGGCGGGGCCGAAGAACTGCGGGATAGGTCTTGGGTAAGGCCCGAAGGCGATCCCTCGACCGGAGCCATAGACTGGCGCACTGGGATATCCTCAGTCTGTACGGGTAGGCCTTGCTCGTCACTGGAGCTACTCTCTTCGGCCCCTAAGGCCTCATTGTAGTCTCCTACCTCGGAGTCGGCTTCATCTCTGTGAAAGAGTCGTTCTTCGACGTCCTCCGATCCGGAGTCGTGTTCGGAAGCGGGGCTGGAGGGTAGGTTCTCCACGTCTTCGACATCTTCGTCCTCGGCGCTGAAGATGTTGGTCGGGGCCGGTGCCGCTTGCTGCGCTTCGAGTCTCGCTGCTCGTCGATTCCGGAGAGTCTTCTTGGATCGGAATCGGGCACAGGCCATACATGTAGACTCGTCGTGATCCGGTGAAAGGCATTTGTTGCACACCGGGTGGACGTCGACATGGGGATATTTCGCATTGCATACAGGACACCGTTTGAATGGTGTCCTCGATTCCATCGTCGATGACGGGTCAATGGTCGGGTAAGATGCGAAAAAGTTGGTACTGGAAGTTAGTAAACTAACAAAGATACTATCGATACCGATCGGGAACAGTACCGACGCGAACTAAAGGCCTTTTGGCCTGTAAAAAGTTTTTCCTAACTTGAGGCAAGATAAGCACATCCGAACCCAAGGGCGGAAAAAAACAATCTGAGGATGGAGAGGATGCCCATGCGCACTGTAGTCCAGGGGAGGAGTCACCTATCCCAGGATACTTCGAAGACTCTTCCAGGACAACAACGTGCAAACATCCGGACCCAACACTAGGCGGCGATCTATGCACAGATATGAATTCAGCAGCCCACATGCCTCGAACCAATACTCTCCAACTGGGAAACCAATAAAGCCACGGAACATAAAAATGGGTGTATCGAATATGGCTACAGAAAAAATGATAATGTTTCTAGAGCACAAAGCGGAGGTAGGCCTTACATGAGGAATGGTCCCCATATATAGCCTTTTTGTCTACTGAAAGCACAGTACTGACTTGACCTAAATATTTGAAGGTACTGTGCTTGGGGTTGCAAACAACCAACACATAAGCCCATTCTGCCTTAAGACCGAGATGACAGAGTATCCAATGTCTGAAATTGTTGGATGAGTGTCGAGTGTCGAGTGTCGAGTGTCGAGTGTCGAGTGTCGAGTGTCGAGTGTCGAGTGTCGAGTGTCGAGTGTCGAGTGTCGAGTGTCGAGTGTCGAGGGTGAGTGTGAGGGTGAGTGTGAGGGTGAGTGTGAGTGTGTGAGAGTGAGTGTGTGAGAGTGAGTGTGTGAGAGTGAGAGTGTGTGTGTATAGTGCAGAGGAAAGTTTGGGAGGAGTTATTTTTTTTTATCTACGCTTCCTGTAGGCCTCCAGTTGTACGCTGAGGCAAGTAATATAACAGAATTGACACAAAGAATGGGTAGAATTCTAGTCCCATTTATTAAACGGAAAGTACCCCAGATAATTTCCCAAGCAAAAGCAGGCACGAAATCCTCTATTAATTCTGTTCTCCCAGGAACCAAACTTAAAAACTAATTGAGAAGCCTACTTTGGAAGGAAATAAAACAAAATAAAAACCAGTAATCATTTATAGTTCACTGAGAGAATGCACATTGCCATAAGCATAATAAGAGTTATCAGCCTTTTGCTGACAAAGAAACCTGGACACAGAGCACTAAAAATGAAGGCGTCTAGCATGGCTACCGGTGCAACTCAAAATATTGGACTAAATGGTAGCAAGCAACTACATGTTCAAATTGACACTCAAGGAGACCTAGACAACGTGGCTTTCAACCAGACCACAGGACCTGGTTTAAATAAAGTGATAACAATTAGTCATGCGAACCATTTGATACCATGGACCAGGATGTACTCCTTGACAGGCTTAATTCAGCAGCAAGAGGTCTGGTCCCTTTCCTGGTTTATATCATGCACCAAAGATTAGATTTTTAAGTATCTACAAATGTGATACTTCCAGTTTGAAATTTTCAGAGCTTGGGTATGGAGTCTCAGAAGGTTCTCCTCTGTCAAAAATATATCTATCTGTATCTATACGTATCTCTATGTATATATATATATATACACACACACACACACATAATTTCTAAACCGAGTGGACAAGACAAGATATTTAACCTTAAACTCTATCATTGATGGCAAACGTTATTGTAGAATGATAGGTCATCATTATTTCTATACATTAATCAAAAATTTTCAGACATCAAATATTTGACAATCAACATTTTACAAAGTCATGATCTTAACAACATATAGATCACTATGAGATCCATCGAAAAATCCATTCTGGTTACACAATTGCAGTGTTCTCAGCCAACAATTTGGTGGAACCTCCACCTTTTTTCAAGGCAGTCTTACCAATACTATTTTTGCTCAGGGAATACACCTTCCGTGTGCATAAATGACATTCCTCCTGTAGTATTCTTCAATATCTGATCTTGATTTAGATATTGAATCTAAACTGGGTCTAGCTGGGTCTAAACTGGAATGGCGTGGTGAGCAAAATAACGATGGATTAAACCCAGATCTATGACTGGGGGCGAGTTTTTGACAATGTTCAACATTCTGTCCATTATCGTTTTGTGCATGATTCATCTTAGATCAGGATTTGTACCAAATTCTTTTAATCAGACACGTCTTTGGCTTGCCCATGTCAGAGAAACAGCCGTTTGGCTTGTCTGGTCAGTTGCTCTGTCTTAAGTTTAAATGCCTCTGAATTTTACATAAGTGTCCCATAACCAAAAGGCACCTGGGTACAACAAAGGCAAAATCTTTAAGACACTATGCACCAGACCACTGATGTAGATTGAAGGTTGCCCATTTCTAGTAGATTTCAAATAAATTAGCATAGCCAACAAATGTTTCTTGAATTAGGTAATCTGCCTATAAAACTATTTACCACTACAATTCTGGATAGATCCACATTCTTACAAGTCTTAAAAGCTCACCAATTCGGATCATTTTATCACACAGCATTACAGGCACTATGATCGTCAGCCCCAAGAAATACCAACATACAGTGCATATCTTACCCATCATTATTATCTGTTTTGCCCAATTCCAATCTGTCAGGCTGCACTGAAAAACTTATTCGGCAGATCCGTCCATCCTACAATAAAACAAGTTATCATATTGTTAAAACTGTCTGTGAAATAAAAAATATCATTAATTCATAGGTACAGATAGGGATTACTGATCGACAACGCAAATAGAAGCACCAAACAATAAATAAAGAATACAGTTATAATATGGGCTGTGCTTTTACTAACAAATCCATACATGCACATCTATATACATGCACATATTGTGCTTAGATTTAGTGTTCTGATTGGATGATCTGTTTAGGGTTCCGATTGGTCCCTGGGTTTTAATGATTCTATTGGACGTACAGCTTAGGGTTAGAGTTCTGGTTGGCGAATAGGTTTATGTTAAATGGTTTATAAAGCGCTCAACTCACCCTGGGGCATCTCGGCACTGACTAGTAGACTTGAAATCCTGGATAAGAAAACAGTGGAGTGAACTAAAGTGAGAGTTCAAAACAAGAAGGCTTTCAGCTGTTTCCTAAAAAGTTTGTACTTCGGAATTGATCGCAAAGTCTGGGGAAGCCGATTCCAATATTTTGGAGCAAGATATGAGAAAGCTCTGCCACCCGTCCGGGTATAACGGAAACGTGGAACCTGAAGAAGGCCCTGCAGGCTAGATCTAAGACTCCTGGATGGACAATATAAGGAGTTTTTTTTGTAAATAGAGGGGGCCTCTGTTCAGAGCATTATAGGTGAAACAGCAAATCTTAAAAAAAGGATCTCTTTTTCGCCGATAGCCAGTGTAATTCTCTGAGCAATGGAAGCGAGGGGGAGCCTGCCGGTTGATTAAAGGTCATTCTCGCTGCAGTGTTCTGAACCACCTGCAACTTAGCTAGGTGGGTCTCTCCTACTTCCGCCAGCAGTGCATTGCCGTAATCCAAACGGCTTGTTACCAAAGCCTGCACTAAAGTCCTACGATGACAGGTAGGCATATATGGAAGTATTTTCCGGAGACGCCGGAGGCTGTAATAGCATGAGGTGGACGTGGCCGCGATATGGTTCTTCATGGACAGCAACCGATCTATTTTTATACCCAGGTTTTTTTACTGAAAGTTTGGGAGTGGGGGCAGAGCCCAATTGAACAGGCCACCAATCAGGGTTTTTGATCGATTCCTGCTGCTAGGGGTTTCTACTGGACATAGGGCTTCATTTTTGATTGGCTGCTAGAAGTAGGGCTGTGTTGTGATTGGTTAGGGTTCCCATTGGCTGAAAGGGTAATCTGACAACTAGGGCTATTTAAGGTCAGGGTTCCATGCGTCGCAGCCCGGGCGCCGTGGCTCAAGGCGGAGAGGACAAAGGCAGTTGCCCGTTTGGCCCTGGTCGGGCCTAGGGTCAGAGATGCTGCTCTTTTTTCCATTTATCATCACCCACTTTTCCCATCCATAGCCACAAACTTATTTAAACACTCACGGCAAATACACTCTACACATTTACTACAAACAAACGCAACACACATTACAACGTCTCAACAACCACTACACACCCACAAAGCACACCCATACACCCTTCTACACCAACTACCACACAATGGCACCCTAACTCACAAAACTCCACTATATCCCATACAACTAATCAAGACACTCATCGCCAACACAACCCAAATCAACACCATGCGTAACTATATCCTATCCAGGCACACATTCCCTGTTCATACAAAGCACCAGCTCTATCCTCAAACTACTTCTAACAGACCCCATTCTGTCACCATCAAACATATACTTTACATTCCATCTTTTCATCCATCACCACCCTCCTTTTTACCAAAAACACAAACACAAACACGACCGCACAACCCTACCACTCCACTTTACCACACACATTACTTCTTCTGCCAAACAAACCTTCAAATAAATAAACAAATCTTTCAAAAACACTCCCAACTCTTGTGCAGCTCCTCTCACACGCCACGTACACTCTTTTCCAAAACACGTCACCACCCCCTTTACACCTTGCAGCTTCCACTACCAATACTTTACATACAAATACCTCTCAGAAAACTATCAGTTCCTCTCAATACTCCTCAAAAACTAAACACACAACAGCACAACAAAATCACACGCACATTACCTCATAATTCGTTGTCACAAAACAGAAACATAGACCCATCCCACCCAGCTAATTACACAAACAAAATACACCCTAAACCAACTCTACTGGCCGCCCTTCTCTCTGCCCCCACACCTAACTTACACAACACCACAGCGAATCTTTTTCTGCCTCTCATCCATTGCTACATGACCCACATGCTGCACCTTCATCCCAAACTCATACACCTTCCACCCTAAACAGACAAACAAAATAATCATGCCACTCTCCACATCTCCGCACCTCCATGTCTACTGCACAAGGCTACTTTACAAAAACACAGCTCACCAACTCACTCTCAAACACCATCTCCACCACCTACATAAGCAAACCCATCAAAATACCTTCTTTGCCTGCTAGACGAGGAATACGATACAAAACTACACTATTGCTATCCTCATACAGCTAATACCAGCACTTATGACACACCCGCTACAAGTCAGCAAAACACTGCTCCCTCTTCTACAAAACAAAGTCACACCATCACCAAAACACATTCTCTAAAAGGTCTAATAAGTGCTTTATCAGTATAAAAAAAACAAGCATCACATCTATGACCTTTTCAGTGATACACAACCTGACATACTCTTCACAACTAAATCATGATTGGGAGATAGCATGGCTCCAGAGTCACATGAAGCTATTCCTCTAGGCTATCAAACTATCACACAAAATCACATAAGCAAAAGAGGTGGCCTAGCTGTTGTGTTCAAGCAAACAAATATCACTAAAGAGGACATCTCCATACAAGGTTGTGAAGCCCTCTTCCCAAGATGCAACCCTACACCATCTTCCTCCTGTAACTTCCTTCTCCTTTACAGACCTCCACCTATAAATGCAACATTGCCAGGCACACTTCTAGACACAGCTTCAAACTTGATAACACTACACTCCAACCTATGCATTCTTGATTACCTAAAGATGTGCGTTGATAACCAAAATATGCCCCATCGAAAAACAATCAACAGCCTAGACGCCCTGAACGTCTACAAACCAACATACATCGCTGGACACATCTTAGATGTCATTTTTGCAAATCCAGAAATAGTTAACTTTCAAACAATTACCTCAATCACGTTGTCAGAACACTATCCGTTTGCTTTCCAACATAAAACACAACAGAAAGCTTTGGACATCCTAATACCACTGTGAACACCACAAAAAAACACAAGTACATTGGAGAAATACAGAGCTAAAAGATTTAATAGCAAATTAGAAAGTTGCAGTGCCACATCAGTGAGAAGAATCATCAACAATTCCTTAACTACAGGAATATTGTCAAAATACCTAAAAAAAATTTAAAAAAAGGCATTCAAACACTCATTACTAAAGAAAACAAACCTAGACCCGCTTAACCCAGACAACTACAAACCAATTACAAACACACCTTTCCTGGGCAAACTGATTTAAAGAGCAGCATTTGCCCCGCTTGTCACAATTCATTGTAGATAATTCCATACTTTCAGAGTTTCAAAGAGGATTCTGTCCAGGAAGAGACCCAGAATCTGCCCTCATTGCCATCTGGGATGACCTTAAGAACACAGTTGACCAGAACAGGGTTGTTGCACTACTTTGCTTCGACCTGTCTGCCACCTTTGATATGGTTGAACATGACACTCTAAATACAAAAAGACACTATGAAGCTGGCATAGAGGGGACTTCTCTAGAATGGATCACATCCCACCTGCAAAACAGAAGTAATGTCACCCATACCCCCCTCCCTTTCTCATCCAAACTGTACTTCACAAAAGCAGAGGTCCGTCAAGGCTCTATCTTCTCACCCATGTTTTTCAACATCTACATGAAGTCATTACTGGCACCGATCAATTTTACCTCAGATACTCCTTATACTGGGAAGCCCGAACGACAGTGGAAACTCGCAAATTTTCAGTTGCCTCAGAGCCGTTTATCATTGAATGACTTCAAGCCATTTCAAATTGAATGCTTCCAAAAAGGAAATACTCATGTGACGATTGGAAAAATTATTACCCACTCGCCTCCTGGCCCTCATGATCTGGGAACATCGCCTTAAGTATCTAAGGAAGTAAGAAACCTCGGAACTACCATGGACTCCAAGTTATCAATGAATGCCCAAGTGGGCAAACTAGCAAGATCCAGCTTCGTTACTATAAAAACTCTGCGGCGCATTTACCCCCACCTGGGATTTCCACACAAGGTCCAAGTTACTATTTCTCTTGCTCTGTCAAAACTCCATTACATCAATAGCCTCAACCACAGATCATGTGTAATAACTATGAAAAGACTATAACAGATTCAGAACTTTGCTGCCAGACTACTCATGTATAAAGCCACTTGCCCACATTTCCAGTGCCTTGAAGGCCCTTCATTGGTTACCGGATGCCAGAAGATCCACATTCAAGCGGCTTTGCATCACCCATAAAGCAATACCAAGAACAGGGCCACTCTTCATTAGGAATAAAATCATCAAGTACATCCAACAAAGGAACCTCTGGTCTAGATTGGCACCCTGTCTCAAAAATGCAGCAAACAACAAAAAAATCATAGGTGGCACACCCTTCTCTGTTCAAACAGCCAAACTATGGAACTCTCTACCCCAAGCATAAGATCCATGGATAACTGCCTTATCTTAGGAAGACTACTCAAGAGTTGGCTCGTCCCCACATAACCACAATACCCAGACATAAATATACACCATATCCCAGTGTATACAAGTAGTTATTTGGATTATATATGTGTACCTAGATAGGTGCATTCCTTTGTATAAATGTGTGCAATAATCTTGTTTATAAAAATATAGATTTTTATTAGTTCTGCTTAACAGATGTATATATTATGGTTATATACTTCTATTTTCAACATGTATATAGGTCACTGCATAAAGAGGCAAGTGTGTGTGTGTGTGTGTGTGTGTGTGTATATATATATACACATACATACACATATATATACACATACACATGCTCAGATAAATTAGCTTAAAGTACAGCAACACTAATGTTTGACTTTAATACAACATAAATCTAGATTTATTACCTTACTTATACATACATACCTTCCATGTATGTATGTATCTTTATGTTTATCACTCAACTCCTAATTCAGCATCTCCAATGCATTACCTTATATCGCATACATCTCAATATATCTACTAGCTCAACTCGGACTCCTCCCAAACCTCAATCTTCTACTCTTTCCAATGCCCTACCCAATTTCTCACCCTATACCTCTCTCAATACATCCTCTACCTCCACTATGACTATTATGATCTCCAAAATAACCATTTCAAGAGTATCCCCTCCTTTACCTCTTCCTTGCATCATCTCAAACCTCTTACTAGTCAGATCTCCCACAAAAGCCTTTCTAAAACCTTCCCTCTGACCCTCCCCACAGCTCATCCCAAACCTGCTCCTGCTGCTATTAACTCCAAATAAACTCTTTGCAGATCCTTCCCTCTTCTATCCCTCAACTATCCTTTTCAATCGAACTAACAGACTGACATGTCCACAGCTCAAATTAATTTCATATTTCCCTATACCTATTCACAACTAATCCGGTTTGGGTTCCGGAGTAGCGTGCTACTGTTTTAAAAAGCGCTTTGATGCCTCATCAGCAGTACGAAGCGCTATATAAATGCAAACCCCTCCCTCCTCTATCCCTCCACTATCCTTTTCAACCCAACAGACTAACATGTCCACCGCTCAAATTCATTTCATATTTCCCTATACTAACACCAATAATCCTTGTTCTGGGGTAGCGCACTACTCACGGAAAAGCGCTTAGACGCCTCGTCAGGGGTAGTAAGCAGTATATAAATGCAATAATTACATATCTTGACAGAAAAGGCAGCAAGGCATGCTTAGCGCTGCTCCCCCTTACTGCCTCTCAGTGTTGCCTGGGATGGTTTCCCTGGTTTTGTTTTGTGGTTTCGATTGTATCGGTTTTGTAATTTTTATTGTTTTACTGCCCGAATCCTTTATTTTTCTGCTGTTCCCCCTGCTGCCTGCTCACTTCAAGCCATTTTTCTTCCTCCTGCCAGCCCCGCTCACTGCCTCACATCAAACCTTTCAAGGCCTACTTAATGAAGGCTGCAGCGTGACCCCAGTGAGCTAGTCCCCATGTCTACTCCCCCTTGTTGCCTGGCACACTTTCCCTCGTTTTGTTATCTAGTTTATTTTGCTTCTTTGTCATTTTGTTTTAACTACCCGAATCTTTTGTTTTCTCTGTTCGCCGCTCGCTTCCTGCCGTTTTCTCCCTCCCATTGGCTCAGTGTCTTCAAAATTATCTCTTGGTGCATGAAGTGGAGATTATGCTCTACTCTGCTCATACCTCCTCTCTTCGCCAATGAGGTTTTTCATTGACTAAATTTGATCTCTTGGGATCCTTTGATCTGGGTCCTCTTCGAAAAGGAGGATTGCTTTGGACCCTTCGGTTATGAGATTCTTGACCAATCCTACCCTGTTAGGCACTGGAGGCTTCCTCTTTAAGACTCACCCAATTTCAGTACAGATGGAGTATGGCGTATCAACAATTATTGTATTAGCCCATTCTACATTCTCTAAATCTGACAATTCTGGTCCCTGCACTTCGTGCATTCACTCTAAGTCCGAGCCCTCATCCTAAGACACAAAACCAAGATCCCCTATATGGGGTTCAGAAGTCGGATGAAAACAAAGATCCAACTTAAACACCATGGTGTGCAGAATCCAACATTTTTCATTCTTATTGGTCAATATTTTTTGCTTACACTTAATGCTTACAAACCCATGTCACAATTTGCCTGCAGAGAGAAAAATTACATAAATCATATCCATACAATGACTGATACCAGGCATGACACAGAAACACCTAAAAGCTCTTCTGTCCGGAGCCAAAAAGAGAGACAAAAAGAAAAAGGGAAAGCACACAGAGAAGACACTTCCAAAAGTCATCATTCTCTACACCCTGGATCATCCCCCTTTTAAATCTACTTGGGAAAGCTACAGATTCTTTGAATGCTTATAAGCCTTCAATGCCCCATTCATTCCTTTCTTCGTATCTCCAGTAATAAACAATATACAAATCAAATCGTCCAAAGAGGACCCAAAAAGGATTCCCACACAGTAAATCTTCTCTCTCTGGGGTTTGTTCAAGGGTGTACAAAAACACTTACCTATTAAGACCTTCTGTAAGATTTCATGTAACAAAATACTTGACTATAGGCTTTGCACAATTTAATATTAAGACTCAATTTAAAGCTCAATGGAGCCAACACATGCTTCTGCCCATAAATAAGCGAGGCCTACTGCTTTTATAATAACATTTAAAAATGAACTAATCAGACATAAGGCATTTAACTTTTCCCCAAAAAACGGTCAGGCCTATGGCTTTTACCTTTGGATTGTCATCAAAACATAATCAGGTGCGACGTTGTACAATGAATAAAAACATGAATAAATTGATATTAAAAAAACGTACTCTGGTCTACTGTGTTTAAGATAAGCATTCCCAGAAGGGGAACTGTTGCAGGGAAGACACTAGGTTTAGGCAAGTTTTGAATAAAGTTTTAGTGATTAATATATCCACCGAAGCAGTAAGAGCACCAACCACTTTCAGTCCAGTTCATCAACTAACCTCCCAACCGCAAACCCCAGAACTCAAACTGAATTTCTCAGCATATCACAGACCTTCCTCCTTTACAGAAAAAAATAAATACTAGCATTGACAAAGTCAATAGGTCTCGCCTTCGAGTACAGCAGGAAAAATAACATTTTTAAAAGGTGTGATGACACTTGTGGCAGCTGAATCATTTTATAGGAGCGTGCATGCGTTTAGACACAAGTGCATGATGGACAACTTTATTCAGCAGATTTAAAAAAAATGTTTAAAAAGAAAGAATTAAATAAGATTAAAAGCTGTTTTATGTCTAAAGCGCAGCACTACAAGCAGAGTGCTTTTTGGCCATCCAAAAACAAACAAATAAAGGACCGGGAAGTAGAAACGGAGAAGCACCTGGAGGTAGCACGTTTTTTGGTAGAGTAAGGGAAAAGTGCATGGGGGAGTGAGCAACAAGGACAGGGGAGATGCGCAGAGGGTGAGGGCAGCATGGAACACAGGGGTGCTTACCAAAAAAAAAGCCTTTCCCTAAAACTGAGCAGTGGAAAGACAAGTAAAAAGAGTATGCTTCATGGGTGGGACAAACACATGGACAAAGCAAGACATCAAATGAGAGCAAGCAAACGAGTGACAAAGGCAACCAATGATAAGCAATGGGCAGCAATGGGCATGCTTTTTAGCCGACTAAGTTCTTGAAAATCTAGCAACAGGTCTTTTGCAAGAAGATAGATTTCCTGTCGACTAGTAAGACAACAAGAAATTACAAATTCTTAGTACAAGTATCAAGGTGGACCTCAGAATCAACTGAAGAGCGTGGAACACAACTAACAGAAGTACTGCGGAGGCATGGAAAAAATCACAATATTTCACAGGTAAATTAATCGTGTGTGTTAGGCATTGCACACCGAACTCGTCTCTCTCAACTACCCAGCTTCCTCTGAAACAAGACAACACATCACATTTTTTTCCAAGAAGCTACTTCATCCACAACAATGATGCAGGGACATCTGTAAATACAGAGAATCGTTCAGGGTACCTTACCTTTCCCCATCACATTTACTGCCCTTTTAAACACATGAAAGACTTACTAAGGATCAAACCATACTTAGAGCACCTTTACCCAAACCACCAAGAAATCGGAGGCAAACCAAGAGCCCCACTGTTTAGTTAGAGGAGGTCTGAAGGGAGAGATCTATTGTCGCCAGTGGAGATTTATTGATGTTAATAGCTAAAGCTGATAGTTTGTCCTTTGTTGGAGTCACGCTGTGGGTACCGAGTTGGATCTTCAGATATTCTCCTACCAGGCTATTGAAATGAGTTGAGATACGCAGCCCATGTTTCCTCAGGAATATTCGATTCTGAGGTCAAAAGGGTGCTTTGTAATGCAATTGACTTTTTCCAGAAGCTTTTGAAGTTATATTTTTTACTTAGGGAATTTTCTATTAGAATATTTTAAGATTTATTCTCTTTCCACAGTATTTTCCCGTATGTTTCCATTAGTTTTCGGGAACCTAGTAGTTGTGCAGAGTTGTTTGGAGATTTCCTTAGTGCTATCAGGGCCTGACTGAGTTTCTTTTTTGCAAGTTTGCAAGCTGGTGATAGCTGCAATGCCCTTGGAGGTATGGGTTAGCCTGGCCCTGTTCGCCAATTCTAGGCTAGTACGATGTCGAGTTAGTAAGCTTGTGTGACAACAGTTTAATTAATAGTACCCAGATTGAGGACATTACGGTCTGCTCTTTGACAAGAGTCCAGCACTTGCATCGCTGTCATCGAAACAGAAAGTTTATTTGATTTTCTTAAAGTTTACTGTGAAGAGAGCCTGAAATCTCATTCGCTAAATAGTGTAGTGGTGGATTAGCAGCTAAATTGAGGATTTGTGGTGATGATTGCTTTCCAGCCTTTCTGCTATGTTGAAATGAGAACGCTGGGAAATAACGGCAGACTGACTAGTGTACAGTCATGGGTAGAGCATGAAGTGGCAGAGTGGTGTGTAAAATCCGGCAGGGAGTTAGGTTCAAATCTGCCAGTCAAGACTGAGGCCAAGCTGTTCTAGCACGCCGACTAAATGTCAACATTCAAGTAGGTTTGATTATCATATTTCTGATCCATTTGAACCTTAGTGTTATTCTTATAAGCTTTGAGAAATCATGGTTATAAAAATGTACCAAGCAAATAGGATAAAACCCAGATCTGTGACTGGGGGTGAATGTTTGACTATGTTCAGCATTCCGTCTATCATCTTTTAGTGTTTCATTTGGCGAAAAGATCTAGCCACTGTTCGAAGCTGTGCTGTACCACCTCGGGATGTAGACTTGATTCGTGATCCACCAGGCACTGCCAACTGAGCTTGCCCGCTCTGCTATTCAAGGACTGTCCCCTGGTGGTTCACAAGCAGGGATCTATCTGAAAGGTTGCTTCGGTGCCGGCCCCACTGGGACTTCAGAATATGCAAATGCTGTCTGGCATAGCAGACAAGCAATATGCATGAGGCTAACAGACCAATAAGTCCAAGAAGACCTGCTTTCACATAGATCCAGGACTGAAGTTGAAGCATCAGGATCATAGCCAAAATGTCCTGGACTCGTTGCAATGGGGGGGGGGGGTGTCTTGAACTGCATAGTGTTTAACACAGCTCATACAAAAGGAAGCCTCTGAATGTGGCAAGTGCAAATTCGCCTCCTGGACCCAAAAAATGTCAGAAAATTCGCCGTTGCCTGAATGCAAACACTTTCATGAAAACACAAGGGCACTTTTGAGGCCAAAGGAGAGCCCTACAAACTGAAAATTGCTCCTGATCTACCTTGAACCCCATGTAAAGTCTGTGGGCCTTATCCAGGGCAGACAGAACCAGGGCCAGCATGATCCTTTTGAATGTCATGCTGTAGAATGGAATTTAGATTGCGAAGATTTAAGATGGGCTGAAGCCCTGCATCCTTCTCCGACTGGATTAGCGAGAGTGACAACATGTCCCTATTTCAGAGTCGGGAACCCTCTCAATGGCTCCTTTGAAGAGTAAGGCTTCTACATCCTGCATTAGATTGGAGGGGGTCTCATCCGAGTGAGAGTTAGAGAGTGAGATGCCGTGGGGCAGAAAGTAATGGTAGGGCATAACCATAGTGAACTATCTTGAGCATAACCATAGTGAAGTCTCTCGAGAACCCATCTGTAAGATGGGATGGATCACCACCCTGCAATAAAGGGCTGTAGTCTGCCTCCCCCAGGGTGGTTGTGCCTGCTAAAGGCAAACTAAAGCAGCTTTGAGGTTGTTGCGGCAGGGGATGTGGACTGAGACAAGAGATGACCCGGATGACCTGCATGCTTCCTACCAGATCCATGTCCTCAGCCATGAAAGAACAGGGAGGATTGCAGCTCAGGAGACTGAAGTTGCCTATATACCAGCCTCCTAAAATAGCTTCTGAATTTCCAGAGCTGGTGTGGAAACTTTTGGCAGGGGTTAAGAGACCCGGAGAGTGTGCCATTGCCCTACGTTTCTTAAAGCTTTCTGAAGCAGAGTTGGCTTTTTCACTGAAAAGTGATGAACCATCGAAAGGCATGTCCATAAGAGGCCTGAAAGTCTCTCGATAATCCTGTAGAGCATCCATGTATGGCGTGGAGCACCATCCTAGTGCCCACTGCCCTTGCCGACAATAGTAGCAAGGTCTGCACAAATCACCTATTTGGCCACATCTTGACCGCGCTAGATAGTCAGTGATGCTTTAAGGTCTTCAGGCACCCCCGGCAAGATTTTCCTTGGCCATGTCCCAAATGTTCCCATCTCTACCATCATGTCTGGGTGGTGGCAGGCTTTGGTCCAAGTCTAAGCAGAAAAGACAATGCAAGTCATGGTATTTTATATTCTGACATTTTCTCTTCGACATTTAGTAATGGCTGCCAAAGATATATGCACTATGAGACAAATCTTTGTCTGTTTATTTTCTGGTTACATCAAGCTGATACACTTTGTATATTTACTTTTGCATATGCTAATGTCACTAATACAGCATGTAACCATTTATTTAGTTGTATATATGTATAAACTGGCAACCTTTTGACATTCAGTAATGGCCGCCAACGTTACAGACACCACTAGACAAACTTTTGTCTGTCGTTTATTTTCCCAGCTATGTATACACCTCCCATTTGTTGTACACTTCGTGTGATCAAGTCAGTTTCACTGACGAAACGCGTAACGAGTGACTAAATAAACAGTCTATTCTCCTTCCCGAGTGCGAGTCCTTCTGAGAAGAGGACGCTGTGTGTTTATATAGAAGGGGTCCGAAGTGCTATTGCAACAAATGTAGATGTAGGAACTTTCTTGCAAACTAAGGTCTGGGCATATCTGACAACACCCCATTCCACCACTGGTATTACACCATTTAAAGCACTCAGAGGAAGGGAAGCCAAATCTAAACTTATTCCACAGTGGTTTAATGAATTGGAGGTAGGCTCAGCTCTACTTGAAAAAAGAAACATGATAGATCATCAAGAGTTAAAATCCAGAGTCTTACATAAACAGTCTGTTCAAAAGGAGTTTTATGATAGTAAATCATCTCAGCATGTACCAACCATCAATGTTGATGATTGGGTTATCATAAGAAAACCTTTTAAAGTTTGTAAAGGGTTTACCTTACCAGTCAGAGTTGCCAAAGTTACAAAATCCTCTGTGTTTTTGGGTAAGAGAGGTTGGTGGAATAGAAAAAGTGTTGTCAAGATTTCTGACAAACAAGTTGAGATGTTTAGGGAAATATATGCAAACAGATCTGATGAAGAAGATGATAGTTTCCTTTTTGGACCAGATGAACAAGTTACTTACCTTCGGTAACGATGTATCTGTAAGAAACATTAGCTAGTTAGATTCCTCACCTTAGAATATCCCCAGGCGTCAGACTGGATCCGGAAGATTTTTCGTCAGCAATACCCATTGCGCGTCGCTAGGCGTCGTCTGCGGCTCCGCGTCCGTCGTCGGCGTCGTGCACCGGAATGACGTCGGAGTACTTAGCGCGCGAGGGCGGCGTCTGACGTCAGTTCTTGTACATAGCTTTCCGCGCCAGGAACGCAGAGCCATGCAAAGACCGACACTGGTGCCAAAAATAAAATCTAGGGGCCTGAAAAGGATAACCTTAACCCAAGATGTCAGTTCGCAGAAACGGGGAGGATGGGTGGGTCGGTGAGGAATCTAACTAACTAATGTTTCTTACAGATACATCGTTACCGAAGGTAAGTAACTTGTTCATCTGAAAGAAACACGTTAGTTAGATTCCTCACCTTAGAATAGATACCCAAGCAATACCATCCCCGGTGGTGGGTCTGCGAACCAAGATCACACCAGAAAGTCCTGGAGGACAGAACGGCCAAAGAAGCCATCCCTCCGGACTTGGCTGTCAAGGCAATAATGCCTGGCAAACGTGTGTAGCGAAGCCCACGTCGCCGCCTGACAGATGTCCTGCAAAGGGACACCCCGTCCCAAAGCAGTAGTAGCCGCTGTGGCCCGAGTGGAGTGGGCGCGCAGCCCAACAGGAGGGTCCTTTTTTGCCAAGGAGTAACAAATTTTGATGCACAAAACGACCCACCGAGAGATGGTCCGTTTGTGCACAGCTTTCCCCTTCTTAGCACCCACGTATCCAACGAAAAGTTGGTCGTCCACCCGGAACTGCTTTGTGCGGTCCAGATAAAAGGAGAGCGCACGTTTTGGGTCCAGACGGTGGAGCCTCTCTTCCTCTTTGGAAGGATGCGGAGGCGGAAAGAAGGTGGGCAAGGTGACAGACTGCCCAAGATGAAAAGGAGTCACCACTTTCGGAACAAAGGAGGGACGAGGCCGAAGGACAACCTTGTCCGGATGAACAGACAGAAAAGGAGGCTTTGAAGATAAAGCCTGGAGCTCACTCACCCGTCTAGCCGAGGTGATGGCTACCAGAAAAGCAGTCTTAAGCGTCAGCAGACGAAGAGGACAATTATGAAGAGGCTCAAAGGGAGCGCACATCAGGAATGTCAAGACAAGATTCAAGTCCCATTGAGGCATTACAAAAGGGACAGGAGGGAACGTGTGAGTAATGCCTTTTGGAAAGCATGTAACTACAGGGGACTTGAAAAGAGAAGGCTGATCAGGAAGCCGCAAGAAGGCAGAGATGGCAGCAAGATAACCTTTCAGAGTGCCCAGGGCAGAGCCCTGCCGGGCCAAAGAAAGAAGAAAGAGGAGAACCTCAGAAAGAGGGGCGGAAAGGGGATCCACAGCCTTTGCTGTGCACCATGCCACAAATTTGTTCCACCGGCAGGCGTATACCGTCTTTGTGGAGGGACGCCTGGCTGCCAGAATGATATCACAGACTTCAGGAGGCAAGTCAAATGGCATCAACTGCCGCCGCTCAATCTCCACGCATGGAGGTGGAGGCTGGACAGGTTCGGGTGGAGGACCGTCCCCTGCTGCTGCGACAGAAGATCCTCCCGAAGGGGCAGACGTATCGGAGGATCGGTCAGCATACTGAGTAGCTCGGGATACCAGTACCTTCGTGCCCAATCCGGAGCCACCAAGATGACTTGGGCCCGGTCGTGCCTGATCTTCTTCAGCACTCTGGGCAGAAGTGGTATAGGCGGAAAGGCGTACAACAGACCGCAACTCCACTCGTGACGAAAAGCGTCGCCGAGCGAGTGCCGCCTTGGAAATTCCAACGCGCAGAACTGCTGACATTGCGCGTTCTCTTCGGTGGCGAATAGATCTAACCAAGGCTCTCCCCACTGCTGAAAGAGACCTTGCGCCACTTCGGAGTTCAGACGCCATTCGTGATCCATCATGCACCGGCGGCTGAGTTCGTCTGCTCTGGCGTTCAGAGAGCCCGCCAGATGTTGAACCACTAGGGTGACGCCCTGGTGTTCCAGCCACGTCCAGAGGCGCAGAGCCTCCTGACAAAGGGTCCACGACCCCACCCCGCCCTGTTTGTTGCAATACCACATGGCGGTGGTGTTGTCCGTGAACACCTGCACGACACTGCCCCTGACAGAGGGAAGGAAGGCTTTCAGTGCAAGCCGGATCGCTCTCAACTCCAACAGGTTGATGTGGAGACGAGACTCCGCCGGAGACCAGAGGCCTCTGATCTCCGCCTCTCCCATTTGGCCACCCCATCCCAGGAGGGACGCATCCGTCACTACGACATGCTCCGGTTGGGGAAGGGAGAGGCTCTTGCCCTTGACCCAATCGCGGTCCGTGAGCCACCACTGCAACTGCTGTGCAGTGCCCTCCGAGATCAAGACATGGTCGGACAGGTTGCCGTGATGCTGGGCCCACTGAAACTTCAGGTCCCACTGCAGAGCCCGCATGCGCCGCCTGGCGTGATGCACTAGTAGGATGCAGGAGGCCATCAGCCCCAGAAGCCGCAACACTAGCCTGACCGAAACCCAGGATAGAGGCCGAAAGATGGGAATCAGGGCCTGTATATCCCGGACCCGCTGTTCCGGCGGATAGACCCGGAACTGCGCCGAATCGAGAACCGCTCCGATGAAGAGGAGCTTCTGAGAGGGACTCAAGTGTGACTTCGGCACGTTGATGGAAAATCCCAGCAAATGCAGGAGATCCGCCGTAGTCTGGAGGTGGGAGACGACTGTCTGGGGCAAGCCCGCCTTCAACAACCAGTCGTCGAGATAGGGGAAGACTGGAACCCCTGATCTGCGCAGATGAGCTGCGACCACCGCCATCACTTTCGTGAACACCAGAGGGGCACTGGTGAGGCCGAAGGAGAGCACAGTAAACTGAAAGTGCTCTTGGCCCACCGTGAACCGCAGGTAACGCCGGTGGGCCGGCAGGACGGGGATGTGGAAATATGCGTCCTGCAAGTCCAACGCTACCATCCAGTCTCCAGGGTCTAGGGCAGCTAGAACCTGAGCCAAGGTTAACATCTTGAACCTTTCCTTCCGGAGGAAGGCATTGACGTTCCGGAGGTCCAAGATAGGGCCCCTTTGCCCTTCTTGGGAACCAGAAAGTAGTGGGAATAACAACCACGACGTACTTCTGGGCTCGGAACGCGCTCGACGGCCCCCTTGGCCAAGAGGGCCGAAACTTCCTCGTTGAGAAGATTCAAATGATCCCCCGAGATACGGTGGTGCTGCGGTGGCATGGCTGGAGGGGTCGCCTCGAAGGGGAGGGAGTAGCCCCTTCGGACGATTTGCAGCACCCACCTGTCCGATGTGATGGACCGCCAGTGGAGCAGGTGATGGCGAACTCTGCCTCCCACTGGCGAGGAATGGGCCTGAAAGCTCGGACTAGGAAGGCTTTGAGGCGGATGCTGCCGGGGTGGATGTGGGCTGACCTAGTCGTCCTCCAGAACCGCCTCGGCGGAAACCACGTCCGCGACCACGCGCAGGTTGGTTCTGCGGCTGGTGGCTAGGCGCACGTGAGGAGGCACCCCTTCCTTGGACACGAAAGGGGCGAAAGGCGGAAGTTTGCGACCGCGGGGCCGAGAGGCCCAAGGACTTGGCCGTAGCCCGGGAGTCCTTAAAGCGATTTAGCGCACTGTCCGCTTTCTCGCCAAAAAGGAGAGTGCCATCAAAGGGCATGTCCATGAGAGTGCTCTGGACATCGCCCGAAAATGACGTGGACCGCAGCCAGGCGTGACGTCTAAGCGCCACTGTGGTAGGAATGGCACTACCCAGCGAGTCCGTGGTGTCAAGCCCACATCGGATAGCATGTCGCGCTGCATCCCTCCCATCGGCCAGAGCCTGGGTAAGTCGTGTCCGGACCTCCTCCGGACACAGGGGCAGCGCGTCCTCCACCGCATCCCACAGAGAGTGAGAATAACGGTCCAAGAGACAAGCGGTGTTCAAAGACCGCACGCCCAAACTAAGGGAGGAGAACAGCTTCTTGCCGAACTGTTCAAGTCTCTTGGAATCCCGGTCCGGCGGGGCGGTCGGGAAAGAGGATTGGGAGGTAGAGGCCTGGATAACCAGGCTCTCGGGGGTAGGGTGTTGGGACAGAAATCTGGGGTCGCCCGGGGCAGGGCGGTGGCGCCTGGCGACATTCCTGTCCACAGGAGGGACTGTGGAGGGCTTGGACCAGGTGCCCTGCAGAACGTCAATGAGGGCCTCAGTGAAATGCAGCAGAGGCTCAGTGGAGCTTGCTGCAGACTGAAGCAATTCAGTGAGGACGTTAGTCCTCACAGCCACGGCAGGCAGCTCGAGCCCAAGGGCTGCGGCCGCCTTGCGCAGCACCACAGAGAAAGCAGCGCCCTCCTCCGAAGCCACAGTCGGAGGAGAGTCGAATCCAGTGTCCGGAGAGGTATCCAGGCCACTGGCCTCCCCCAGTTCATCTGCCCAGTCCTGTGACATTTGAGCCTGAGCGGCCATAGGATCCTCGGATCCCTCCCAGTTGTCCCCATCATCCGATTCCTGGTATACAGGAATAAGGTACGGAGCCGGACGGTAGACATAATGTGTCTCCAGCGGCGCCGAACGCGGCGTCCATCGACGCCGTAGCGGCGCTGGGTCCGGAGTGGGACTGAACTGGGGCTCGACGTCGAGCGGAGTCGGCGTCGGGGGTGGTACCGGTGTCGACGCCGGCGGAGGAGGCGTGACGAGGTCGACCGGCGTCGGCAGGGACTCGGGAACGGGTCCCTCGGGCGCTTGCGGCGTCGAGGCCGGAGCCATCGACGGCGCCGGGGCCGGAGCCACCGGCAGGCAAGGCAGCCCTGTCGGGTCCGCGGGGCCCGAAGGCGCGCCAGCGGACGTCGACGGCGGGGCCAGGCTCCTCATGGCAGAGAGGAAGGCACTGACCTCCGCCGGCGTCGCGTCAGTCCCAGGGACCGGCGGGTATGGGGACTTGCGCGGCGCCTGCGGCTCCGCCGGAGCCGCGGGGGTGGAACCACCCTGACCCTGGGCCTGGGCCGAGTCGCGCGAGGGGAGTCCGAAGAGCGGTGTCGCCTCTTGGACATGCTTCGACTTACCCGAAGACTTGGATCCCGACGACCGATGGTGACGTCGGCTGTGGCTCCGCGACCGATCCTTGGACCTCCTCCTGGACCGGGATCGAGCGGCGCGCGGAGCCGAGTGGCGGATCTCGAGCAGCTTACGGGACCGCTCCCGTCTAGCCTTCGAGGTCAGGGCCTTGCAGTCGGAACACGACTCCGCGTCGTGGTCGAGGACCAAGCAGTAAAGGCACCGGCGGTGATGGTCCGTAACCGACATCAGGCGGCTACAGTCAGCACAGGCTTTAAAACCAGGCATCCTACCGGCACCGGAGTCGATTGACAAGATCAAAAAGGATCGAAAAAGTTAGTCAAAAAGTGACTAAAGGGGTAGCTCTCCCGGATCTGCGCTTACTGGCGCCGAAAAAAGAAGAACTGACTTCAGCGCGCGAGGACGGCGTCCAAGTACTCCGACGACGTCATTCCGGCGCACGACGCCGACGACGGACGCGGAGCCGCAGACGCCTAGCGACGCGCAAGGCGTATTGCTGACGAAAAATCTTCCGGATCCAGTCTGACGCCTGGGGATATTCTAAGGTGAGGAATCTAACTAACGTGTTTCTTTCAGATTTGGCTAACAAAATTAATGCAGATAATATCATTGTCAACCCTAATTTGGATTCAACAATTAACTTGTCAAATCAGTTCTTCAATCTCATTGGATGCTGTACCCATGCGTGATCATCGCATTTGCAGGACTCCCAGTAAATTTTATGATTATGTATTATATTGATTATGTAGTACATTAATTAATTTCATAATGTTCAATTGTTTGTTTTGTTTCATTGTATGGGGAGGGGGTATGTAGTATTATGCATTATATTTTGGCTGCACTACTGTTTCTTTAAATCATACTATTCTAGTTAGAACTATGTTAGGTCATAGATGTGGGTTCTACACTGGGGCAGTTACTGATGGTCTGAGATTGGTGTCAGTCGCTCTTGCCTCAACTTTAGCTACTATTCCATAACTTATTTAATTCTTGAACATTAAACCATCTTCAACCAAGTCTGCGCCTACTGGAATTCTTGTGACAATCCGCATTACTACAGTCCTGCGTGCCCCCCTTCCAGGTAGACATGGTGGGCATTCTGTACCCGTACTGACAGGGAGACCTGGTCTAACAGTACTGAGGCATCAGGCAGGATCTAACTACTACGGTACTGGAACGGGGGTGGTAGACAATCTGACATTACAGAGCAGGCTGAGTAGACAAGATCTGACAGTACTCAACAGGCAGGTACTGAACGGGTAGACATTATCTGATAGTATTGAGGAGGTGTGCACTAGGCTGGAGACTAGTGTAGCGCTGCGAGGACCAGGAGAGGAGCCCGCCCCTCTGCCTCAAAGGCAGGATCCTGCACTGTGAGGCACACAGGAGGTGGGCTTCACCCAAAGGTCCTTGCAGCTGGAGACTAGTACAGCGCTGCGAGGACCAGGAGAGAATCCCCTGGGACGGTGGCCCGTCTCTGTGCCTCGAAGGCAGAATCCAGCACTGAGGCACAGGAGGTGGGCTCCGCCCACAGGTTCTTTGCAGCTGGAGACTAGTGTAGCGTTGTGAGGACACACTGCGCCAGTCTGACCGGTCTGCTCCTTGCTCCGCCCACTCCATTTCCCGACGCGAGCGGTTCTTGTGCTCTGCTGCTGAACATGGGGAACAAAGAGATGCTGTGTTGCCTGGAAATTACAAGCTGCTGAGAAGCCGCAGGGCCAAGACTCCTCCTTTCAGCACAGCTGATGGAGTGACTGCTGGGAGGGGCCCCAGAGGAGCAGGGTGTGCTCAGCTCACCCTCAGAGAAGCCCTGGACTCTAGGGCACTGATGTGGGGGTCCATGCTGTGGGGCAGACCACAGGAAGGGGGGGTGTGGGGTCCACGCTGTGGGACAGAGTACGGGGCACTTGTGTGGGGTCCATGCTGCAGGGCAGAGCGCCGGACACTGGTGTGGGGGTCCATCCTGTGAGGGAAGAGCGCGGGGTGCTGTTGTGGGGGTCCATTCTGTGGAGCACAGTGCAGGAGCTGGTGTGAGTGTCCATGCTGTGGGGCAGAGCGCAGGGGAGCTGGTGTGAGTGTCCATGCTGTGGGGCAGAGCACAGGGGAGCTGGTGTGAGGGTCCATGCTGTGGGGCAGAGCACAGGGGAGCTGGTGTGAGGGTCCATGCTGTGGGGCAGAGCACAGGGGAGCTGGTGTGAGGGTCCAGGAAGTGGGGCAGAAAGCACAGGGGGGATGGTGTGGGTTCCATGTTGTAGGGCAGAGCCCGGGACACTGGTGTGGGGCCCATGCTGTGGGGCAGACCAAGGGTTACTGGTGTGGGGTCCATGTTGTGGGGTAGTGTGCTGGTGTGGGGGTCCATGGAGTGGGGCAGATGGCGGAGCACTGGTGTGGGGGTCTATAACATAGTAAAATATAGCCTAGCCTCCAGATTGAGTAAAGCGCTTGGCTGCCCACACAGGGCTTCCTGCATTAAAAATGCAATAGGTCTCGCCTTTCATTAAATTAAAGCCATTTGCTTTGCTATACGATACCATTAGCAAAGCAAATGGCTTTAACTTAATCAAAGGCGAGACATATTGCATTTTCAATGCTTGTTTATTTTCTAAGTAAGCGTGTATATCTCACTTTACTATTTATTTAGATAACGATACGTTATACTGTTACACAATAGCGCAAATACATAAAAAAGGGCATAACAAACCTTAAAATGCCATAAGCTGCAATAAATGCAGAAAAAAGAAATTATACAAATTCAACTATTTTCATATATAATGAGGCAAAGAATAAAAAGCTGATATCTCAAACTCACAAAATAATGCATATTAGCAACAGCACACAAATGAAATTGTAAACAAACACGGTAAATGTTAATTGTCAAATAGTCCTGTATATTTAACTGACATACTTTAACATTTCTATTGTGTTTCAAAGCAAATTCATACTTAGATGTTTAAAATACGGTTGCTGGCTCATGTAAATTCAGAAAATTAATAACCTAGTTGTGTCCCATTCCCAACCTTTTCTACACCTTCATGCTAATGTTTTACAGGTTCCACTATGGCATTCTACAGAGGCTTCTCACAGAGAGCACTCTGTTGCAGTCTTCAAAGTTTAAAATGCATCATACAAAAAGGTTACATACATGACCACAGTGTACATTACCTCGAGCAAAAATGCAGCATGGTTCGGACCAACAACACACTGTTTGATAGTAGCCTGTTCCAATACATTCAAAGGAGGATGGCTGCAAAACATAAAACAACATGAAGCAAGGCCTGAAAAGCAGGGCTATACCTACATGAACACTAGTAAGAAATACTGGTTCTGTACACTGAAATTAAGTAAATCAGTCTCGTCTAATTTTGACAGTGCAAAATGTGGTATTACAGTACATCATAGGGAAAGTCATAAACGCTTACATCACTTTATGAAAGATGTATTCATGCCACACATAAAATAGTAGCTAATTCTGTTGTAGTTCATAGAGATTTTGCTATGTAATAGCTACGTTTTTTTATTTTATTTAGGTCTGTGGTTAGATAAGGCATATATTTAGCTACACATACCCATAAACATACACACGTATATATATACACACACGTACATTTATACACACACATATATACACACACGTACATATATACACAGATGAATATACTTAAACTCACTTGGACTTTCAGCCAGCCCTCTTAATTCATTAGGATGTTGCTATGTCATTCACATTCCACCCAAGCAATGGGTCCCCCCACGTAAGCCACTCACTGCGAGTGATGACATTCTGAACTTTCACAAGGAGCACATAATGTAGTTGTATTTATGCTAGAGGCTACAAAGGCAGTGTGTGCTTTTTGTGACAAAAAGATATTTTGCTTTTGGGCAATTTTATTTTTACAAAATGGTGAGAGCCCTGAAGCTCTCCCAAAAGGAATATACTACTTACCAGTATGTATCTGTTCTCGGCATGTAGAGCTGCAGATCTACACACTTGTGCATGGATCGCCATCTGGTGTTGGGCCCGGATGTTTGCAGTTGTTTTTCCTCCTGGAAATTCTTTGGAAGTCACGAGGTCGGTGACTCCTCCTTCGGATCGTATTGCGCATGGGCTTCGGCTCCATCCTCAGATTGTTGTTCGCCAGCAGGGAAATGATGGAGCGTAGTAATAAAACGTGAAGATGCCCATGTGTGTTGTATCTAAATAAGATAGACTGGACCAGATAAAGGTAGCCGGGGAGGCGGGTGGACGTGTGTAGATCTGCAGCTCTACATGCCAAGAACAGATGCATACTGGTAAGTAGCATATTCCGTTCGAGGCATATGAGCTGCAGATTACACACTTGTGCATAGATTCTATAGCAGTACCCATCCTTAGTGGCGGCCACCCGTATATGTTGCAGTGGTTTGAAATAATGTTTTGAGTACAGCCTGGCCCACACTAGCCTGTTGCTTAGTTTGCACATCTACACAATAGTGTTTGGTGAAAGTGTGCGGTGTTGACCATGTAGCTGCTTTGCAGATATCATCTAATGGGATGTTTCCTAGAAAAGCGATTGAAGCCCCTATTGTAGTAAGGACTCCCTTAATACGTACATACGTTGTTAAGTTAGCATAACCACGTTAGATGTTAGGAAGCCATCTTGCTGCTTTTGCGCACGACACTGCGTTTACATGTTATTGCTTAAACAAACTGCTGACTCGAGCTTTGCCTCACACGAGAGCAATCTGTTACCATCCAGAGCTCTGCGCAGCGACCTTGGTCTGTACATGATGTGACAAACAGTCTGGGTTGTTAGACAATGCATGTTTTCCACTCTAGGTTGATCGACCCACTATTTAGCCATAACACACAGGCAGCTGCAAATACCTGAAAGTTGGTGCTTTTAATATTGCAGACATCATGTTTAATATTCAGACCGAAGACGAGCCTTCCTGCGAGAAGACTCCTGATGCTCCTGTGATGTGATTTCACTAAGCTGATCTTTGAGGTATGGGGTCCCCTATTCAAGCCTAAGAGACCTTCTATTAGCATAATAATAATATTAGCTTCTTAGTAAAGGGAAGGTGGTAGTATCCACTGTCATTATAACATGATCACCCCTTTTATATTCTATGGTATTGTAACGATGCTGATGGTTTTGATTCTAATCATCTTGTATTAGCCAAAGTACTGCATCTTAGGACACGTGGTCTATAAAAATAAACTCTTTATTTTCACCGTGTCTCTGTTGATTCTTGTTGTGGACTGAGGTGAGAATAATATACGAACAGGTATTTCCGATTCCCACCATTCCTGAGAGTACACTGAGTAGCTTGTTCTGGGTTGTCTTTTCATTGGGATCGCCGAGCCAAATCTCGGATAACGAATGGGACACTTATGCTAGCCGGATACTGGGTTCTGAGGTGAGTTTCTGGTACACCACAATTCACTGAGGTCCTGGGGTTCTACGCATAGTTCTGTGTATAAGCAGAATCCCTGCAACATGGCGCCCAACGTTTGGTCTATGAGTTGAAACGCCTTAGTAGTGCTTATATTAGTCCACAACACCCTCATTCTTGTTTCCGGATAACAAGTCTGACGGATTTAAACCTACCTATTTCTGTTGATATAGGTTTCTTCAAGCTTGATCATTAAAAAGGTTATTGAACCCTTGTGCTACTGATTACTTCAAGTGTAGCTAGTGCCTCATGGCGGTAGATATTGCGGCGCATAGCCGTGCAGCTCTGAAACGTCATTTGACGCAGTATGGGGTGCCGGACACTGGTATGAACGTCATCTTTGTGGTGGGAGCCGATGCGGCTCATCCTTATGAGTTATTCTACTCTTGGGTGACGATTCCGGCAGTGAGTGAGGACGATAATACCTTTCATACTTACATTGCCACTGCCGTGCCAGCGAACTATACACCTTATAGGACACAGGAAATACCAATATCTGCTTGGCAGCATCATATTTGGTTTAATGGCGCCCTTCCCCATGTGGTTATACCGCCGAGAATGGGCCCTTTATCAATTGCAGGGGCCACTTGGCCGGTACTAGCCGGATTTACGCCTCATCCCCGTTACCTCACGGTGACGATGGCTGAGTTGCGTGTACTACACACTGCCCTTATTACGGTATATAGGGCGTTAGTGCAGTACGTGTCGCGCAATATGCAGGCGGGGGCACCTGCTGTTGCGGGACAACCTACTGATCACCACGCGGTGGTCATTAGTCCTGTTATGGTTAATTGTGTTATGGGCAAGCGCCCCCAAACTAGGGATGATTTCCCCTTTTGGCTTGCTGAAAAATTTGACCAAATAGAAGCGGTATACCCGAATACATCTCCTGTGGAGAAACACAGGATCCTTACCACTTGTTTGCCTAAAGACTTAGTCCCCGACATTGATGATTGTGTAAACTGGGGCAAGGTCTTTGCAGCGACGTACTCGCAGTGCTTTGGCACTCAGTCTATGTCGGTACTACCCTCCGTTATTAAGCGTGTTCAAGATAACCACGGTGCGGAGTCTGCGGTAGAATTAGGAATGCGGCTCCTCGGACAGTTTGACCTGGTGGCTTCCATGATGATGTGTAACCTTAAGGGTGATGCTATGCAGTTCCAAGTTCGTAATGAACTGAAGAAAGTTGCTGATGAGGATAAGCCGCGGGAATTTGCGAAAATAATCTTGTCTGCGTACAGAGATTTGGGTCGTAGCTCTTTAGGAGTTAAACCTGTGGTCAAAACTCCCGAGATTAAGCAGCAGGGTAAGGCGGAAGCCTCTGGTAAGGATGACCGTCCAAACTTTCCGAAACAAAATTTGCGGTCAAAACAGGGAAAGCAGCAGCAGAAACAGGGCTCTCGGCCTGCCTCTCCCGTTCAGTCAGGTAGTGAACGCACTTATGATCTGCGAGATCGTGCTACTATTAAGTCTCCTGATAGGTTTCAGGTTTCTGAACAACGTTCTCCTCGTTCTTCACAGGAAACATCGGCTTCACAGTCCGGAGGCGGTGGCAAAGGTCGGGGTGCTCCACAACCACGTGACCAACCCCGACCGACTGAGGGTAAAGGCAAGCAGGACGAATTTGCACGACAAAGACCCCCGTTTCAGAAGAAGAAAGTGGCGGCTCTGACGGCAAGGTGTGCCTCAGATAGTGCGGACACAGCTTCGAAACCGGACATGGGCGCTGACGCTACTGGACAGCGCAGCGGAAATTACCATAGTCCGTCAAGCTCTGCGTCCATTTCTGGCGGTGACAGCAACTGATATATTGGTTACTGTTGAAACAGCTGACACCAGAGTGGCTCCCCCTGACAGACTTTATTAAATAGTCTTATTAATTGAGGGTGACATACAACGTACAATAAAGGGGATTTTTTGGGATAATCTGACTACCACCTATGATATCCTCCTAGCGGAGGCAGATTGGACCCCAGCTTTCATTTTAGAAGCTCCTAGAGGGGAGGAGGTAATCCTCCCGTCCTTTGCGCACACAGTGCCTAAGGACCAGGCTGAGGTGTACGCTGGGGAGTGGGCGCTGGCGCTTGCGCCGGCGGTGTATTGTACTCCGGTGGGATATGACCGGTTGTCCCCCTGCCATGAGATTCCATTGCGGTCTATGCCCCAGCCTCAACCCCAATATCCCATGCGTCGTGAAGCTAGGCCACACGTCGCGGCGATCCTTGAACAATTGGAATATCAGGGTGTTATTGAAACTTGTGTGTCCCCTATGAATAACCCTTTATTCACTGTAACGAAGCCTGACGGCTCGTACCGTTTAGTTTTGGATTACCGGCACCTAAATTCCCATTGCCGGACCTGCGCGGTACAAAATACACACAGCTCGGCTCTTGTCGACAGTCTCGTGCGTAAAAGATTTAAAACGACACTTGACATTTCCAATGGCTTTTTTAGCCACAACCTGTCCACACTGAGTAGCCAGTGGACGGCGTTTACTTTGGGCGGCAAACAGAAACAGTTTACGAGATTGGCCATGGGCTACAAAAATAGCCCTGGCGTCTTCTCCGCTCGCGTGGTTTCTCTCTTAGAAAGAATAGACCCCGATGCATACTCCTATGTTGACGATATCTACCTCACGGATGATGAGCTGATGCCGCATCTGTCTCGAGTCGACAATATTATAGTGAGTTTTGCTGACTATGGCTACAAATTTAATTTTGCGAAGTCTCACATCGCGGAATATACAGTGTTGTTTTTGGGCTACGAGCTCAACAATGAAGGTAAGGGACTGGCTCCCCACTTTCTGGAGAAGTGCGCATGCTTGCGTGCTCCTACAACGCTGAAAAAATTACAATCTCTGCTCGGCTTTCTGAATTTTGGACGTACGTACATTACTGATTATGCCCAGCGTATCAAGCCGCTTTACGCCTTGGTACAACCTTCATTTTCGAAGTCTAGCTGGCAGCTAGAACACTCTGCTATTTTACAGTCTTTACAGGCTGATCTTCTTGCTTCTCAGTACTTGCTGACGCGTGATAACCGCACTAACCTGGTAATAAGAATAGTACCAGGCGCTGTGGGTTTCACGTATGACGTTTAATGAGGGCGATACAGTCCCCATTGCGTATAAATCACACTTGTACACCTCTGCTGAATTACGTTTTTCCACGGTCGAGAAAGTTCTGACTGCTGTACAGATGGCGATCCTTAAGGAACGCGCACTGTCGCATGGGAAACAGATTCTGGTTGTAACACCGTATCCTGCCCTGGAGGCAGTGACTAAAGCAAGTGTACCCAATTCTAAAGCTTTGCATCCACGGTGGATACAATGGGCCACAACTCTGACGTCGCCAGATGTCACTTATATCTTTGACGCCTCATTACAGACTCAAGAGCACTTGCAGTATGAATTCGTTCATCCGGCTCCTCTGTCTTTGCGCCCGCTCGAAGAATACCATTGTGTCATATACACTGACGGCTCGGCGCAGCCCGCGATTGGATCAAAGGACGCTTATTCTGCGGCTTGCGCAATTGTCGTAGGTACATTCGTAAACTGTGAATTCCAATCTGATGCAGTGCATACGCAGTCATTGGGTGATTGTACTGCGCAATTGGCGGAGCTTCGGGCTCTGGTGCTTGCACTGGAGTTTGCTGATCCCCGAGTCACGACTCTTATAGTAAGTGACTCTTTTTATTGTGTCCAGTCCTACAATGACAACTTACACTTCTGGTCTCAGAATGATTATCGAGATACCAAAGGTAGCACAATTAAGCATATACTGCTTTGGGTTCGAGTGGCAGACTTTAAAGACCGTCTCCCTCTTGTGAATGTTATTCACACTCTTGGTCACCAACGACTTGGTGTCCATGCTGTCGGTAACAGCTTGGCTGACGAGGCAGCAAAAACCGCAGTGGCTACATACTTAGTGGCAGCAGTTACAAGATCCAAAAGTAAGATTGATGATGACATCTTGGCAGCTATTGCTGCTACAGAGAAGGGAAGTGATTACCCGAAGGGTTTTCCTTCTCGTTATTTTTATCATTTAAGTCCTGATAACGTCCCGTTAGTAAGGATTAACGACGTTGGTGACAGAATTATTCCCAACGCGGACTGCAGACCAGCTCTGATATTAGCAGCGCACGAGGGGTTGGCGTCAGCCCACGCCGGCGTGTCCGCTACTATATCTCTGTTACAACAACGTTACTGGTGGTTTGGTTTATATAAACAAGCGCGCGCTTATGTTCTTGATTGTGACATTTGCCAACAGATTAAACCTTCTACTGTTGCGCGCCCACCACAAACACAGTTGTACATATTAAATAAGCCATTTGGTTGTGTTTATTTAGATCACTGCGGTCCTTTTTCTTCTGATACTGCGTACAAGTATATCTTGGTTGCAGTGGATTCGTGCACACGTTTTCTTTGGGTATGGCCACAAAGGAGTGCTGATTCGCGGACTGTCATCAGGGATTTGCGTGTCTTTGTGGGAACTTTTGCGTGTGGGACCTTCCATTCTGATCAGGGCCCTGCGTTCGCCTCTAAGGCTTACAAGGAGGCTATGAGAAATTTGGGGGTCCTAGTCAAATTTTCGTCCCCCTACCGACCTGAGGGTAATAGTGTGGTGGAGCGAATGAACCGTGACTTAAAGCAATCATTGACAGCACGTGTTTTAGGCACAGGCCGGAACTGGCTAGCCCATTTGTATAATGTCCAACGTGCACTTAATAATCTCCCTAGAAGGTCTCTGGGTGGGCGGACCCCATACAAGATGCTCTTCGGAATCAGAATGTTTGTTCCAGACCTTGATGGTCTAGACATGGCGGCGTCGACCGCACCCTTTGACGTAGATGATCACTGTGCTGTTTTGCAGACTCTACAAGAAGCCAGAGACACTCTTTCGAAGGAACACTTGCCCTCCACGTCTGAAGCTGAGGTTCGGATTCCGGTAGTCGGCTGGCTACCCCGAGTTGTAGACCTGGTCCGTGAGAAGGTGGAGAACAAGAAGGAGTTCGGCCCCTCTTACCGTGCACCGGTTCCAGTGCTTGGAGTGCAGGGTACAAGAACAGTCATTTTACCTCCACTTCCTGGTCGAAAGGACAACAGGTACATCTCTATTGACAATGTCAAACTTCAGCGAGTGGCCGATACTTCTTAGCCTGACTCCAGCAATTTCATGCCAGACGATGCAAAGAAATTCAATGTTGGTTCCTGCTTCTACCACCTTGTCTGATGTTGCCATCGAGAGGCAGTCAGTTACTGATCCCCTGTTAATACCACCGGCTGGTGGTCTGCCCGACGAGACCGAGTATGCTTATCCTACAAATGGTCACTCGCCTGTTTTACAATCTACGGCGCTTGACCAGTCCCGTTTCTCCTTTGACACTCACTCATTGCCCTCCACTCCCCCTTCGAACATTGCTGTTTTTGCTAGTTGGGTTAAAAGACATTTTTTGGTTACCCCTTGGACATACATCTGGCTGTTGCTTTTCAGTATTTTTTTGTTTGTTTATGTCCATTGGATTCGTAATAGTGTTTTTCCGTCTGGTGGATGGCCACTATCTCAAAGAGACATCAACAATTAGATTTATAAATGGAACTTTGGCCCCCCACTCCTCGTCCCATATCATGAAAAGGGACCAGACTTTTGTGAATATTACTGCCTGGCCCGTATTGGATGGAATCGCGTGGATGCTGTTAAATTTCAAATTCATGGGCCTACAGAGGTCATTAATGTACCTAATGTATTTCGTGTTTCTATGGGTGATGTGGTTAAGCAGAACATACGTTCTGATTGGGATGTTCACGCCATTGAAGCACTGTTTTCAGATTTGAAATATTATGCCGCTTTTGATGCTGAAGATTTGTATGAGAATGCGGCTAATTATGCGGAACAGTATTGTTTTCAGCATTATGGCAATCACTTTCTGCATAAAGCAAACACTTTTCGTAATTTTGTAAACTTTACCCAATGGGAACACTGTCCCACCCCCTCTTTCGGCAGTTCACCTACATTAGTTGATAAGTATACTTATTTTACTGATTTCAGTGTTTCCGACCCGGCATCCTTTTATTTTAAGGTTATGCCTGAGTCTGCCTCGAAGGTTAGACTGACACACACCAAATTACTTTATTCTAAATCCTTTATGGATGAGTTGTCACAGGTTATGATCTATGGAAGGCTACTATTGATCTTAAGTCGGTTTGGGGTTCCAAACCGTGGCAGGTTCAGGGAACTGAAGCTTTACACCGTGCCTGTCTCGTACCAAATCATATGTTGTTTTTAAATTCAACCATCTTCCAAACCACCTGTTTCGGATTGGCCACTTCTAAAAAACTAAATTCGCCTTCTGTGCCGGATCTGGGCGCTTACCCCAATTGGGATAACCACACAGATCTGTCCCTTCCTGCTTTGCAGTCATTGGTTTCTAATACATCTTTCAATATTTCGAAATTTAGTAGTGAGGGATGGTTAATTTGCAAAGCAGTTCTGATACCTGTCAACGTCGTTTTCTAGGGCTGAAACCAGGGTATACTCAGGTACGCGTAGACCCTCGGTTTGAGTCGTCACATACAGTAACTACATATTCTGTAGGGAAATTATGTCAGTCCTGGCTGCGACATTCCACCTTGGCATCTGTCAAAGTTCATTTATCAAAATTACATGACAAAATAGATTTGAATGATTTTGTTAAAGGTCCTGTGGGTGGCAGAACCAAAAGGTGGGCGTATGCTATTTACAACGAAGTATGGAAATTGTCGCAAATTGAGGCGGCTTCCAGATTGAGAGCTATTGATCAAGCTAATATGGAAAAAGGTATTAGCAGTTATTGACAACTGCATTAGCACTCTGTCTTCTCGAATTTATACATTAGACAATATTGTTTCTTCAATTGTTGATATTGTACATGATGATATGTCGGTATTGTATCATGGTCAAAACCAGTTGCGTTCTGTTATGCAGTTTGCATGGACATTACAAACGTTAAAGGCAGGGAAGGTCCCCTGGGACTATCTGAATACAACATCATTATTTCTTCCCTTTAACCTTACTGACAAAACAGCAGTTCATGTCCATGAAAGATGCTACATATTCCTTGTTACATATTGAAAAATTGGAGCCGTTACCTTTCTCTGTGGCGGAATTGGATTCAGCAGTGTGGTTATTACATGGGTTGATCACTCTCCCATTCGAGCTTTTTAAGTTTACGTCCTGTATGAAACACTATGCTCTGGGTAGATATGAACAGCTGGGTACCGCTTTCATACATGAGGTGTGGTCCCTTTTACGTATAGATGTACAAGAGACGGTACTGAGGTTTATCTGAAAGGTGAGGAATATACAACGACACCTGATCATTCTGTAGTATGTAGGCACATTCAGTTGCACGGTGCTTGTAATGTACACGCCCCGAATTTGGCCTGCGTCCTCAAGGGTATCCCGGTGCCAGTGATTACACCATCTTTCACGCTGCTTGCAAACGGTAGTTATTTGATTTTGAATAATGAAGCTTGCTGCGGGATGTTAGTGGGAATCCCATATATAGTAACTGTATCGCAGAGAGTGGTCTGCTGCAATAATGTTCTCTTTCCACCCCCGCATGGGCGGCTGGATGTTTCCATCTGGCCTTCGATTCCGACCTTGAAAGCAGAGTTCAACAAGATGAGCAGAATAAGAGCTCTATTGTCCCAAAAGGAGGTGCCATTGACTTCCTCCCGTGAAACATTTGTCCTTCACGTTGCAAATACGCGCACTGAGGTGCAGGCGCTTTTGAATACTGACCTCCCCCTGCATTTTGGAGCTTTGATCCAAACTAATTTTTTTTAAACTTGTGGGCTCTGGCCTCGTGACCTCTTTCCAAACTATTTTTGGTGTGATTCCGGCATTTTTCCATTCTATTTTCTCGAGCATCTTTGGAGGTGTTCCGCTGATTCTGGCGCTGGTGGCAGGTGTGCTGCTTTTACTTTTCATACTACGGAATGGCTGCTCTTTCTGTGCCACAAGACAGCCTGTCCCGTCTGCATCTTCTTCGTGACAGGATGCTTGACTTATTATGGTACGCTGCCATTGGCGACTTTGAGCCTGGCATATGGATTATCCTTCCGGTATTCCTACTTCACCTGCGTGCAACCTGTCTTTCACTGCCTAGATTGTCCCTTTGAATGGCCTCTGGATTTGTGCTTAACCAACACGGTGTCTCCGGTGCCGGATTATGATCGACTGATGAGGCCCTTAGTGTCTCACGAGTTTGCCTGTTCTTTTGTTCGGATTATGGCCTGTGGTGCGGCGCATGGTATCCTGGGTAATTGGGACATCGCAAGGGCTGCCTACGACTTCTTGGATATGAGCTATCTGGAGGAACAGTTCGGTTGCCCTCTGATCATGCTAGAGGCTCCGCTTATTGAAGAACATGTATGTTCCTTTTCTTTACTTAATTGGATGGCTGAAACTTTTAGTGGCTCTGCAAACGATTTCTTGTTGGAAGCAGTTGCCACGTATGCTGCATATACGTTCATGGATTAAGTGAACTGTCGTCCACTATGTTTTTGCTCCCATGTCTTGAACATTACCTGTGCCTTTGGTCTGCTACCCGGCGCAGCATTTCTTTATTTTTTTTCTCTTCCCGGTATTCGTTTGTGGTTTTTTGATTTTTCTCCCCTTTTCATTTTTCATTTTTTCAGACTTTGTCCGAACTGAAACTTTTTTATTTGAATACGCCTTGTTCTGCTCTGTCGAAACTGAACTCTGCGTTCTCTATTTTCTTGCTTACTGGATAGTGCTTCGATCAAGGGGGCATGTAGTAAGGACTCCCTTAATACGTACATACATTGTTAAGTTAGCATAACCACGTTAGATGTTAGAAAGCCATCTTGCTGCTTTTGCGCACGACACTGCGTTTACATGTTATTACTTAAACAAACTGCTGACTCGAGCTTTGCCTCACACGAGAGCAATCTGTTACCATCCAGAGCTCTGCGCAGCGACCTTGGTCTGTACATGATGTGACAAACAGTCTGGGTTGTTAGACAATGCATGTTTTCCACTCTAGGTTGATCGACCCACTATTTAGCCATAACACACAGGCAGCTGCAAATACCTGAAAGTTGGTGCTTTTAATATTGCAGACATCATGTTTAATATTCAGACCGAAGACGAGCCTTCCTGCGAGAAGACTCCTGATGCTCCTGTGATGTGATTTCACTAAGCTGATCTTTGAGGTATGGGGTCCCCTATTCAAGCCTAAGAGACCTTCTATTAGCATAATAATATTAGCTTCTTAGTAAAGGGAAGGTGGTAGTATCCACTGTCATTATAACATGATCACCCCTTTTATATTCTATGGTATTGTAACGATGCTGATGGTTTTGATTCTAATCATTTGTCTGCTTGTATTAGCCAAAGTACTGCATCTTAGGACACGTGGTCTATAAAAATAAACTCTTTATTTTCACCGTGTCTCTGTTGATTCTTGTTGTGGACTGATGTGAGAATAATATACGAACAGGTATTTCCGATTCCCACCATTCCTGAGAGTACACCGAGTAGCTTGTTCTGGGTTGTCTTTTCATTGGGATCGCCGAGCCAAATCTCGGATAACGAATGGGACACTTATGCTAGCCGGATACTGGGTTCTGGGTTCTGAGGTGAGTTTCTGGTACACCACAATTCACTGAGGTCCTGGGGTTCTACGCATAGTTCTGTGTATAAGCAGAATCCCTGCAACACTATTTTACGTGTAGAATGGGCTTTAGGGGGAACGGATAGCGTTAGTTTTGCTTTGTGGTAGCAAATCTGAATGCATTTGACAATCCACCTAGCTATCCCAAACTTGGAGATGGGGTTGCCCTTGTGTGGTGGAGAGAAAGAGAAACCGTTGTTTGGTCTTACAGCAAGGTTGTGTTCTCTTGATGTAGTAGGGTAAGGCTCGTTTGACATCTAGTGTGTGGAGAGCTCTTTCTGCAACTGTCTGTGGTTGCGAGAAGAATACTGGTAGATCCAAAGATTGTTTTAGGTGAAAGGGAGAAATGACTTTAGGGAGGAATTTTGGGTTGGTACAGAGAACAACTGTTATGGTGCATTTATTTGTAGAAAAGGTTCTTGAATGGTAAATGCTTCTCTCACTGACCCTTGTGAGGGAAGTGATGGCTACGAGAAAAGCGGTTTTCCAAGTTAAAAATTGGAGTTCACATTTGTGCAGTGGTTCGAAGGGAGGCCCCATTTGTCTGGTGAGAACAATATTTAGGTTCCACATAGGTGAGGGTGGCACTCTGGGGGGAATTATTCTTTTAAGGCCTTCCATGAAGGCTTTAATGGCAGTTACTCTAAAGAGTGATAGATGTTGCCTGTTTTGTAGGTAAGCTGCTATGGCTGCGAGGTGCAGGCGAATGGGCGTATAGGCTAGATTACACCTTTGTAGGTGGAGTAAGTAGCCTATGATGTGTTGAATGGAGACGTCTAGGGGATTGATGGTGTTGTTGCGACAATAGACAACAAAACGTTTCCACTTGGCGGCGTAGCACACTCTAGTGGTGGGTCGCCTAGCTTCCTTGATGACGTTCATACAGTCAGGGGGAAGATTTAGATAACCGAATTCTAGAATTTCAGGAGCCAGATCGCAAGGTTGAGCTGAGCTGGGTCCGGGTGTCTGATCTCTCCATGGTTCTGGGTTAAGAGGTGTGGAGAGAGGTGTAACTTTTGGTGCAGTACTACAGATAGTTCCAGCAATGTTGTGTACCACAGTTGTCTGGCCCAAGTTGGAGCTACTAGGATTAGTGTGAGGGAGTGTTGCTGTAGTTTGCGCACCACTAATGGAATGAGTGGGAGAGGTGGAAAAGCGTATGCAAATCTGCCTGACCAGTTCATCCATATCGCATTTCCTTTGGACAATGGGTGTGGATATCTGGCGGCGAAGCTGGGGCATTTGGTGTTTTCGTGGGTGGCGAAGAGGTCCATCTGTGGATGCCCCCACATCTGAAAGTACGGGTGTAGAACTTGTGGGTGGAGTTCCCACTCGTGGATTTGTTGTGTTTGTCTGCTGAGCAGATCGGCCATAGTGTTTTGGACTCCTGGGACATGCTGAGCTAGGAGAAAGATTTTCTGGGGTATGGCCCATCTGCATATGCTCTGTGCTAGCTGAGAGAGCTGTGGAGTGTGTGTGCCGCCTTGTTTTTGAATATAGTACATGGCTGTCATGCTGTCTGTGCGGATTAGGACTGCCTTGCCTGAAATCTGTGTTTGAAAAGATTTTAGGGCTAAGAAGATCGCTAGTATCTCCAGATGGTTGATATGGAGTAACTTTTGTTGAGGTGTCCATGTGCCCTGCACGGTGAGATGTAATAGATGAGCTCCCCAGCCGGATAGCGATGTGTTCGTTAGTACTATCCGGGTAACCGGGTCCAGGAATGGTCGACCTTTGGAAAGGTTTGTGGTGGGCCACCACTGCAGAGAGCGATGGGTGCGACCATCTGCCAACACCAGATCTGTTAATTGACCTTGGGCCTGGTTCCATTGGTGCGCTAAGCACTCTTGGAGAGGACGCATCTGGAGTCCTGCGTGAGGTACTATGAAGATGCAAGAGGCCATCATCCCTATTAGTTACATAAACACTCTAGCTGGAAGGGAGTGTTGTGCCGTGAATTTTGCACGTAGAGCCTGAATGCTTGTAATCCTGGCAGGATTGGGGTAGGCTAGCGCTTTTGAGGTGTCTATGGTGGCACCGAGGTATTGTTTTATGTGGGATGATTGTAGCTGGGACTTTGCGTGGTTTACTGTGAAACCCAGTTGGTGAAGTAGCTGGATAGTGGCATGCGTCTGTTGTACACACTGGCTGTATGAACTGGCTTTTATTAGCCAGTCGTCTAGGTATGGGAAGCCATGGATGTGTTGTCTCCTGAGGTGTGCTGCCACTACTGTAAGGCACTTGGTGAATACTCGTGGTGCTGTTGTGACTCCGAACGGGAGTACTTTGAATGGGTAGTGTTGGCCGTCCACTACAAATCTGAGGAACTTCCTGTGAGCGTTGTGCACTGGAATGTGAAAATAAGCGTCTTTTAGGTCTAAAGTGGTCAGGAAGTCGTTTTGGGGAAGCAGTGGAAGCACCTGATGAAGCGTTACCATGTCAAAATGGTCTGAGTATGTATCTGTTCAGGGGCCTGAGGTCTAGGATGGGCTGCAGACTCTCGTCCCTTTTTGGTATGAGAAAATATAGGGAGTAGACCCCCATATTTAGTTGGTTGGTAGGAACGTGTTCTATCGCCCTTTTCTGTAGGAGGGAGATTACCTCCTGCTTTAGTAGAGTTAGATGCTCTTGTGTCATTGTGCGTTGTGTGGGTGGAATGTTTGGGGAGGTAGATATTAGCTCTAGGCAGTAGCCTGACCGAATTATTTGTGTTACCCATTTGTCTGAGGTGATGGTAGCCCAGACAGGGAGGAAGTTTTGGAGTCTGCCCCCGACCGGAGTGGGATGGGATGGTCTGGGGGGAGTGGATGGAAGTCATTGGGTAGGTGCGGTGGCAGAGCGGGCGGCGTTGGTCTTGCCTCTGCCTTGGTTATTGTTGCCCCTGTAGCCGCCTCTTTGGTAGCCCCTTGTAAAGGTGGACTGGGTAGGGGCCTTGTATGAAGTGGAAGCGGTGTCGGAGGAGTAGCCTCTGGATGTGCTCCGAAAGGAAGAGCGGCGAAAGGAGTGCCTGGGAGGGTGTGATTGTAAAGCTCCCATGGATTTTGCAGTGTCTGTGTCCTTTTTCATATTTTCTAGGGCCTCATCCACTTTTGGGCCAAACAGATGTTCCTGGTCAAACGGATGGTTGAGGATGGAGGCCTGTACCTCCGGTTATAAAACCTGAGATCCTTAGCCAGGCATGGCGACGGAGGAGGACACTAGTATTGATGGCCCTGGAGCTGTGTCTGCTGCATCTAGGGCACAACGTATGGAGGTATTAGTAATGGTTTTGCCCTCCTGAATTAGCTTGTTGGCCCTAGGTTTGTATTTATCAGGGAGATGTTGCATTATGGCTTCTAATTAGTCATAATGGGCCCTGTCATACCTGGCTAGTAGTGCTTGTGTATTAGCGATATGCCATATGTTGGCAGCTTGGGATGCAGTACGCTTGCCTGATGCGTCCAAGAGTTTAGACTCTTTGTCAGGTGGTGGTGCTTCACCAGACGCTTGGGAGTTACCCCTTTTACGTGCTGTGGACACTACCAGAGAATCTAGTGGTGCTGGCCCTCTGATGTAGGAGGGATCTGTAGGGGCAGATTTATATTTCTTTTCAATGCGCGGGTTAATGACCCTGGCTCCGACTGGGTCTTTAAAGACCTCTGGCGCATGTTTTATAACTCCCTTGAGCATAGGCAATATGGAGGTAGTCCTATGTGTGGTGTCAAACGTATCAAGGAGGAAATCCTCCTCCACAGGGTCGGTATGGAGATCTACCCCGTGATAGTGTGCCGCCCTTTGTAGTAGATGGTTGAACCCCAGTGAGTCTTCTGGTGGGGAAGGTCTGGAAGGGTAGAGATCATCCTGTGGGATGTCAGGGATGTAAGGGATATTGTAATCGTCCCATGGGTCTGGGGAGCCTGTGGGAGTGGGGTCCCCTGTAGGTAAATCTTGTGGCACGTCTCCTGTGTCATCATATGGGTCCCCCTGATCATAATCATCCGGAGAGGGTGTTGGGGAATGATGAGGTGGGGGCGGAGACTGTGGAGGAGGGGAAGGTGGAGGGGGCGGTGGAGGTGGGGAAGGTACTCTGAAAGGAGAGGTAGCAGAGTACTTCCTCTTTGGAGGTGGAGCAGGTTTTTCCAGCTGTCTCTTTTTGCTAGAGAGCATCAAATGTCCGATTTTAGGATCCTTGGTTAGTGTTTTTTGTAATGGATCCGGTGTAAAGAGTTTTGGTGAGGTTGGTTGGTCAGTCGGCGCCGAAGGCGTCGGGCCGTTGGTTTTTTGGCTTTATCTGCGCTGGTTCGTTGTTTGGAACTATGCTTGGAAAAGTCGGATTGTTTGGTCGGCGCTGAGATGGATTTCGGCTTCGAAGTGTCGATGCCGGTGGCCTTGTGTGCTTTAATCGGTGCCGAAGATGGTGTCGGCACCGAGGAGCTGGAGCTGGTTCTCGACAACGAGTGTTTCGGTGCGGGGCTCGGTGTCGAAGCGGAGGCCATTTTCTTTTTCGGTTTCGAAGAGTGTTTATCGGCACAGACAGTGGGCTGGCTCGAGCCCGAGCCGCCGGAAGGCTTAATCGGCTTCTTTACCGGGCCCGAAGGTGCGGTGTGGGAAGCAGTGTCTTTGGTCTTGCTTAGGCCCGGAGGCGAAGGCATGACCGAAGACTTTTTCGATGTCGGTGAGGGTGTGGGGGGGGTAGATTAGTACTCACGACCCTCTGTGCCGGAGTGATGTCCTCCACATCCGAATCGTCTGCTTCGGAGGCGCTGACGAGTCCCTCGTCGGTGTGGTGTTCTTCTGGAGCATCGACGCCTTCCCCGAAGATGTCTTCCGGAATCGCAGTCGACGAGTGTGCCATGGTTCTTCTGGCACTTCGGTCTCGAAAGGTTTTCTTGGACCGGAAGGACTTACACGCCGGACAATCTCGAGCCTCGTGTTCATGGGAGAGGCAGAGATTACATACTTCGTGGAGATCGGTGTGGGGGAATTTGGACCCACATCGAGGGCACTTCTTGAAGGGAGTCCTTTCCATTAGCCAGGACCGGAGCTTGGGTAGGCCCGAAGGCCATAGTCGACGACCGGAATGGAAGGTTCTTGCCGATGAGAGCCGCGTCGAGTGGGGAGATCGCGATCGAAAACAATACCGCGAGTTAGGAGTGAGGATTGCGCGTCGATCGTCGAACTGGAAGCTGTTCGGAACCGGAGCGCGAAGATCACATCCGAGCCCGATGGCGGAAAAAAACAATCTGAGGATGGAGCCGAAGCCCATGCGCAATACGATCCAAAGGAGGAGTCACCGACCTCGTGACTTCCAAAGACTTTCCAAGAGGAAAAACAAATTGCAAACATCCGGGCCCAACACCGGATGGCGATCCATGCACAAGTGTGTAATCTGCAGCTCATATGCTTCGAACATAAAGATTTAGAAAAGCAACTACTAAACAAAACAAGCATTGGTAAAGCCAAAATGCCATCTGACAGCACCAGATTTACTGGTTTTGCCAGTGCTCGTTTTAATACAGTGCACGGCTGGAACTTACTGAGAGCATAGTGTTTATCCGTTCAGTAGTATCATCATACTGTCCTCACAGAGGACTAACACAGGCTGTGCCACACAAGCACGGTCAGACAAAGATAACAAAAAGAGATCTTAACATAAAGGGTGTAATCTCAAAACTTACCAGTCCATATTTCGCGCCCCCCCCCCCCAAAGACTCTTTAAGGAGTCTTTCAAATTAACTTTCCTAAGCATTTCAAACTATGGGCATGTTAACGCTGTGGGCCTCTCATTTCGATGGAAAGACACATGAGCGAACAGTCCCCTTGGTGAAACCGAGAACAATAAAAGCAGTCAGTAGTGGCAGAAAGCAATAAAGTCTGGAAGTAAAGACGACGCCCTCTGGCCTGGGTTTGAAATGCATGCCAACTATTAGCACCATAATGCTAAACCTCACAACTGTTATACCAAATGTACTGCAATGGTCTTCAGACAAGAGAACACAAATCCTACGTAAAGGGTTGCATATAACCAACTGAAAGACACCAGTCTTGGCTGCTAAGAGGCAGAAGATTAAAAGAACACTCAAACTATCTCAAAGCAAGTAATAAAAGCCCTCAACAAAGACCTTCTCACATAGGTTAATGAGCTTGATTTAACTTTACTTTTACTCATTTATATAGCGCAAACGAATCATCCCCACAGGGATCTCTCGGAGCTTAAAGAAATGAGTACTCATAGTCAAAGTCTCCTAAGACAGCCACGTCTTCAAGAGTTTCTAAAAACAGGATATCTCGGTACAAGACCGGATCTTTTCTGGTAGAGTGTTCCAGTGACTGGGGGCTAGATACGAAAAGGCACCACCCCCCATTTTTGCTCTGTTTATTCTGGGAGAGCACAGGAAGTTACGGTTGCTAGATCTTAATTGCCGTGTAGGATTATATAAAGTAAACTTCTTATTGAGGAAGGCAGGGCCATTCCCCTGTAAAGACTTGAAGACCACACATAGCATCTTAAAGATAGCTCGTTTCCTAATCGGAAGCCAATGAAGTTGGCTCAAAAGGGGTGCAGAAGGGGTGCGGGCCCGTTTATTAAGGGCAAGGCATGCTGCGGTATTCTGCACCACCTGTAGTCTGGATAGTAGGTCTTCCCTTATTCCGACAAGCAAAGAATTGCCATAGTCCAGTCCACTAACCAAGAGAGACTGGATAAGGGTGGTTCTAGCAGAGAGTGGAATCCAGGGAAAGAGCTTTCTTAGCATCCTCATAGTTCCAAAGCAAGTCCCTGACAATGTCTTCACCTGCTCCTCCATTGATAACTTATTATCAATCCTGATGCCAAGATTCTTAGCCCATTTTTGGGGGGGGAAGGAACCTCTCCCAACTCTAGAGGCCACCAGTCGGGGGACCAGATCTCCTAGGCCTTCCCGAACAGCAGTATCTCTATTTTAGATGAGTTGAGCTGTAGGAAGTTCCTCCTCATCCACGTTGCAATACTAGACATGCAGCTTTTACATTTTGATTGAGTGGATACAATGTCATCCTCAATGGGGACAATCAGCTGCGTGTCATCGGCATAAGAGATGGTCTCAAACCTACAGCTTCTGATAATTTCCGCCAAAGGGGCCACACACACATTAAACAGGGTAGGACTCAGGATAGATCCCTGCGGAACTCCCCTGTCCACCAGTGAAGTTTGTGAAACAAAGATATCCAACTGAATGCTCTGAGTGCGCCCTGATAGATAGCTTTGTATTCATTTAAGAGCCATGCCTATGACACCAATCCCACGCAGTCTGTCCAACAGGATCCTGTGAGAGATGGTGTCAAAGGCTGCTGACAGATCAAGTAGGACCAAAATCACTGGGGTCCCCCTGTCCAATGTCATCCTTGTGGTATCCGTGAGCTCCAGCAGTGCGGCCTCGGTGCTATGCGAGGTACGGAATCCGGACTGGGAAGAATCCAGAAGGTTATTTTGTTCCAGGTAACGAGACAAATGCTGGTTTACCAGTGACTCAATTACCTTCGAGCAGCAGGAGAGAAGAGAGATCGGCCTATAGTTTTGTAGGTCAGTCGGATCCACTAGCGCCTTTTTAAGCACTGGTTTAATACGTGCGCTTTTCCACTTCCTCGGGTACGTGGCAGTGTAATGAGATATTATAGACCTCTGCCAACGCAACAGCCAGGACCGGGCTGAGATCTGACATGACGGTCGGTGGTACAGGATCTAATGGAGATGCTGATTTCACAAGACTTAATAGAGAGCCCACTTGTTCACTCGTAACATGAGGGAAAGGATCTAGCCTGGGCAGATTTAATATTTCCAGCAAAGGAACTAAAGGAGGGTCTGCCTCCACTCGTTCAAAAGAGCAATAGATTACATCAATTTTATGAGTGAAATAGGTGGCTAAGTCTTCGCAATGAGTTGTTGGCCTTAGGATTAGTAAATTTCTTCAATATCTTAAATAGCTCCTTCGAGGAGTTCTTTGCCTCAATGCGGGAGCCCAAGTATGTTCTTCTGGCTTTATTGCAGCTATTAAGGTAGGCTCTATGCATCTTTCGATATAGGTGTTCATGCTGCTCGGTCTTAGATTTTCTCCATTTTCTTGCCATGGCCCTGCATGTAGCTTTTTCCCTCTTGAGGGTATCTGAATACCAAGGAGCAGGAGCTGCTCTAACCTGCACTCTTACCCTTCTGAGTGGCGCTAGAACATCCAGGGCTTCTATGATTGCACCCTCCAGCATTTCCAGAGCTGCGTCACAGTCTTGACCCATACTAAATGAGGGAACCGTATATACTTGGCTGAAGGCGGCGGACGTTACCCTTTTCCAGGGCCTGCGGAGATCTATGTGACCCTGCATGCAAGCAGTTAGCTTCACTTTGGCGTCTCCAAACCTAAGTGCAGAGTGATCTGTCCAACCTAAGGTTTGAGGGGGCTCGACCACTAGCTCGAGAATATTTGAAAATATTGTATCAAGCATATGGCCGGCAATATGAGTAGGACTAACAACTCTTGATGATAGGTTGAGTCACTCCATCGCTGCCACTAGGCTGGCTGAATCTACATTGGAGAGAATCTCTAGAGGATTAAAATCCCCGACTAAGAGGAATTTGTTAGCATTTAAAATATACAAAGCCACCCTCTCCAGTAGCGTTGTGCAAAACTTTCTTGCTGCCTCCAGGTGGATGATATACTAACGCTCCCGTCCATTCTGTGATTAGGTCGCGCTCTACTCTAAATATTAGTAACTAGATTTGATAAGGAGACTGTATCCAGAGTCTTAATATAGTAAGGAGAGCGCGTGGCAATTGCTAGCCCGCCACCACGTTTTATAGGTCTATCCAATCGGGTGACCACATAACCTGCTGGGAAGCCCATTGCAAATGTCAGGGGGAATCCTTGTTCAGCCAGGTTTCCGTAATAAGACATATGTATATTAATGAGCGAGATATATTAAAAGTAACCGTTTTTGAAGCCCTGAGACAATTGTGGCTTATCTAGGGCTGAAATGCATCAATACTATTCACATAACGTCAGCATAGTTGTAAAAATATGTCTGCAGCAGTACTTAATTCAAAGTTAAACATTAAGTATGCAAGAGAGTGATGGATGGTATTGCTGAATCAATCGCAACCACTGCCAATTACTTGGGCCGTATCCCAGTCCATCGTGATTTTGCACACCATGCCACCTCCGATTGGATCCAGCCATATGCAAATCAGTCTTGACCCTTCTCCAATCGGCAAAGTCCAGCTCAAGGCCAGGTCCTTCATTAACCGAAACACAAGCTAAAAAAGCCACACATGGCATTAAAAAAGGATGGATATAATCAAGTACCTGGTTGGGGGTAGGGTGCCACAATCCGAACATTAATTATTCAGAAAGCAGTGAAACTAGCGAACTAAGTGGTCTTATACATTTTCTATATCCTCAATCAAAACCAAAGGGATTTTGTTATAGAAGGGGTGAAAGTGTGATGCTGCAGAAAGAGCTAGCAAGTTATGCATAGCTATCTCTCCCTCTGATAATCCATCTCATGTCGGCTATAGGCACCGCCATAACAGACTATTTTCGTCAGAATGATGGAACAGCATCGACAAGTCTTCTTGAATGGGATGTGCTCAGTCACTTTTCTGCGTGGGTGCTTCATGGGTGTGCAGTGAAATATACGCAAACATCTGGAAGGCAATCTCACCATCTTGAACACAGTTCTCTGGCACGAAACACTAGCGGTACATGACCAGGCAGAGATACAGCGCTTGGCAAATAAGGGCCGGGAACACGCATCTCTCCTGGAGACTACCCTGTCTCAATTCTGCGGCTCTCAGCCCGCATGCATGCCACTGCGGACAGATTGGGTCGCTTGCTGGTATGGCACATCTGCCAGGACCAATCTCGTTCTCCTATACTGCACCAGCACTTTACTTGATACGCCGAATGAGATGCACACCGATCTCACGTGCCATTATACATCCTTATATCAGTCAGCCACTGCAGTCGATCCACACACGCTCAACACGTTTTTCTCCACCATCACGCTGCCGCGTATCGCGTCAGAGCAGGGAGCAGAACTGGACGACCCCATCACACAGTTTGAATTACAGAAAAGCATTTGCACGCTTGCCACGGGCAAGACTCTGGGTCCCGACGGTTTACCTGCTGAATTTTATAAAGCTTATGCCCCGTTGGTTGCTCCTCGGCTGAAACTCCGCTACAAGGATGCTTTTTCTGCTGCTTTTTTATCCTACTCCCCCGTGAAGCCTTGCTGGTTTCTCTTCCTAAACACCACAGAGATAGGCTTATATAGGCATTTGGCACTTTTGAATACAGATTGCAAGTTCCTGGCTAAAAACATAGCGACTAGATTTGCACCTCTAGTTTCAACATTGATCCACCCGATCAAAACAGGTTCGTACCAGCACGCAACACCTCTTTGTATCTCAGCCTATTTTTTCTTGTCATTGCAGATTCACTGCAACACAGGCCCCGGGCAGGAGGCCTTTTGTAGGACCTAGAAAAGGTCTGATTCTCAAGAGTGGCCGTTGCTGTTGGAGGCGTTGAGGTGCTATGGTATCAGGTCCCACTTTCTGAAGATAGTGCAGTTACTATATACACACTTTTTTTAGAGTCAAAACTGGCTCCTCTATCTACGAGCCAATATCAATTGGTAAGGGCACCCAGCAAGACTGTCCACTCTCCCCACTACTCTTTTTACTAGTAATGGAACCACTAGCTGCAGAGCAGGGGTGGGCTGGGGCATACAACTAGGTGACTGGCTACATGCTGCATCCCTTTATGTTGATGATCTCCTTCTATACCTCAATGACATCTATAATGTCCCCAATGGGATCGCCGAGGTGCTGCGATGCGGTCTGGCCTCTGCATCAACTTATCACAATCATCGCCAGGACAGTTCCCCTTATACAGTTCTCTGCTCGCAACACTGACCCAAATGTGGGGCGAGCTTACTAATGAGCTACCAACTCACTAAGTAGTACAATACTTACAAGCCATGGGAACGGGTAGGCACTTGGTACACTGTATGGCTACCTCACTGCAAACTCAGTCAGCACCCATGCATGCAGCCCTAAGGGCCCATTGGGAGGAGGATCTCACCTGTACCTGTACAGACACTGAATGAATGGGCTGCAATCCTTAAAGAGCCCCACTTATATACCAAGCAATACGAGGTTCCGCCTCAAAAGTTTTATATAGTACATAGAGCCTATCTAACCCTGCCAAAATCAACCGTTACTTCCACCACGCGGGTACAGCCTGTCCGCGCTGCAACCTGGTGAATGCAGACCTACTTCACATGATGTAGTCTTGCCACTCCCTTCACATTTACTGGCACACATGGGAGACATGCATTCTGGCCCGGTTACCTAGGACTTGGAAAAATAAGATAACCTCTAGGTTTCTTGACCCGGGCTTCCTAATGGCCAAGCGACGCATCACCCGGCGGTGGAAGTCCCAGGAGCCCCCATCACGTGAGGTGTGAACCCAGTCCTTTCTTGTGTGGTCATTACGCAGGGACAACACTGGGATTTACACAAGTACCCGCAGCCTCCAGCTGGGATGCAATCCTGGCAGGTATCTGCTCGCTCACGCAGGGGAGTGATCAGAGCGATCCCAAAACATAGGCAAACTAGGGGTGAAGTGGTGGTTAGCGGTTATGCCTACGGACTAGCGCTCTAACACAGCACTCCCTCTTTTCCTGCTCAGGCCCACATACGACCTACTTCAAATTTTGTTACACTCACTGACGCACCAAATACTTCATTCGAAAGAATGGGCTGGGTGTGTGGGAACGTACCGAGATTTGAAGTTAAAGGCTCTAGTTGTTATTCTTTTGCTTTCACATAACAGAATCTCTACTACTCTACTGAGAAGACATGGGTGACTGATTACAGTGAGATGCGCATGGACCGTTCGATGCACTAACTTGGTAATTACTCTATGGAACCTCATGCAACAAAAGTGACTTGTCTCAATGATCACTTCTCTGATTTAACCTCCGTACTTGTTAAATGCTGTATTTCCAAATGCTGTGTTGTCACCTGAATGCTCTATGCTGTACATGTATATTTGCTTCTCTTCATTGAAAATGCTGTTTGCAAAAAGTCTGCCAAGACTATTTCTTACAATATATCATGGATCAGAATATCAAATTTCATGCTATACCATCATGTTCGTTATGTAATCATATAAAAATATGTGCCAAAATTAAAATGACTAATGTAATGCCAGTCAACAATGCCTAGAAAAACTCAAAATAGTTCAGGAATTGTACCATTCATAGAGGTCTGTTATGAACTAGAGCCAAGTAAGTATTGTCATAGCATCTTACAGTTTATAGAATGCAGCTGCCAATTACTGCAATGCAACCACATTGACATTCTGCAAACAACGTTAGGCAGTGAGTCACCTGTGGGGGCTCTTTTAATCAGCCTTCCTTTCCTCTTCCAGCTTACCTCACTCATTCAAACTTTCCCCCTTCACCCTGCCTCGAGGCTATGGTCAGTCTTCCTCCTTACCAGCAGATTTAAAAAAAACACCTTTCCATGAGTAGCTGCATTGCTTTAACACTATCACACAGTTAGCGGTATAGACATTTTACCTTCACCTTCTCCGTTGGCCCCCACCATATACATTTCAGAATTCCCTCCCTGGATTTCTGATCCTGCATTCCGGTTGTAGACAATTATTCTCCTATGTTAGGTGACATGTTCGCATCGGGTGAACTGAAAGGAGGAGAAGCTTGCGTGGAATATTTTGACCAGTCTCCTAGAGACAAATTCTGACTGATCAAAATCCCCTTCAGAAAAGTGTAAGGGATGTTAAGGATAGGAGTGTAGAGCTCAAACTCCCATGGAATCACAATATGCCCAACAGCAAATAAAGAAAAGTATTTCTCAATCATACATAGCTCTACAAGGCTCAAACACAGACAGCCAACACAAATACATTACTAAATGGGGAGCGCATAGGAAGGGGCGGTATTGTATGAGGTCTGGCCAAACATGGAGAAGGGATGGCAAGTCCTCAATAGGTTCGTATATATAAAGTAAATGCATACAAACTCCTGTTATACTGGCATTTCACAATAGCCACACTAGGAGCAATGTTTGGCACCTCTAACCAACGTTGGATTCATATATGTAGATATACATGTGGTGGCGATGTAACTATACAGATACATAATGGGCATGAACATAATTAAAAGATATAAAGAGCATAACCCCATCACCTTACCTCTTGGTCATATCATGTTAACACTGGGGGAATGGATCTTACCTACTTAAATACCCATGGGGAAATTGCTCAGATGGTCATGCATCAAGACCATCTGTAGCCCAATTTTGGAAGTTACAAACGAACGCCACCGTTGTGTTTTTAGGTGGCCTAAGCTACAGAATCTTTTATGGAGAAGAGAAGATTAAAGATCCATGATAATTTCAGAAAGTTCTAATGCACATGGGGCCAGTTTGTAAGGGATGACCAAAATAACCCTGAACCTTGAAACAACTGCTCAATTTGTTTTTGATTTAATAAGAAGTCTGACGTACCCAAGATTGAATAAGGATGGTACTCCATTAGGTTTTAATATGATCATAAAATTCCACTTATGCTGAAATGTAGACTAAAGGTGTTGTTTCTGTCCATCGGTTATAATGCTGCACTTTCGTGCTTTAATAGTATAAAATGTGCTTACCGTGTACTGAAAAGAAATTTTAAAAAAAATTAAAAAAAGACGTTTACTGGTGTTTTCTACAACAATCACAGTCCAGATCCTCCTAATAGTGTAACTGCACTGTTCCTTTTGGAGCAGGACCAAGACTGATTCTTGATGGATTTTGGTCTGCAAAAGGAGCAAGCCCAAAAAATAATAGAATGCATACAGAACACCGGGGGTTCAGATTGATTAAATAGTTAGTTAGCATTTATTACTTTCTCAATGACTGGCCAAAGTTGCACAAGTTTCCCAGATATGGGTCTCACAGTTCCCTTTTTTCAGATTCACAACTTCTACCTCACTGTGAAGGTACAAAAAACATGACCGGTGCTAGTTTTCCTAAAGTTCAAAAAGGGACAAAACCTAGCCATTTGGACTAGATTATCTCTTCTGGGTCAAGGCCAGGGAAGATTTGCTTACGTCTCTTCTCTGCCTGCCAGAGCCCCCTACCCCCACAAAAAAAAAGCATATTTCAGATTCCCAGCAGTAAGGTTTTACGCACACCACATTTTCCCTTTTTTTTTACTTCTATTCAGTGGTAAACGATGACGATCAATCCTCCAACGTGGAGGAAACAGAAAAGCAAATTTGTATTAAATCAGAAGGCACTTTGGATACACGGTGTTTGAACGCCCAAGCTTTCAGATCCTTTACTTTATAGCCCAGCAAAGTTAGTTTAAAGTACAGAAGATGCACATTGCTCAAATTATTTTCTCTGTGCCATTTACAGTATAGGTCTTGGTTTGGCTGCCAGATGCAATGGTGTCATTTCTTTATGAGGGAAAGGAAAGTCTTGCGGTCGGACTTGGCTAGTACATATCCAGAGCTGTTAGTTTACAAAGACAGGAGTCTGAACCAGTAGTTTAGGCAGCAACAGTAAGGGTCTGCTTCAAATTAATGGACACTAGACATATTAGGGGATATTGACAACATCCATTTGCTTCAGTTCACTTCCTTTTTAAAAAAAAAAAATGTTTTTATTGACAACACAGAAAAAAAAAAGCAAAGATTAGCTGATAACATGTACATTTGATATCCAATAGGCCATACAAATAAATACACAATAGAGACGTAATAGCAAAAAGTAAAATTAAAGAAAAGTTCCCCAAATTTTATCAAATTTTTCATAGATTTCAATCCCCTCGTTTTGGCAATAGCACGCTCCATAGTATAAATTTCATTAACTAAAAACCACCATTCCATGATATGTGGGGGTTTCTGAGATATCCATACCCTGGCAATTGTCAGTCGAGCACAGGAAACTAATACAGTTAATAGATCTTTTTGTGGGCAATTCTCAGATTGTATGTCTAATAGTATAGACAATGACGAAAGAAGGCCAAGAACAATTTGTTTTTTGTAATAAAATATTTTCAAATCCGGACCAGAACTCAGACAAAGCTGGACATGAAAAAAATATATGAATGATATCAGCCGCCACAAGATCACATTTGGGGCACTTGGAGCGAGAGCTTGATGTAAGATTTAAAGACCAATTAGAAATTCTAAACGGTGTATAATATAGAAAACAGATGGTTTTATACAACTGAATCCTCAGACTTTAAGATTGTACCACTTTGCTAATATTACAAAGTGACGCCGAAATCTTAAGTGGGGGTAATATTAGTCCCTAATCTAGAAGCCCATTTCAGAGCAATTTTTGGACAATTATCCTCTTTAAAATTAATTAAGCATTTATAGCCCCTACTAATTAATGACTTCTGATTTTTTGAGTAGAAACATGTCCATAAATCTGAGTCTGAGATTTGATTGATTTTCATTTTACCAACCAAAAAATCTCTAATTTGCATATATTTAAATCGCATACCATCCGTTAAATTAAAGAGAAGTTTAAGTGTTGTGAAATCTAAAAATCCCTGGTTACCATATAGATCACCCAACAAATTAATTCCTAAATTAGCCCAGACAGTCCCACGTCCGTCATTGAATATGTCCGGTAGCCCAGGATTACCCCACAAATCAAGCTTAGAATGAAAAAAAGAGGTCTTACATGTGGTTAATAAAGTTTTCCAAACCGCAACTGTCTCTCTCGCAGTCTTAAATTTAACCCTTTTGAAATAATTAGGGTCGTTAACTCTTGCAAGGAAGCAATTAGAGTCATTACCTAGCATGAGTTGGTGGTAGTAGTATTGATTATTAGTAAAAAATAAACTACGCAAGCGGCTGAAAAAAGTTGCCAAAAAATATAATTTAAAATCGGGGAAGTTTAAGCCACCCTTATTAGTTGGTAATTTAAGCAGGGCAAGCGATCTTCTAGCTTTCTTATATCCCCAAATATAGCTGCTTAAGATCCCGTTTAGTTTCTTTAAAAAAAGAATTATTTAAACATAAGGGGATAGACCTAAATAAATACATAAATTTGGGCAAAATCTTCATTTTAATTAAATTAATACGGCCTATAAGGCTTAGAGGTATTTTATGCCATTTTTTGAGTACGCAAGCTGTTTCTTTCAATAAAGCGTCATAATTCAGGTTTTTTATGTCACTTACTTTAGCAGAAATTTTAATGCCTAGATACGTCGCCACCCGGCAAGTACCTTGAACTGGGGTCAATTGTTTATAGTTTAATATAACTTGTGTTTTACTTAATTTTAATTTGTATCCTGAGATTGTTCCAAAAACATTAGATTCTTCTATTATCATGGTAAGAGCTTTTTCTACATCAGTAGAGTATATAGCGATATCGTCTGCGTAAGCAGTGATTTTCAGGGAATTAGAGCCGAGTTGTAATGGAATAATATGTGATTGAATTGATAATGAATTTATAAAAGGTTCCATGGAGAGTGCAAATAATAAGGGTGAAAGCGGGCACCCCTGCCTCGTACCGCTAAGTATTTTAAAGCTTGGGGAAATCATACCTGCATAGCTAATTTTGGCGGTTGGCGAGTCATATAGGGCCTGTATCCATTTTAAATATCTGCCGTTAAAGCCATAAACCCTCATTACGGTCCAGAGATAATCCCACCAAACTCGGTCAAATGCCTTTTCAGCATCTAAAAGTATCATACCGAGTTGGGTGGAATTAACCGCTGCTATATCAAAAGCAGTAATTGCCATATTGACATGGGCCGTAGTGTCCCGTCCTGTGATACATCCATGTTGTTGTGGGCTAACTAATTCAGGCATATAAGGGGCCAATCGAAGTGCAAGTATTTTAGAAAAGATTTTGGTGTCGACATTAATTAAAGAAATGGGCCGGTATGAGCTACATTCCTCAGCTGGTTTATTTCTTTTAAAGGAAAAAAACTATTTTAGCAGAGTTCCAAGATTCTGCAACTTTCCCTGTTTGATCAATTGAATTGATTACTGAACAATAAAGGGGGAGTATTTCATCAAGACAAATTTTATAGAATTCTATAGGAAGTGTATCTTCCCCTGCAGCTTTACCAGACGGAAGAGAAGCGACAGCCTTTCTAATCTCAGCGGAGGTAACATTCTCTGCTAATTGCCTACTATGTTCTACAATTATATTGTTAGTAACATTATTACCGATGTATGCTTGAATGTTATGTAAAGTAGGAATATTTTCTGGAGTGTATAAATGACTAATATTTAACAAATTGTGTTATGATGTCACTAGTTTGATCATAAATAATATTATTGGGACCTTTAATATATTTAATTATTGTATTAGCTTTATCATCTGCAATTTTATAAGCCAGAATCTTACCTATTTTATCACCACTCTCATATTGAGAGATTTTAAATTTCTGTAATTTTACAGAGGCTCGTTCTCTGAGAACATTTTTGGTAGCAGATCGAAGGCTGATTAACTCCAGTCTTAATTTATCCCCATCTGAAGTACCTTGTATTAAAGCATCTGCTAATTGATTTTCTAAAGATAGAATTTTAGTAGTAATATTCTTATTATCTTTGCGAAGTTTGGAGTTTTGTGTAAAAACAAATTGTTGAGTAAATCCCCTTATACTAGCTTTACAGGCATCCCATACATAAATTAAAGAAGTAGAATCAAGGTTTGTATCAATAAATTCAGAAATGTGCTTTTTAAGTTGTAAAATGAATTCTGAATCTGAGAAAAGATATCTCGGGAAGTAGAATAATCTTATATCTTGAATTCTTGTGACTGTTTGAAAGATAAAAAGAATGGGGTTATGGTCTGATGTGAGCCTTGGGCATATGTCAATAGTGCTAGATTCTGAAATCCTATCAGAAGCCCATATCATGTCTATCCGGGAGCATAATTTATGAGGTGCGGAATAGTACGTATACCCTGGTATTTTAGGATGAAGAGTTCGCCAAGTATCTTAAGTTATGTAGCCAACCTAATTCTAAAATTGCCGCACGTGTCTTCCGCATACGTTGAAAGCCACTATGTTTAGTAGTATCTATAGCATAATCAATTATACAGTTAAAGTCACCTCCAATTAAGAGTTCTCCTTCCCATTCCAAAAGCTCCATATTTAGCCAATCAAAGATGTAAGGATCGTCAACATTAGATCCATATACAGAGCACATTACAAATTTACAATTTTCCAAGTGGAATTGAATAATTATCCATCGGCCCCTTTTATCTACAGCAGTTTTAATAATATTTAATTTCAACTGTCTTTGTTTTAAGATGGCAACCCCTCTAATAGTAGCATTTAGGGTTGTACATGCAATGACCTCATACCCTACTAGCCTTAGCAAATTCCTATCTTTGTAGCAGATATGTGTCTCAGTGAGTAAAACTAAGTGGGGATTGTACAGTTTAAGCTCTTCTTGTACTAATAGTCTCTTATTCTTACAGTTGAGGCCCGAAACATTCCATATTAAACAACTAAGTTTAGACATTTAAGAAAGAAAAAAAGGGAAGTTAACAAATCTAATAATAACTGTCATATATATCAGCATTTCTTTTTTATTATTTTCAAAAATTATTGTCATAGTGTTGTCATTTTTAACATTTTTTACCAACACCCGTGAACCCCTCCTCCAAACCCACCCAAGCCAGGACCTTCCCCCAGATCCCCCTGGGGAGAGCACCCCCTTGCTACATGCTGCCGTTGTTTGGTAGCCTGATTGAGGGGCAGCATCGGATAGCTCCCTCTCTCCCTCACCTCCACCCACTCCTAAGAAGGGGAGAGTCCCAAGTAAGAATTAAAGATAAAAAAGAGCTAAGAGAAAGAAAAAAAGAAAAAAAAGAAACAACCAAATACGAAAAACTTAAAGGACATAAGGAAAATAACAAAAAAGATCCGTATTGGTAGCCCAGTTTTGATAGGCAACATTGCAAATATAGTTCCACCAATCTACAAAAGCTTTTAAGTAAATAATGATGTACATAAGAGCAAATTATTAACCAAATTTCGATAGTGCAGTCTCAGCTTCTCTAACGTCAATAAAAGTATAGGTATTGCCCCCTTTTATTACTTTTAAACGGGCAGGTTCCTGCAAGAATACCTGCCCACCCAAAGATTTGAAAGGATCAATAAGCTGTCGCAGCTTCCACCGTTTGTCCATAGTAGCTTTACTCAGGTCAGATCTGACAAAGAACGTGACATTCTCAACTTTAATCGGTGTATGAGGCTTAGCCTTGGAGGAAACTGCTTGCCTTAGTAAATAATTACCAAAGTAGATCAAAAAAGGCCTTGGAAATTTGTTCTCCTTATTTCTCTGAACAAAAGGAAGTCTATGGACCCTTTGTAGCTGGGAATCCCAATCCCAATCTGATAAATCGGGAAAAGCTTTTTGAAAGAGGTTCACCATAAAGGTCCGCGGGTCAGATCCTTCTGAGCCTTCCGCTATGCCAAAAAGTCGAAGATTTTGCCTCCTTTGGCGGTTTTCCATGTCCTCAAGCTTAGTCTGAAGGGTAGATATCTGCAAATCATGTTGGCTAGATAAAGTCTCAACCCGCACAGATGTTTCCTCAATGCCTGCAACTCTTTGTTGTAACTCCGCGACTTCCTGAGTGATTATTCCGAACTTGTTAGTAGCTTCTTCCAAGGACCTCTGTAATTGACAATTATCCTCTCTAAGCTGTAAGAAATGTTGTTGTGCTTCATTTCTATGATCAGTCAGAATCTTTAAAATCTGATCAAACGAAGAGAGGTTGCATTCTATGTTCTCTTGACTTTGAACAAGCAGCGCACTTGAGGCACTTGGAGCGTTTGGAGCACTTGAGATACTTGCAGGCACTGAAGGTAATTGTTGCGAGTCCAAATCGATAGGGACTGTTACTGCAGTGGAAGCCAAAGGGGCATGAGATTCAATAAGTGGGCTATCCAAAGGAGATGCAGATAGAACAGTCGAGGCAAGTTGCATTGTTTTATCTCCAGGTATAAGAGAGCCCTCCTTTAAATACTCTTCTACTTCAACAGGGTTAGTACCTGAAAGGCGCAGGGCCATAGTCTTGACTCCTCCTTTTGCCTGTATCCACCTTCGTAAGGGGCTCTCATCTGAAATAATTTTACCACGTGTTTTATGCCCTGAGTTCAAAGCGGACAAAGCAGAGATATTAAGAGTCTTCCCTTTCTTAATTTTATATTTCGCTTTTGATTTTCCTTTTTTGGGACCAGAGTGTCGCAAGGGGGATCTAGACGGATCCTCCTCTACTTCTTCAGCTGAATCCTCATACTCATCAACCAAACAATCCTCAATCTCCCTATAATTTACTTCGTCTTCTGTAAGCATAGTTTGTACACCCGTAGTGGGTGATATCAGTGTACCCGGACTCTGTTCTATAGATACATGTGTCTGGCCGACCCCAGAGGCGCAAACAGACGATTTCAGAGTATCCGCCATGTCGACCGTCTATTTCTCTCCCCCAACCAATACAGAAGACTTTAACTGACTCATATTGGATGAATTAGGATTTATTTCTCCATTAATCCTGTAATCGTCTAGTTGTTGGTTTAAGTTTTGCCCATATCCAGTATCAATGTCAGTGCCGGTTGGAAATAAAACGTCATTATGCATCAAAGGTAAAGGGGGGACCAGAGGGTTAACAGAGACAGCGTTATTTTCAAAAGTAGATGCGGAGCCGGGTTTGCCTTGTGTATCTACATGTAATAAAGAAGGGCGGATAATCAGCTTACCGGGAGCCGCCGCTGCTACTGCTACTGCTCTCTCCATTCTCCCGGCGTGTTCTGCTGAAACTTCCGACGAAGCCGCTGGAGGAGCCGTTACGATAGCAACAGTATTTCCCTGAAAGCAGAGTTCTCAGTAAAGAGACCTTTCCCGGTCCGAGCCGTTCTGTGGGCGTTCTTTGGAGCCATGACGTGAGTAACGAAGGTAAACCGTATCTCTTTCCCTCTACAAGTGCGGGAATCGTGAATAAAGTCAAGAGCTGAGCACACCGCCAGCCCGGGCCCAGGATAAACAAATGAAAAGCCCTGCAAAACCACGGCTCCGGCTACGCCCAAAACAATCGTTGGCCGAGTGAAGAGAAGCCTCCACCTCCACCTACAGCGACCCAACAGGAACCGCAGCATCCGATACCTTGCTCAGCAGTAAAATCAGCGGGCAAAGAGAGAAGACCGGTTGGTTGATTGGCTTATTCTCCTATTTTTCTCCGCTTCTCCAATTCTAGTCTTAATTTCTTAAGTTCTTAAGTTCCTTTCATAGTTTTCTCCTACAATGTAATCTGGGACATCAAAGTGAGGGAAGGAGAGGGAGCATCTCACAGTGCTGCCGCTCAGCGGCACGTTCAAGCCGCCATCTTGTCCCCGCTTCAGTTCACTTCCATTGAAAGAGTCCATATTCAAACAACACCCAAGACATGAATAACTTCTGAGCTCTCCTGAAGGAAGGGAATCACCGTTGTGCACTCTAAACAAAACATTTCCGCTGTATTTTCTTAGTTTACACATTACATGCAGAACTTTTTCCAGAAGAGGATTTACACGCAGTGATGACTGTCCAGCATAAAGGTTTCAAGTGGGCTCTTTAGCATCACACATCTGATAAATTTGGGAAGCTTGTCAGGGGACTTTTACCCCCCACCCCCTGGATCGCAAACTGCTTATTTGCACAGCCCTTCAAATAACCAATATCAATATATCTTTTTTTCCTCTCTCATTCTCAACACATTAAAGTTTGCCATTCTGCCTAGCCATCTTAGCACCCATCTTCACTACGATGCTCCACCTGACAAAGTGTATCTCACACAGACAAGCTTTTTGGGTTCTCTTAATTGGGCAAGCTATTGAAGGAAGCAGAACACCTTGTTTATCGGGACTGCATCTAGCATAATCAGCTCATGAGCTCCTCAATGAGAAATATTAATTGATTCTTGTGCACCATCTCAGATCATTTAAGTGCACTTTTGTAGAGATGAAGTGCAAGAGCAAGTAAATGTATACTTCCTGGCAGGTTTAACTAAAGTCTTTCCTCCAATATTGACACCTTCAACCCTATGGAAACTAAAAAGGTGCTCTGCAAATTCAGGACCCCTTCGTTGGAACCCATCCACAAATAGCTTGTTAAAACCAGCATTTTACTTTCCATCGCCTCACCAGAGTTAGTAACCTACAGGCCCCATTCAACTATGGAAGCCTATACAGTTTTATTTTAAAATTCTAATAGACTAGTTATGAGAACATACCCATCAATTTTAAATAAGATCATCAATTTTAAATAAGATGTTCTTGGAGGTTCACATTAAATAGTCCATTGTGCTGAAAAATAGCAAAAAGCACACCAGAGGTGTACGTATAAGCAATAGTAATGTTACATAGAAGGCGAACAGTCCAAAAGTTGTGAAGTGAACCAAGAGGTCCAAATTACTAAAGTTACTAGTTATAGAGCTTGTTGCTTTACAAACATTTATAATTTTCATTTCAGTAAGTGTTGATGTTTTTCTTCAAATACATAACAAATGCAATGACATTCTTGTAATGATACAACTAGCAGTATCACAGCAAGACAGCCAGATATTTCTACATTGTCGAAAACTTGGTGGTGGGTGTGGTTACATCCGATATGAGTTTCGTCACACTTTTTCAATGCTTTATTACAATACTTGCAGATGTATTATAAAAACACACTTTTGGAGGAGGCAAAAGAGGAATGGGGTGATACATAGGTAAAGAAGTGTGTAAAAAAAAAAAAAGTAAAGAGATGTGCTGGGAAGAGGCAATTGCTCAGGAAGAGAATTTGGGCTCAAGATCGTGCTAGAAAGAATTTAAGAAATTTGGTAGCGCTCCAAGCAAGGGCGTGTCCCATTGTGTAGCACCCAGGTGATTATACCACAGAAGAAACAACCACTGCAGAAACAAATGTGCTGTAGACTTAATGCTACTTCAATTCAGCGCAAGGTGCAAGCACAGACAGGTAAAAAGAGAACTATTTGACAGCTCAGGCTACTTTTCATATGCCGGAAACGGCTTTTTGGAGACGAGTAGCTAGTTAAGATAGTAAATCTAGGAAAAGGAGTACAATTTACACATTAGTCAAACTAATGCAGAGGGTTAGACGTTGAACATTAAGTGCACAATAACCGGACAGTACTAACTGCAAAGCATTGTGTGCCGGTATTTAGGTAGAATGATGTGCTAAAATATGGTTGGGTTCAAAGACCAGTAATTCGTACTGGAAAGTCAGGTAATGACCTAGCAGTGACAAGGTCTTGTAGTCTGCAACTAATTTAAGTAACACAAATCTTAAGAATAAGTTTCATCCAAGGGTAAGAAAAGTTAACTATTAGTGGCTCCACACTACCAGCCTACAAGTGTAATTTACGGGGTTCCGTCATAATGACAGTAAGGAGAAAAGTAGACATATTGATCAAATGAGTAAGCTAAGGCACAGTGAATAAGAAATTAGGTGAACTGTAAGGTAGCAAATTTGATACAAAACACCTGAAGGTGAATTGTCGAACAAGTTACTTAACTTCGGTAACGATGTTAGTTAGTTATAGATTCCTTACCTTAGATTTATCCCAATGCGTCAGACTGGATTCGGAAAGTTTTTTCGTCAGCAGTACCACTGTGCGTCGGAAGGTGGCAGGGGCTCCGAAGAGCTCGCAGCCGGCTGAAGCACCTCTGTCAGGAGGTTAGTCCTGACCGCCACCGTAGGAATCTCGAGGTTGAGAGCCTCGACCGCCCTACGCAACACCATTGCGTATGACGCTCCCTCTTCCGAAGCGACGGTAGGAAGACACAACATGCCAAGGTCAGGGGAGGTGTCAAGACCACTGGCATCCTCCAGTTCCTCTCTCCAGTACTATTCAGATCCTAGCTGATCAGTTAAAGGGTCACCTGAGAACCCCCAGTCCTCCTCCTCATACTCAGGTTGCCAATCTGGCTGAAAAGGGACCCCAGGAGTGAACAGGGGCACAAAAACCCCTGTTGGTGCAGGGTCTGGCGACGTCGGTCCGTCTCCACATTGAGATGGGATGGAGGCCAGCATCGGTTGCGGCTGTGGTGCCAAAGGAAGAGGCACCGGTGGAGGTGTGATAAGGTCAGCAGACGCCGTTCCAGATCCAGGTCTGGATCCACGGGGGCCTGCGGGGCCGGAGCCGACGGCGAAGGAAGCCTAGGCCCCCCCCAATCGAGTCCGTGGGGCCCAAAGGTGCGTTCGGGCTGCCCGAAGATGGCGAGCCTCGCCTCGTAAAATTTGCCAAGATGGGCAGGAGTCGCTCCGGGTCCCAGGAAGGGAGGGAAGCCCAGAGTCGACTCTTCGGGCTCCGCGGGCGGATCCCTGGGAGGGGCACTGCCCGCATCCCTCGTCGCCTCAGCTGACTGACTGGGAGAAGTCGAAGAGCGACGATGCTTCTTCGACTTCTTTTTGTGCTTCGACTTACCTGATCCAGAGTGCGAAGACTTTGATGACTTGCATGTGTGGTGATGGCTCCGGGAACTGGTCCCTCGACCTCCCTCGCGACCAGGACCTCGAACAGCACGGAGCTGACTGCCGGCACTCAGGCAGCTTTCGGGACAGCTCCCGCAAAGGCGTCGGAGCCATGGACCGACAGTCGGAGCACGACTTTGGGTCGTGGTCGCGCTCAAAGCAAAAGAGGCACACGCTGTGCGGATCTGTAACAGACACCAGTTGGGTACAGGAACCGCATGCCTTGAATCTAGGCATCCCTCGTGCACCAGGAGTCGTATACTCAAAAGACGTCGACAAAAGTCACCAAAAAGTCAGTCAAAAAATGACTGGAGGTACTGCTCACCCCGGATCTGCGCTGGCTGGCGAGGAAAAACAACGAGCTGACGTCAGCGCGCGAGGGTGGCGTCCAAGTAGCTACCTTGATGTCATCCCGGCGACCACGACGCCAACGACGGACGCGGAGCCAACAGACGCCACCTTCCGGCGTGCAGAGGTACTACTGACGAAAAAACTTTCCGGATCCAGTCTGACGCCTGGGGGTAATTTTGAGGTAAGGAATCTATAAATAACGTGTTTTTTTCATATTGCTTTTGTACTAGCGGCTGTAAGCTATCTTAAAAGATGGTGAGAATTGGGTGAAAAAAGTTATTAAATGAGAACGTGGAAAACGGTCAAACTGAATGTTTCTTTCGTTGAATCTGGGCAAGGAATACATTCAATTGAGTTGCTCCCGGGATCTTAAAAGGTAACTTCTAGGAGAAAATGGGAGCATAGTGAGCGGTCACAAAAACTGAGTGACTAGCATTTGGCCATCATATTAGAATGAGCAATAAATATTCAATTATATTGCAGCAACACACTTGAAACCCATAGCTGGATGACAGTTAAAAAAAAATACTAAGAATAGAATTAACCTATTAGATATGAAAAGGGCTTTCAGATGGAAGTCATGACTGCGATGTCTGTGGATGCTTTTCGCAGTGTATTCCTCTGGCTCCATATAATCTCTGCTGTTGTTCCGGCCCTGGTAGGTCTTGCTGTCCCAAGGCACACCTGGTTCCACTTCTGCCAGCCACTCCTGCTGACAGGGGAGGCGCACTGCCATCGTGCTACAAAGCGTTGCCTGAACGCCCGCAGCACGGGACGCGCACGGGTGTGTGCCAAGGCGAAGACTGGGCCAAGAGTGGGCCCGTCTGAACCGGTCCGCGGCAGCAGAGGCTGGGCTACCCCGCTTTGGCCTGGGGTAGTTGGGTTCTACTCAACGTTGCTCTACCCCAAGGTACTTTAATGCACTATTGAAAACCTCTCTTTGGAGTTGGTTTGTACTTTGTTATAACAATTCATTTGTTTTGAGACATTCTCATGTCATTATTCCAATTAGTGACTAGAAGTCTATGAGTCTCCGATTGTAGTCCTTATTGGGTTATTGTTTAGGTACTCGTAGGTAGCTTTTTGCTAGGCTTCTAGGATTCTGCTTTCCTCCATAATCAACCAGGTCAAGGTCTTGGAGAAGAGTTTATCATCAAAAAATATTGTAGCCCCTCCTTTGTGCTTCCCTCCCTCGATATTATTTCCTGTTGAGAATAGGTCAACGCAAGGCTGTGGAGGGTGGACTTGGGGCCCCTAAAGGGGAAAAAAGTGCAAGCATGTGTGAAGGAAAATTAGGTCATGGATAGGATAGATAATCTGTTATTGGAATGTATAGATCTGACTAATTCCAACTCCATCCCCTGAACCCCAGCCTAATTTTTAATGATGTAGCACCTGCCAAACGGGTTCATAAAATATTTGAAAAAGCTAAACCCAAATCACAACCATGTCCCAGCCTGGCCCCACAAAATGACCTATAGGGATCTCAATCAAATTCCAGTCCCGTCCAGTTGCATTCATTTTCTATAGAACAGACTATTGAATGCAGCAATTGCTTTCTGCCCCTCCCTATTGAGGATATTGCTGCATTAAACGAGAATTTACAAGCAGATCTTCAATGCACTACCAATTTTGGGACTGTTGCACTATTACAAAATATGTTGCAAAATTTGATAGGGATAATTGGGGAATTAAGGGACCAAATTAAATCACTTCAGAGGACGATTGAGAGTCTTGAAGGGGAAACATTACCAGATCAGACATCCATCCCTAAAGGGACTCGGGTGGGGTTTGTAGCAAATGCTAGGATGCCCAATAATCCATGTCCCAGTTTAGATGTCCCCCCGGCACAGACAAAAACTATTGATCTACAGCCAGCACTAGTTCGGGAAAGGGTGTGTTCGGCAGACAGGAAGGTTTGGCCTCGATCCTTTCATTCTAGGTCAAGTCCATTTGGATGGGAACCCTTCACGGTGGCCTGGTGGCAGCAGCCCTTGCCATATGCTTGCACTCAGTTCTGCCGAAGTAAGGAGATGTTGGCCAAGAAGGAAAGTTCAAAATGGTATTTACACCAGGGGCAATGTGGGGTGTCAGACAGCTATATTTCTTGACAGGGTTCCCAAGCTAGCCTCTGGGGTTAGTGAAGTCAGACTCCCTAATTAACAAGGCAATTTATTGGTTCAGAACAACAAGAATGTTGTGCACTAATCAGGAGTGACATTTTAGGAGTTGAAATGTTGTGTACCACGGACCATTGTTATGATAAACTGTGCATCTCCTTTGTTAATAATGAGTTGGTGGAAGGTCTTATGGCAGTCGAAGCTCATAGCATCTCTAATGCACATACACAGATTCAAATCAAGTTTTGTGATCCAATTAGGATAAGCGAGTCCGAGCAAACATGGGTCAAGATTGGAAAGGAGGCAGTCAACAGTGGGTCAACTGCCCCCTCGCTTTGACTGCAGCCTAACTTACCCCTTTGTTGTAAGCTGGTTGTTCATGCTCATGTGGAAGAAGAGCTGATTCTTCCTCTAATAGTTCAAACACCGATTGATCTACTTCATCTGGGCAGGTGGACGAAGCACAGGAGATAGATCGTTGGATCAAATTTTGCTTTCGTATGTAAGCATTGGGGGTAGCATCATAGGGGAACAAGACTCCCCACTCTTAACTGGGATTTTACAGCCTCTGGGTTCCCATATCAAAATCTTGTCATTGAATATATATGGACCTACCAAGCTACTGGAGGAGGAGGATGATGATTGGAGGGTTTTCATTGACACATTTGACATCTGTCTTTTTCAAGAGACATGGTGCCTAGCCCCTGCTCATAAAAGTGGGTATACCGCTGAGTGAATGCTAGTCAATCCGCAAGGGGTAGACCCTCAGGGGGGCTGTGCATATGAAATAAAACACTCCAATGCAGAATATCCCCATGCCCGTTGCCTCCAGTGATATATTAGCGATTAGATAGGTGTTTCAGTCTGTGCTGTTATCAAGAATCTATAATGTTTATAACAGAGTGGAGAATAGTTGTAAGGAGACAAAGGTAATTAGTGTCTTAGAGCAAGCACTGCTGGAGAGCCTGGACAAAGATAGGCTCTTGGTGGCAGGGGATATAAATGCCACCTTTGAACCATTCGCTGTTTCTCTTCTTGAATTAACGCACAAACAGGACAGCCAAGGGGTATTCCCTCGTTAGATCTACCCACAGTTTGGTGGACAACAAAGGTGGTCCAAATATTGGCCAGGACTCTAATTTTTGGGAGATGTCAATCTGACAGACAAGGTAAAGTGACCTTTAATAGGGTAGAGGCCATACTAGCAGAACTGATTATTTTCTGGCTGAACTAAAACTTTGTCCGTCAATTGTGGACATGGATATAAATCGAGAGCCTGGATAGTGACCACAATGGCCTTTGTATGCTGCTACGGGGTGAAGCTCCCAGAGCCCAGGTATTATATGGTAACAAAGATACGGGTGCTCTCTCACATACCAACATTTCCAAAACAATCAGGTGAGATTGGGTGATGAAAAGCCCTGAGGAATTGGAAGCGATTGAGAATAGTGTTATTACTACACACAAGACCCTATGTAAGCTCCCAACTGCGTCTAAAATTGAGAAGTTTCTACCGTCCATGAAAATCTAATTGCCCTCACCAGAGCTAAATTTCGGAAACAAAGGCGTAGCAGGAAAATTATCCCCAAACCGGAGAATTGGTATAATAGCGAATGTAGGGAAGCCAAACGTGAACTCATTGTGGCAGTGTGACAAAAATTCAGCCAGATATAGCTAAGAAAAGAAAGCAATACCATTAAGTGATAAATAGAGCCAAAAGCGAATGGGAGAGTTCCCTATGGGCTGACCTGCATAGAGCACTCTGTAACAAAGACAACAAGTCATTTTGGAAGACAACGTTTGCCTATCTTAACTGTCGTAAGTAAACCCTAGATTTCTGTTTCTAGCCATCAGATTGGGTGGCTCACTTTGAACAGCTTTATTCCCACAGATGCAAAAATGTCAAGAACGGCACCGAAGATACCCACACCAGATCTATCGCCAAGGGTGTAGATTTGACTTTTTCGCTTAGTGAGACATTAACATCTATCAATTCTTGTATCGTAGGTCGCGTCCCAAGACCAGATAGACTGCCTAGTCATTTATATAGAGAATGTTCAGAAATTTGGGGGCCTTACATCAATCTGCTCACCAACACAATACTAGCTGGCATGGAGATTCAGCCATCCTGGAAACTAGCGGAAATCATTACAATTTATAACAGTGGATGTTGTTGCACCAAGGATATTGTGCTGCATAACTAAATACTTATAAGGTCCCAAAAGCGAGACCTATTCGCTATGCTAATGCTGGTTTTTATTGCAGATTTAAAAAGCTGGAAACCACTTAGATTGCTAAATTTAAAAAAGAAAGATATTTTAAGCGTACAACGCTTTTCATGTAGTGAAGCGTCTGTCAGAAAATGGCAGCTTGTTTGGGCATACTAGAAAATGCCAGTTGCTGGCTCCTCGGAATGTAAAAAAAAATGATATCATTGTATTTGAAGGACCACAATGAGTAGGCTTGCAGCGGAGGAGCGGTTGAAGTGGAATCAAGGGGGGAGGGGTGTTTGAGTGAGGGTTTAGCAGCACACGAGAGAGAGTAAGGAAACATGCTCCAAGGGGCTCCTCACTGTGTGAGGAAATGTTATACTGTGTGTATAGCTTGCACTCCCGTCAAGTGCTGTCACAGTTTGTGTGAAGGAGGTTCATCGCTGCTGCCTTTGCTGTATCGCTTATGCCTATAGGTAGGGCCAATGGAATTATGCGATTTTGATGCAGTGGCGATTTTCGCATTATTACAGATTTACCTCATTTCCAACATAGTCCAGCATCTGCTGCATATTCTTCAGATTTTACCCCCAAAAATGTAGTTTTTAGCTCAAATGGTTCAAAAGTTACTAAAAATACAGTGACAGATGGAGCCGTGCAGTGGAAAGCCCTGTGTAAAGTTGTACTGGTCACCTTTCTGTTGCTTATTGCTATATTTGTGTGTTAAACTGGTACTAAAGAGGTGCAACTAATGCCCAGACAGCGTTAACAAGTTTAAAATTGACAATGAATTAAGTGATACCATCACAAAATGTGCGCATAATTACCCTTTTCTTGCTGCATAATTTACTCAAACTTGCTGCATAATTTGGCTTTCCACTGTCGCATAATTCCAGTGGCCTTGCCAATAGGTGAAGCTTGCACCTCTAATGACTGTCTTATTTTCTGTGTGAGCGGAGCTTGCTAAGTTCACTGGAAAGTGCTTGTTTTCTCGACGCTGTGTCCTTAATAGAATCTAAAATTCTTGCAGCACATGCTAGAAATTATTCTATGCACAGGAGTGTTCAGACGAAGGAGAGCCTCCTCACCTCTGCCTGCAGAGCGCATTGCGGCAAGCCACTAACCTAGAAATAGACAGTCAATTGAGATCAAGTAGCCACCATGACGTGTGAATTGAACAGACTCCCAGCCCATTGTTCCTTGCTTAAATAAGCTCCTTAGTCATCCCCATTGTGCATTTTCTAGCAGCATCGTTTTCCAAATAGAGGTTGTATTTGCCAGCTCTGTGAGAAAGTGGCTCTGTATATACTGTTACCAAATAGGTACAGGGTGTACAGAGTCCACAGTCCCCAGAGGCTTGGCAGAGGCTAAAGTTAGATATAGCCTTACTCTCTAAAGTGGTAGCTTGGTCGAGCAGTAAGGCAGTATCAGAGGACAGTGTAAAGCATTTGTTGTACACACTCAGTCAGCAAATGGTCTCACACACTCAAGAACTGAACTCTAGGCCAATGGTTTATATATAAAAAATATATGCTTCTTTTATTTTAGAACCAACACTTGGATTTAAAATATACTTTCTCAGAATGAGATGCTTTATATAAATACTTTTGCAATATGCAATTGACTTTTGTAAACAGTTACAAGTGGTTGCAATAGGCAACACTATTTTAAACACAATAATGCATTGAGTTCAATGGAAGTTTCATGTTATTTGCCACAGATTACTTGTAGGATTACTTTAGGAATTCCAGGACTGGATCCTAGATTCAGTCCTGGGTCAGTACTTGGAATCAAGTGATGAAAGTCGACTTAATTACTGTGATGATTATTATTATTTTTTTTAATATTTTTATTAACATTTTCAATTTTCAACTATATCTGCAATGCCATATTATTCCCCCATTACATATAATAAGTCTTCAAAGTTTCAGCCATTTTCCGTACATCAAGGACCTGTGCATAATTGTCTTAACATTTTGCAACCAACTCATTACCCACATCAAAATACAGTCTTACTTTCATCTGTATACACCTTGGCTACTCGGAGTTATCTGATAGCGTTTCTTCCTGTGGGGGATCACAAATATTACCCCGATACTCGTTCGATTTCCCTCATATCCGAGTCCATTTTTTGGGGCATTTCCTGTGCATGTATACTGATTTTTCCGTTACCATTAATTCGTCCATACCATTACACCATTTTCGTAGTGTTGGGACTTGCCTGGCTCCCCACAGCTGCGCGATATCCCTTTTTGCTAATGCCATACCTAGCGTTACCCGCGTTTGCGCTGCCTGATTGAGGTCTGTCGCCTCCCAGATGTTTAATATGCATCGCTTTGGTTCAGGTGTCACCGTTATATCAGTGACTTGCGAGATTGTGCGCATTATTGCTTTCCAATAGTTATTAATTTCTACGCATTGCCATAGTATGTGCCAGAATGTGCCTGGTTCCCCACATTATCTGATGCAAAGCGGTGTATCTGCTTTGTGCAATTTATATAGGAGTCTCCTGGTGTAGTATGTGCGATGCAGCACCTTCAGTTGTATTAATTTAAATCTAGCTGGAATCGCCACCTCTTTTGGGGACGCCATCGTTGCCTGCCAGTCCGTCTCATCTAGCTCGCCCACATCCGTCTCCCATCTAGTTTCCAGGGTTTCGGTCTGGTTGGTTATTTAGGATTTTTTTGTAGGTTAGTGAGATGGCTCTCCCATCATATGATCAGTAAGTAGTCTGTCCTCGAGGAATGAGGATTCTGGCAACTTCGTGCCTTGCGGGATTAGTGCCGTCAGTGCATGCCTGATTTGCATGTATCTGAACGTCTGTCTGCCAAGCCATAGCTTTGTTGCAGTTGTGTGAACGGGACAAGCTTCCCCTTTTTCCACAGGTCCCCCACCTTCGAGATGCCTATCAGGTCCCATTGTCTGAATCCCTTCGTGTTTCTTAGCCTGCCTAGTTTTTTTGTGTCCCAGAGTGGTGTTGCCTGCATCAAGACTCCCTCCCATCCCATGTCCCTCTGCACTTCGTGCCAGATCTTAATTGTATGCGCTGTAGGACTTGTAAGATTTTTGGTTTTATTCCTGTTGTAGAGCTCTCCCATGATATTGTCTGTTCCCAGGAGATATCTATCCATGCGATACGCCGGGTCTTCCTGGTCAGCGTGAAGCCATTGATTTATTACCGCCAGTTGGGAGGCCCAATAGTATACTTTGATGTGTGGGAGCGCTATTCCTCCATCATATCAGTACCAATTTGAGCCCACGGATTACTTGATCTTGCTGTATCCATGCCGCCAAGGGTTCTAATACTATTGCAAATAAGAGCAGTGACAATGGGCATCCCTGCCGTGTCCCTTTTGCCAGTGGGAAGGTGTCTGAGATTCGCCCATTGGCCACCACTTGTGCCAGTGGCTTTGTGTAGAGTAATTCCACCCATTTTATGAATTTGGGTCCGAATCCCAAATGGTGAAGTAATGCGATCAAAAATGGCCATTCTACCATGTCGAACGCCATTCGCGCGTCCAACGAAAGAATTATAGCGTCTTCTCTAAGTAGGGATTTCCGTGCCATGACAGTGAGCACTCGTCTCAAGTTCTGTGCCGTGTTCCGGTGCGGCATAAACCCCGATTGATCCGGGTGAATCACCATTCCCAAATAAGGCTGCAGCCGTATTGCAAGCACCTTAGCTAATATCTTAGCTTCTGCATTAATCAGGGATATGGGCCTGTACAACATGCAACTCTTTGGTGGTTTGCCCGGCTTGTGGATCGCTACTATCGTTGCCAGGCGTTGGTCTCTAGGAAGTTCCCCCTTCTCTAAGCTCTCTGTACAAGTAGGTGGGGTGTCAGAACCGCAGTCATATGTCTAAAGAGCTCCACTGGAATTCCGTTCGGTCCCAGGGCCTTACCTGTGTGTAGTGCTAGTATTGCCAGTCATTTCATCTTGCGTGAGATCCGCTTCTAGTGCGTGCACTGCTGTTTGGGTTAGCGTTGGCATTTTTATGTCTTTCAGAAAGGCTCTATTTTCGTCGATTGTGGCCGTGGCTGTCGGAGTATATATGTGTTCATAATGGGTCGCCAGTGCATCTACTATGTCTTGGGGATCTGTGATTGTGGTTCCACTTTGTGTGTCTAGTTGCGCTATCCATCTACTTGCTTTGTCCTTTTTGTCGAACCAGGCCAGAAGTTTGCCTGCCTTGTCTCCCTGCTCATATACTGTGTGCTTTGTCTTTTGGAGTCTAGATTTTGCCTCCTCCCATACAAATGTCTTATACTTTTGTTGTGCCAGCTGGAGCCCGTGTGTAGTTGCAGCAGTGATGTCGGAGGCATAGTCTGCCTCTGCCCTCTTCAAATTCTCTTCTAGCGACTGTAGTTGTTGGTGTGGTTGTTTCTTGTGGTGCGACACTGATGATATTGCCTGGCCACGTAGGACCGTTTTATAGGCTTCCCACAGTGTCGTTGGTGACTCCACCGTGTGTTCGTTATCTGTAAAATAACGTTTTGTGGAGGTAACTAGTTGTTTCTTAATCCCCTTGATTGTTAAATAGTGTGGGTACAGTGGGAAAAGCCTGCGCCTACCTGGGATGCCTGATGCATAGGTCAACATTACTGGTGAATGGTCCGATATTCCCCTGGTCATGTGTGTCACTTTCGTTATCTGTTCCATCCCTACCGTCAGAGTAAATATATAATCTATTCTAGACTCACTGTTGTGTACTCCTGAACGGAAGGTATATTGGCCATCGTGTGGGTATCTAGCCCGCCATGCATCTGTTAGTCCAATTGCATTAATAAAATCCTTCAGCTTGGAACTGGAGCTGCTGGATCCTCTAAGGGGTCGCCTGTCTATGGATGCATCAATGACTGCGTTGAAATCTCCCCCTATAATCGTTGCTCCTTGCGGGAGCGAAAGCAGGAATGTGCCTAGGTCTGGGAGCGCGGAACTATGTAAAGCAGGCGGGATAAACACCGACACCAAGTTATATCGCCTCCCTTCCCATTGGCATGTAACTGCTGCAAACCTGCCTTGGTTGTCTGACCAGGTCTTTTGTACTATCAGTGGGCATCGTTTCTGGATCAAGACTCCCACACCCCTAGATCCGGAGGTAAAGTCCGAATGCACTGCCATTTTATATCCCATCTGTCTAACGCTTTACAAGCGGAACCCACCAAGTGTGATTCCTGTATCAGTGTCACCGCTGGACCTTTCCTTTTTACGGTGATGATTTTTAAACAATATTTAGCTATTTTAAAAGTTGACACTTGGAAAATATTTCAAAGAAAACAGTCCACGATTCCCTATGGAAGAAAATTCAAGCTGCAGGTACAGTATGTTCTTGTTACTTTTGTAATCCAGTACTGGGTGCCTAGACTCAGTACTGGGACCTTTATCCAAAACAGGTAAGTAATTACGTTTTCAGATATTATACGATTTTTAAAGAATATTTAAAGATTGCAGAAATCGACACTTAGAAGAAATTTCACAGAAAAACAGTCAATGGTTTCCTATGGGAGAAAATTGGGTTAAGGGTAAGTACAGTTGTAAGTATTTTTCAGAGTCAGTGCTGGGCACCAAGATCCAGCACTGGGAGCTCACCTAAGAGCAGGTGAGTATTTTCGTTTGTTACTCGGCTGAATTTTGGAGAATATTTTAAGATTTGAAAAGTCCACACTTAGAAGAAATTTCAGGAAAAAGCCAGTCAATGTTACCCTATGAAGAAAATAGAGTTATCGGTTTAAAGGCAAGTACTCGACTGGCAGAGTTGAGGTTCTGGGCATAGACTCAGGGGTCCCCCGGGGTCAGGTAGGTACAGTTGGTTCACCCTCAGCGACTCCAGGGCGGCTGGGTGCAGAGAGTTAGGCCCAATGTTATCCTATGAGGGATATGGGGGGCCTTGGTTGGTGGCTGCTGACTAGCAAGCCACGCGGCTGTGGGAGCTGGGCTCATGGTCACTTACTCAGGGCAAGTGGGGAAGTAGGTAGGTGTAGAGGTTGCACTGCCAGGGCCACTCGGGCGGCTGGGTGCAGGGTGCTTTTGAGCCTTCGGGGGGTCAATTGGTTTCAATGGGAAATCTCTGGTTTAGAAAAAGACTGCAAGCTCGGGGACAAGGATTCTTCAGGTGCCACCACCACGTCGAGAGGAAAGTTGGGTAGTTGGAGGATAGGTAGGTACCCCGGTATTGGGCACAGGGGGCCGCGTGCAGGGGTGCCTTTTGGTGTCGGGAAATCTTACCCTCTGTTGATCGCGGTAGGGGGGGGGGGGGGGCGGTAGGGGGGGCACCTTGTTCTGAGGCTGCAGGCTTCTTCCGGAGTGTCGAGGGAGGTCCTTGGGTGCCGGACTCGGGGGTCACAGTCGCCGTGAGGTCGTCCTCGTGGTCTTTGTTTACTCTGGCACTGGCCAGGCTTGGCTGGTGCAGAGTGTGCTGGGTTCGCGGTTCCGGGCTGCTGCCAGGGATTAGAAGTAGGTTTTGAGTAGAGCCTCTACTCATGGGAGTCCCAGGGGCTTAGAGCCAAAAGGTAGCCAGGTCCTCCGGGGTATGTGAGGTTGCTGGCCACAAGAGATGCCGGGTTGGAGCAGGAGCAGGTTCGAGGGTCGACAGGCCGGTAGGGCTGGGGCCAAAGCAGTTGGTGTCTTCCTCGTGTTAGCAGCTGCAGGGCAGGTCTTCTTTCTTCTTGCTCTTCTTTGTATGTTGGAATCTGGAAAAGGAAGGTTCAGGGTGCCCCTAAATACTAGATTTAGGGGTGCTACAGGTAGGTGAAGGGCAGGGGCCAATGTGTCCCTATCCTGGGGTGGGTACCCCCTATCCTGCCTCTCTCCTGTGGGAGGGGGGCAGGAGCCTAGTCCTGATTGGGCAAGGCTTCCCATCTTCAAGATGGCGAGAGCCCAGAGAATTGCTTCACCTCGCCTCCCCACCTGAGGGGTGGGGTTGGCAGGCTGGCACATCCCCTGTCCTTATTTGGGGTTTCCGGCCAAGTTTCCCGCCAGAGTGGGGGGTTGCAGTGGCCTGGGGAAGCTCACAGAGGCGGCATGCCTTTGAAGCTTCCCCCTGCCCATCCTGGGGGAGGAGATTTAGCACCTAACCCACAATGAGTGCTGCAGCCCTTAGAGGCCTTCCCTGGTCACAAGGCCCTGGGTACCTAGGGTACCATTGACCAGGGGCTGACATGTGGCCAGGGTTTGACAATTTGGGGTTTGGCTGTTAGGCAGTTTTTAGGGAAGGAACAGAGGCCCTGGGCACCTGATTGGCAGGAGCCCAGGGCACAACAAGGAAAGGTGCAGCAGCTATTAGGCAAAAAGGGGGGGGGTTACTGCAACAGAAACCCACTTTCTTACAAGCTCTACCACAGTCCCAAAGATGAATATGTATTGTGGGTTTTAATGTAATCCTATGGCTAAAAGAAAGGGAGGTAAGCGTACCAGAACAGTACCATTTCCACTGACCACTGCATGTTCGGCGTCTGTGAAAAAGGAGATTAGGCACGGCAACTACGAGGGAACAAAAAATCTTTAGAGTCCATGGTTAAGTCAGTAGGTGAAAAGAAAACAGTGGTGCACAAAGGTTGAGATGCTTAAAGCATATCACATCATGTGATGACATCACATGACGTCATGGATTCCAGAAAAATAAAGTTACTTCACTGTTTGACGTTTTAGGAAAGCCTACGCTAAATAACAAGCTTCCCAAAATGAGCTACTTCTCTTGGACTAAAACATACAAAGAGGTATCAAACTGAGTTCCGACCATCCCCGCAAATGATATTATGCAAAACTTACAACGCAGTTAAAGTTAAGTAGTACCTGCAGAGCAATGAGAGTTGACGATTCTAAAAGAGTAGGCTATGTAAGCAAACTTGTGAAACAACCAAATGCAAGACTTCACATTTATAGCTGCGAGCGCTGTGAGTCGTGCCCAGTTGTGGTTTGCAGACAAAATATTTACAACAGGAGCAGCAACAAGCACGCAGAAGGAACACATGCAGAAACCCTGGAAAATGTATCAACATCAGCAATTTTCAGGTTTACCACTCCGATGTCAGCCAATGAAAATGACAATCGTTCGCCGATACAAAGAAAGGACTTATGAGAACGCTTGTTGGGAATTTAGCAATGGGTTGGAAGTTTCGGACAGCAGCCATTTTGGAATGGATATATTTCCAAAATCCTTGAATAATCTACTGCAATGCTTGCGATGTTATAGAGCTATCATTAAGCAAAATGTTGAAATCAATTTGTGTCTACATTGCGTAGAAGAATAACTGAAGGCTATTCAAGTTATTATTAAACAATTCAGATAAGTTTACTCTCATTTGTTTAATGTTCTAAGAAAGCCACTTGTTCTTCAAGCTATCGCGTGCTTCTTTTGCTACAAAGCACTTGAAAACGTATTACTGGCAATGGTGCACCTAAGCAAGGTGCTTCTAATGCAAGGCGGAAGAGTCAAACAGGCAATTGTAGGAGACAACGGTGTCAGTAAGTGCTTATGTTGAACATCATGGCCTGATACACGTGGGGCTGAGACAGCGATGAGGCGGAAGGAAGGAGGGGTTTCCGCACAGAACACATTAGCTGTGACACACTGCCGGCTTTGCTACTGGAGTGCTGCTCTAAGCTGATGCAATGTGCTTTGAGTTCTGGGCCTGAGCTGTGCGGACAGTGACTTAAGAGCTGGGCATACAACGTATCTTTAAACACAACAGCAGGTATTATAATATAAACACCGCTCTATAGGGGGCTAGACGCAGCATTAAGAGGGCATGTCCACGCCGACTTCAGGTGCCTTCTTGTCGCTCCACGACTCCTACAAAACAACAAGTATTGACCAAGCGGCCGTGAAACTGACGCGGCCGTGAAAGTAATATCGCGCGCTGTAAGGGTGCCTGCGAGTGGTGCGCGCGGCAAAGGAAAGACAGAGGGCGCCTGATCGGGCGCTGAAAGTTGGCGGCTGCGCACGCGTAACCGCAAGCGATAGGCCAGCAAAAGCGTGTGGCAGCACTTAAAAGCCACTTACTAAATGTCTCGCAGAGCAGCGCATGCGCTGGCTCAGGCGAGACCTAAAAAAGGGGGACAGGCTAATCCGGAAAATTATAGGTGCATAAGCCCGATTGGCTCCCTACAAACATTTTTGTGTAAACAGATTTTGGTACGTATATAGGTGTGGATCAGGGATGAGAAAATACTTTGACTGGCAGGCAGGTTTCAAACAAAATGTGAGCACTGTAGATCAGAATTTCCGTTTTGCATGTATATACTGGAGAGAGGTGATTATACATAAGGTTAAACTTTGTTGCCTTTGTCGACCTACGTGCAGCATTCGATCTAGTTCTTCGTCCCAAATGAGTGAGGCTTTTGGAGGAGATGGGGCTTCATACTCCTGTGCTGAACATTCTTACGGCACTACATCCTGACACACTTACCCAGGTGAGGTGGGGGCAGGGGCAGGATGGGGCTCTGACCGATCCAAATCGATAGGGGGGGGTCAAACAAGGGTGTGTTTTGGCGCCCTCGCTTTACATAAATGGTGTAATTGGTGCACTAGACAGAGATGGGTGTGATGCACCCAAGATAGGAAATAGGAGAGTTCCTGCACTTCTTTTTGTGAATGGTACTCTGTTAATCTCTTAATCACTGCAAGGGTTGCAACAACTTTTGAACTCCTTCCAGTTGTTTTGTATAAAGCGGGGATTGGAGCTCAATAGCTCTAAGACCAAATGTATGATCTTCAATAGCCAAAAGTCGAGGGACCCTGCTACACCATATTTGGCACTGCACAGCGCTTGCACGATTCTGGAGGGTGGTCCTGGCCTGTCTCTCCGAGGTACTGGGGTGGGAGCTCCCGGACTCACTTAAACTGGTCCTCCTTCATGTGATGGAAGGGATTGGGGGCAACATCTATAAGCGCCACCTTATGCTCCTAGGCTTTACCATAGCAAAGAGATATAGCTAGAGCCTGGAAGGCGGTGGTTGCTCCCTCGGTCTCGACCTGGAACAAAGGTCTGGACTTCTGGACGGGCCTTGAGATTCCCATTTTTGAAGCTAGAGGGTGCCCCCCTAAGCACTATAAGATTTGGAGGCACTGGGCAGATTATCAATGCTTGGAATTGGAGCCGCCGCGGGAGGGACGGAGCAGTGACCCGGAGTGATATGTTGGCCTTCCCTGTTCTCTAAATTCTCTTTTGGATTGCCCCAACCACTACGGCAGGATTTGATATCTTAGACATTGGGCTTCTATGTAAAAGCTATGGCAGTTTGGTTTAGAGATATGCTGTTCCGGGATAAGGAGACGACGCACTGAGGGGTGGGGAAGTAGGGAGGGATGGATGTTGGGTGTTTGCAGGGGTCACTTTTATATGTATTGCCTTTCATAGTCTCCTGTTTTCAATGAGTAAAATGGTCAAAGTCAATTTCTTTTGCATCATACATGCGGCAGCTGTCTCTGGGATTCAGAGGTCTGCATCATATGTGTTACCTTGACAAATAAAATCTTTTTTAAAAAAATAGACAAAAGTCGAAACTTTGTAAGAGGAGAATGCTAGTGGGCAACACAATTTTAGATGCAGTGACCAGCTTTGATTTGAGCATAAAATTGACCAAGAACCTATGTTGGTTACCGCAGGTGAAAAATGCTTACCTTTTCCTGATCCACTACACACCTCAAATTGGGAAAAGCCACAGAAAAATAACATCTAGAAGGGAGGCTCCAGCTCTGGAAATTTATAATGTGAAGACCCTAGGGGCAGTTTCATATGGTGCTGAGATGTGGGGCTACTCGTATATAGAATGTTTTTGTGGTAGAATAAAAGTTTTTAAGATCCCTATTCAATCTTCTTGTCAGTACACCATTGACTCCCTTATATATAGATATGGCCCAAAGGAAATGTGTCCATAAGTTTGAATGCAGAATGCCGATTTATTGTCATAAGTTATGGCTAACTTTGGAGTCTTACCGTGATGGTATCAAGGATCTTTTGGTCCCCCAGTATGAATGGAAAATACTGTGGCTCTGCGCGGTCAAAGCTCTACTACTGAAGCTGAAATTGATTGAATACTGCACCTTGTGAGAAGTTGGCCTGGTATATTCTGTTCACTAGTTATAGTGGGCACCTTGCACCAGTCCAAACAACCCTTATTGATGATTAGGTTTAAGACGACCTTTAATGAAAGCTATCCTAGTGGTAGCTATGGAGAGCAGCCTTCAGGCTAAGTCTCGAAGGAATGTAAGGCAGCTTGGTTTACCAGATAACCTCTCGAATGACCAAATGAAAGGAGAACCACACCAGGTATATATATATATATATATATATAAAATGTATGTATTTATAACTAAACACTCTCTACTAACCTCTTTATGAGATTAGAGAGCAAGGCACATAATATTACAGTTCTAAAACAACAGGTGTCCGTATTGGAGACCAACAAGCCTTGGCAACGGCAACCCACGTGGTGAGAGTAAAACTGCTTCGGTGTAGACCAGCAAGGTCCTGTGGACTCTCCAAGCGATGGAGAGTCAGGGGACATCTGGAGCAACCAGGTAAGCCCTTTGAAAGTCAAAGTAACCTTCTCAGGGACCCCCAAGTCGACAGACAAGGGATCGCGAAGGGACCTCGAGAGGAATCACTAAGGAGGAGTGTAGGTCAGTAATCTTCGGTGGAATCACTGCTCGGGGTCAATCACTGCTCGGGGTCTGGACTACAAGTAGCCCAAAGCACAGCATGGGGGATCGCCAAGAAGCATATGCTGTTGCAAATGTGCACGGTGTCCAGGGGTTCGGGTTGCACGGTCCCCACGAGGGCTTTGGATCTCAGGATTGCTGAGAGCACGGATCGGCTCAGGGAAGCTTGGAAACCCACCTCCTGTGTTGCAAAGTCTTTGGAGTCCTTCAGGAGCTGCGTAGTTGCAAACCAGTCAGATGCATCTTTGGTGCCTGCCTTGCAGGGGAGTAACTCCTTTACTCCAAGAGAGATTCTTTGGTCATCCAACGTCGTGTAGATAGTAGAAGTTCTGGGTTCTGTAGCAGAGTTTCATCCAGGTAAATCTAAAGTCCTGTAGTCAGGGGTTCCTACTTTATACCCAAGGAAGGGGTTGAACAAACTAGGGGACCCACCTATGGGAAGGTCAGGACAGAGGGGTGGCTACACCCATGTCCTTTTTTCCAGTTTCATGCCAGAGCAGGGGCTGGTAGCCCCTGCAACTGGTTTGAGCTCGACTATGCACAGGGACACCAAATGTGCCCCCAGTGCAGACATCAAAGCACTCTTGGAGTGCACCCACCGATCCCCAATAAACTAAAGCCTGTCTGGGTGGTGGTCACATCTCCCTGTGACAGGAAACCTATTGTCCAGGCCTCCTCTGCTGGAGTTTCGTCTAGCAGCAGGAGGGCAGACTCGTGTCTGTGGCTGGCAGTATCCATTTTGTGATGCCAGGGTCTGTGAAGCTGGTACCAGGTGTACCGGTGAAGTCATGGTTCTCCCTCTAGTAGGGTGGAATCATACCTCCCACACCAGTTACTGGTGTGGAGGTATGATTCCAAGGTGTTTGACACCAAACATGACATGTTTCCGTGCAGCCATTCCAAAGTTAGCATTTCGCGAGGTTATAATGCACTTAAGAGTATATGGTTTGGCTGCATCACACACAACCCCGGAATAAAGGTTCCGAAGGCTGCAGATGGGCCCTGCTCATGCATGGGCACCCTCTCACATAAAACTCAGCACCCTGCCTTCAGGACTGATAAGGCCGCCATAGGGGTGACTGATAGGTTTATATGTGCAGTGATATGGATAGATATAGGGAACCTATATCCAAGTAAGGGGTGCATACACCACCTTACACAGGCTGCTGTAGCAGACCTGTGCTGTCATTTTGCATGGTCTCCCAGGGGTGGCATAATACATGCTGCAGCCCCTGGGAGGCCTCTCGGGTACCTATGCTCTGGGTATATAGTATACCATATACTAGGAACTTATAAGGGTACCCCAGAATCCAGTCTGTGGTGTACCTAAAGTACATGCAATCAGTTTTAGGGAGAAAGCAGATAGACTGAGGTCCTGAATAGCATGACCTCAGTCAAACTAAGTCGAAAACCAGCAAACACCAGGCAAAAAGTGGGGGTAACCATGCAGTCAGATTCCACCTTCCTACACACCTCAGAGAGTATGTGTCAGATTGGCAAGGCTTATCTGAAGGGACTATTCTGAGAAAGTGTAGCAACAGACACTGTTAGAGAGTGTAAAGGCTCCCTGACAGTGCTGTTTATTGATCAGAAATCAATAGCTGCCTACAAAAGTACAATTGATGAAAGTGTCCATTCACTGGCAAGGAAACTTTATCTCCAATTCAGATATGGCACTTAACCTATAAAATCATTTACATGTAGATGGCAACAGGATAAAGGTCCAGCAGACGAACTGTGTGTAGGTTGAGAAGTATGTTCGGAAATGCTTATCCAGGTTTTGTTTTGTTGTTCCGCTTACAAAACTATATGTGTAAAAATTGATCGTTCCCCTATGCAAAAACTTGAGATGTAGGGAGCTTAAGGAAACTTTTAGGATACTACAGAGTGATACCAGCCAGATTGTAGTGTTTTGTGTAAAGGCATTCTGGATTAAGCAAGCCAACATGTTAAAGTCTGCTGCTGATTTTTTTTATATGAATTGCTTGAGCCTTAAAGAGGCTATGTGGTGGGATTTTTCTAATGTTGCCAATTTTATCTGTGGTTTTAGTCTTTGCGGTTTTAAGATATTGGCTGGGATATAAATTTGGTGGCTCTTTATATTGCGTTCTTAACAGAAAATTTTTAAGTATGATATTTATTATGTATTTAGATTTGTGTATTGTGGTTGTCTTGTTGTCTATACTTTTCTGATTCAAGATGATCGAATTAAAGTCTATGATGTTGATCTATTGGGTTATGAAAACTGTGGAAGGACTAAAAGTAATAGGTGATGCTGAAGCAAGGAGTGTCGCCATCTTGTAAAGCTAATGCGATAAGGTAGGGGAGATAAGCAATTAAAGGGGTTATGGAAGTGTGAAGGGAGGATGTACAGGACTATAAATGGAAAGTGACCTAAAGGAGAATTTTAGCTGTCGACTTCAAATAAAGTGTTGGGTGTCAATCAGTAGGGGCACATCTAAGGAACGTATGCTGGAATTGGCATTACTTGAAGAATACACATTAAGAAAGGAAAACAAGAGGAGAGATTTATCATGCAGTGGTATTAGTCCAGTTTGGTAATAAGAGGAGATCATCACATATTAAAAGACAATATGGTACATGCATGAATGAACACAGGTCGGGTAGACCAGTAAGAATTCCAATAGAAGTAATCTATCAATAATAACTGACAGAGGTATTTCAAATAATGATCCATATTAATTGTACAAGGGGTGTCATACTTGGATAGGACATACGGTAAAACAGACATCTGAATATTGTTCCAAAATTATCAGGCAATGTAGATCTAGAACCATTATTCGCACAGCCAATAACTGGTGACCAGATGTTAAGGTGTTGATGATTTGTTTTGTTGTTTTAACCAAAAACAAACTAATGTAGGACTGTCCTATCTAGAATAGATATAAGACAATTTATGAGCAAGGTATTCGTGAGCAGACAGTTAAATATGTGAGAGAAAGTCACAACAGCGAAAGGAATATGGTGGAATAAAACTGAATGAAGAATTCATGAAATGGTCACTTATGTTGGCCTAGAAAACCAATTCATGGCAGTATGCCATGGTCAATCAGTATGGCATGAGAACATTGTGTAGCTCCCAATCATGGCTGAGACCCTTATCTGCGACAAACAGATAATGATCCATTTGGCCTCAGTCTAATGTAGTGCAATTGTTCTGTTACAAACTCGTGGTCTACTTTTGGTTAATGTCAGTGCATGGAATTTCAGTGATAGGTTATCCAATATGAAATGTGTGTTATCAGTTGCCAACGAGTTAAGGCTCATCATTGTTGCGTATAGCTCCGACATGTTCCTGTATATGTACTTTTAGACTCCTGGTGGTATAACCAATATAGATTAATGAACAGTTGCATAATATGATGCAGGCTACAAATTTAGAGTTACACTTGAAGAAATCAAATATTTTGTACCTTTTATTGTTGTTCTGTTAAAAATCAAGTATCTAATCCATGGCATACCAACACATTACAATTGCCACATTTGTAAAAGCCCTTAGGGTCTTGGATCAAACGAGGAGATAGGTCTAGGATTAATTGTGGAATGTAAGAAAGTGTGACAGTTTATTTTGCAAGGGTCTTCTACTTTTAAGTGCCACTTTAGGTTTACAAGATAATGTTTTGTAAGGTGCTGTCTCTAGTTAAGATGGGTTGGGACGTCTACGACGAGAGGGGGTGAGTGCAGAGTTGAATGGATGTTTGGGATTAGGCACACATGCAAATACGGTCGGAGTTCGGTAGGTTTGAAGAAAGAATGAGGTGTGGTGGGGGTGCAGAGAATAGTGAAAGAGAGGAGGAGGTTTGGAGTGTGTGGAAAAGTGGGAGAGAGTAAACAATGAAGGTTATTGTAAGAATGGTGAGTTGAGAGAGTGCCGGTCGGACATTGGTGATGAAAAGATATATGCATAAGAGGTGGAGGGGAGATGTAATCACATTATGTTAGTTGTTGGGGCTAGACATAAGGAGCTTCACCATGACATTTAGACGCTTAAATTTGATTTACATGATATCTAATATGACTGTGATAGGGTATTTGTCTTGTGCAATTAGTTATTCATGGCTAGTATGAATTTTATTGATGTACGATCATGGACAATGTATTAATGGTGAATGTTTCATTGTTATTTGTAGTTACCCCTGAAGAAGGGCTCAGGAAGCCGAAATGCATTGGGTTTTAATAAACACTGCTTTAGACGAATTATGCATCTGTTCGTGTTCGACAGAGGTCCAGATGGGCACACATGAGAAACTTTGAAAACAGCATAAACACGCTACGCATGGATGAAACAAGATTATAAATTACTAAAAGAGGAAGAAAGTTTTGAGTACATGGATTTAAAACGGATTATTATAATAACGCAGAGAGTGGTATACTCACTTTCGAGCTGAGCGACTGGGCTTGGGGTGTAATGACGCCCCAACACTTTGTTGTTTAGCATTATATGCCACCAGGGCAAGACATCAACCCAGTTAGCACGCTAACTTGGATAATCATCGAGGACAAATATAGATAGATCAAGAAATGGATGGTGTGCATCCCATCACCTTGTTTGAATTTCTAGTTAAGATGTGCCAGTTTTTAAGTATGATTGTGTAGTTATCACCATTGGAGTAGTTGAAGGGAGCAATCAGCGCTGGTGGGCTGAATGACAATATTAGGTTTACGTACCAATAATATTCTCATTTTTGTAATATTGAAATTCCTCAGGCAACTATCGTTTTACTTCTCAATATAATGTATATCATAACATAAGGCTCAAATCACATGAATATTTAGAAATATATAAAAAAGAAACATTTTATGAATAGACTTCACAATATGAAATGTATATATATATATATATATACAGACACACACACACACACACACACACACACACACACATATATATAAAAAGAACACATTTGTCTCCCATAATTTCATTCATACCACTCATAGCCCATACTACTCCAACACATAAGAACTGTAGAACATCTCTATTCTTTTTCCTATATTCAATGCGGTTAGGACATATTCATAACTTGAAATATGGTTGTGTAAATTAAGACAAATGTTATAATACATCATGAAAAAGATAAACCATATGCAAAGATCTATATAAGACGATACTTGCCTGAGGAATTACAATATTATTAGTTTCTTTCCCTGCCTCAGGAGCTGGGATTTGTGAACAGGGGGTCCCTTTTCTATGTACACTAATAGTCTCAGTTCAGGCCCGTTTAATGCGGCGACATCACCTCTAGCTATATACTGGGACTCCACAAGCACAAGTTCTTTCTGAAATATCATGCGGTCACTACAATTGTCTTGTCAATTCCCATATGGAATAGATTGTTTTTCAGATTGGGTGCGTGTGCTGTAAGAATGTAGGATAGCATTCATGGTGTTGGATTTTTAAAATTGTTTTATAAACTAAATGGTCACCCCGACCGCATAAATTAATGTCAAGAATTCAATGGAGGTCCAACTATAGTGATGGGTGAACTGTAGGTTGTAGTGCTTGAGATGTGGGAATAGGTCAAGTAGGGTCCTGGCATTCCTTGTCGATATCAATATTCCTCTAAGTAGCCCATACAGACGTTTGCACACAATGATGAGAATTGTGCGCCCTTCTCAACACCGTATATTTGACGATCCGTTACTCGGTCAGTCTTGTTCAGTAATTCTACTTCTGTGGCAGGACATTCCCTACATTACCTAGGTTTCAGACAGACTTTTCATTTCTAATCGGATAGGACTAAAATGTCTCAAAATCAAACCAGCTTTTCATCAATTGCACACCAATACGTACTAGATTGCCCCTTCTTAACAATCCTTCTCTCGTTATACTGTTTCGAGCAGTACCTGGTTTTCAGCTAGTAAAAATGCCATGTCAAGGCAGGCCCAAAGCAAATTCCATAGGAGGTAAAGTGGCGAGGCATGTCAGGCGTGTCCCACTGCATGAGACAGCCCACTGAATCCACTTTGCAATCAAAAAATGGAGTGACCATCAAATAAATCTGCCCAACATAAGTGTCTGCCAATGCACAACTATTCAAAGAGCCTGGTTGGGTAAAAGTCTAACACAAAATAGTTTGCCAAAGACTAGTTTACTGTTTACAGGAATGCCATCCAGCAATACAATCTATCCTAATACTTTTGGTCATGTGTGTGGTCAACATTGTTATCTTAAAAGTCAATCTCAAAGCTCTCCATCCTATTATTATATGATCAATTTTCAGGTGTTAAGCCGGAGCTAAAGTGGGAATTTAGAGGATTCAGTAATTTCTTCTTGTCCAAATGACAACCATCAAATGCAAGGTTAAGTTTCTATAGAGAACTGCCATTGCCAAAAATCTGAAACCCTGAATTTTCCCAAGCTTGGCGTAGGCAGATGGGAGCTAAAAATCATGGAATTCTGGGTGGCGGGAATACAGGACAGCGGCGGGAACATACACTCGAAGGGAGAAGATATAGCTTGAGTATTCGCTGACTACTAACGAGGGGCTCTATGAATCGACGACAAAGAGGTCGACACAAGACTGTAGCGAACTGTTGGCGGGAATGCACCTACCAGTACTGGCAGAAGAGGACAGGGACTCCATAGACGGGAATATAACAGTGGAGGCCATATGGGACTTGCAGGCAGGAAAAGCACCGGGCCCCAACGGGATACCGGTAGAACTATTCAAATGCACGGCGACCACCGTAGCCCCATACCTATTGGCTATGTTCAATGAGGCGAGAGACCGAGGTTTACTACCGCAAGACCAGCGAATAGCACCAATAGTCGTAATTCCCAAGGCAGGGAAACCGGCTAACCAGTGTGGCTCATACAGGCCAATCTTACTGTTAAACTTAGAAGTTAAAATCCTGGCGAAGGTGTTGGTGAACAGACTACAAGTTCCCATTCTGACATGGATACACCCGGATCAGTCGGGCTTCATGCCCCACCGAAGTACCAGACTTAACCTATGCCGACTGTATGGGTAATGCACTTGGTGAGGACTAACATGGGGGTGGAGGCGGCCTTATTGTCACTAGATGCCCGTATGGCTTTTGATAGTATTTAACGGAATTATCTGTTTGAGGTCTTGAAACGGTTTGGCTTCGGACCCGGGTTTATCTCCTGGATCTAGTTATTATATGCGCAACCTATGCCGAGGGTCCGTGTTAACGGCTCGGTGTCCCTATCCTTTACCTTACAGAAGGGCACAAGGCAGGGGTGTCTCCTATCACCGGTATTGTTCACATTAGCGCTTGAACCCCTGGCAGCATGGGTCAGAGCAGATCCGATTATTTCGGGCATCAACGGGGGTGAGCAATGGGAGGAAGGGATATCGTATGCGGACGATGTTCTTCTGTACACTTCGAGACCGCGATTCACGATTAATAGGTTGCTACAGATCTTCAAGCTCTTGGAGGGCTATGCAGGGTATTGGATTAATTGGGACAAGTCCCTCTTGTACATGTTATCGGAAGGGCCGCCCCCACAGTTGAGTGCCGACTCGGACCTCCAGATTAAAACGAGTTTTAAATATCTGGGTATACAGATTGGAGAAAAAAAAAAAAAAAAAAGCAGCGTTCCTGGCAAGGAACCTAAAACCACAACTTGATAGGTTAAGAAATTACGTCATGCACTGGAGGAGGCTGCCAATCTCCTTGATGGGAAGGAAGGTTCTCTTAAAGATGATGTCCCTGCCCCGGATTATGTATATTATGCAGCACACCCAGTCACATACCAGAAAAATTCTTTAGGGACAAAGATAGCGAATTACGGACGCTGCTGTGGGACAGGGGAGGTGGGCGGATCGCACTGGCCAAATTGCAGAAAGGGGTGTACGAGGGAGGGTTAGCGGTCCCGGATCTCCAAAAGAATTACTGGGCGTCACAGCTCATGGTCATGGACGACTGGGCCTTTGGAGATTGGAATGATCCGGCATATAGGGTTGATCACTGGGCAATGGGAGAGGAAGGTTACCTCCGGGTATTATACAATAGGGGTCGTCGTGACGGACTGCCCCAGCACACCCGGATGGTACAGATCGCATGGACCAAGGCCAACCGATTCCTGGGATGGGCTGGAAAGCTGACTGAGCAGACTCCTCTATGGATCAGTGACATGCTTCGTGAGGTGAGTCGACTATAGTGTTTCACAAAATTGAAAATGATAGATATTGCACGTTTGGGGGATGTGAGACAACGGCAGGCGCTGAAGACCTTCTCAGAGCTACAGATGGAATTTCAGTTGGCACCCGCGGAGCATTGTAGGCATTTGCAATTGAAACATGCGCTGGGCAGCGATCTTTAAGATGGAGATCAGGTCCCCAAAAATAGTCCACTGGAAGACAGGCAATTACTGGATCCAATCCCAGAGAAGGCATTGTTTTGTACATATAAAAAATCATGAATAACTCGCCGGATCTCTTAACTAAGGTCAGAGAAGCATGGGAATCCGAAGTGGGACTGTTGGAAGATGATGACTGGGTGGAGGCTGTACAGAGTCCCCGAGAGGTAGCAATCAGGGCGCGATTCAGATTAGTCCAATCGCGGATATTGCATAGGTCCTACTACACCAGCACACTCATGTATAATTTTGGACGCACCCCAACGGAGGAGTGTCAGAGGGGGGTGTACGCAGAGGGGACCATTTTTTCATATACTGTGGGACTGCCCGATCATACAGAAATATTGGAGGAAAGTGGCCAGAATTATGTCAGAGGTGTTGGAACAAGAGGTCTCCCTTGATGCCAGGTGGCATAGAATGTGTGTCGGGTGAATTGTCCTGGTCTAAATATCAGAGAATATGGCTACAAATGGCAGCAATGGTGGCCAAAAGAAACATCGCCGGGGCGGTCCAGCCACCTAAAGTCTCCCAGTGGCAAAAAGATATGGACTGGTGCTGCACTGCTGAAAAAACAATTTACGAGAGCCGGGGATGCCCGAAGAAATGGGAGAAATTTGGCAGCAGTGGGAAGATTATAGGGGGTTTGGAGGGGTATAGAGGAGTTAGGTTGGGAGAGGCAGGGAGGGGGGAGATCCGCAAGCTGGCATTAAGAGGAACTACTAGTCCAATGACATGTTCTGTACAGCAGACTTTGTAAACTACCGAAATTGTACGTAGCCCAATTTATGAACAAATCATACTTATGCAAGCTGATTATTGTTTAATAAAAACAGATTAAAAAAAAAAAAATCATGGAATGCAAAGTGACCAGCTTAATTACAAATGGATCTGAATGCTTCAAGTAATTCTAGCATTACTTGTGCGGTAATTGGTTGGAGGTGCAGAGAAGAGCTTGCCTGTAATTACAATCCTGCGATCTCAAAGATATTTAATGCTGGGATACAAGAGAAAGATCTACTATTGCATCCATCAATGTAAATAGGAAAGTGGTCATAGACTGTGCAATCCAATTAACTTACCGTCTCTGATGAGACTAAAAAAAGCTGACAAAGCTCCATGAGGCAATTACCAAAAAGCGGTCAATTACAAAAAAATGATTTTTTTTTAAAGGTGAGGCACTGTATTCATCATCAGTTCCGGAGCAGCAGTTGGTTTCCCAATATATTTGAGACCTTCGTGGTTATCTAGGTAGCTATCAATCATGAACACCTCCAAAATCAGAGGATTACTTTGTTGTTCTTTCCTTCCAATGGTTCTATGGGTGAAAACCAATTCAGAAAGGCTACCGCCTCCAAATCTCTAGAGGTTTATGGTGTCCTTTAAAATAAATGTCTCTTAACAACATCAGACTGGAGAAAAGTTCATCTGCAATCACTGCAGCTATATACTGCCAGAGAAGAAATAAGGCAGAGCATGAAAACCATGCTAAACCCTGGTGGATCATAAAAGGGTAAAACTCAGTGTTCTAGTTCACAAAATCCGAGGAGATAAGTGATGCCCAATTAGACCATCTGGTCTAAATAGTTATAATTATGGTTTTAGAATATTTATGTTAAACATTTCCTGTGGCATTTCTCCACATTTATTTGTTCTCATCTTATCAATATTTATATTAATCTTGTATTCTGAAATCATTATATTTCAGCATTCATTTAACCTATAAACATCCACTCACAATTGATACCTGCTCGGTTTTAGCATGTTAAACATTATACTACAATACAACAATGCACTCAACTATGAGCATTGTAGTAAAAACACATCAACAGCAAACATTGAAGACAATCTTATTTGTTTCATCTCCCAAACTGCCAATTTTCACAAATACTAGTCTTGTAGACTTAACTGACAAAGTCAGTTGAAATATATAAATACATGCTATATTTTCAGTCTATGCGTATATAGAAAAAGCAGTAAAACAAATTGAAGTCTTGTTTAGAATTCAGACGCGCTAAACTATGTGTTTCTGTTCAAACGCCTGCATGTGTTGCATTTTTCACAATACCTAAAACAGGGGTTCCCAACGTGGGGTGTAAGATGGCATTTCAGAAGTTTGGCAAAGAGGGAATATATGTACTGTAAGCATAATAGGAATCCAGCGAGAACTGGTGCAGGTACGTCCATCTGACGCTAGGGATGCTCGCACAGACCTGTCACCAACACACACAAGCATGCCGTGGCCATGACGGTGATCCACCCCCTCTCTTGCCGCATCTCAAATTGTTTGTGCACCAAACCCAGTTGGTGGATTGTCAATGGAGTCGGTGTGGTTTTTTTTTCGTGAAGCTTTCTTCGGTATGTATTTAAAAACCATCACTGCAAATATAAGCTCTATTCCACAAAAACTTTAAGCTCAAAATCTTATTTTCATGGAAAAGCTGAAAATGAAATATTATTGCAATATGTTTTCCATTATTTTAGTTAATTATTTCAAAATGTAAACTGATTTCTTAAAAGAATGAATTGATAATACATTATAAATTGTTGAACTAACTATGATCAAATCATTTGCATAACTGATCAACAGCTGACTTGCATGATTGCTGGGTAACATTTGACGTGTTAAAATGTCTAACACGCGAAAACGTTTTCATAAACTGATTTAGTATGTATTTGGACATCTAAGAGTGAGGTGCATTGTCCGACTATTATGGTGCAACCGGTGTCTTACAGTGTGCAGGCATCTGTAGGTCGTCATCTTTTTTGGGGGTCGGAGTGCCATGACATTTTTTTAGAAACATTGCGCAGTAAAATGTTTCAAAATAGGCCCAATGAAAAGTTAAATTAGCTCATATTTTACTCTTTGTTTCGTAGATTAACACTTCATCATGTCAAAAAGAAGGACATGAAACCAAAGTGGATATCGTCATCGTTCCACTTGCGCAACTGACTTACAAAAACTAAACTCCAGTACATTCTTTGTAGAGGTGGGTTTTCCAACTCAAATCTGAAGATATCCAAGCTTCAAAAGCATTTCAAGAACAAGCATGGCAGAGCAGATTTTAAAGGACATGCTGTTGGGTCATTGAAAATCACAAGAGTTTGTTTTGATTCTGGAGGAACTCTTCCAAAATTGGGTTTTGTTTCTGTTTAACAGCCACTACTTCTTACTTCATACCAAGTGGCATATAAGGTTGACAAACCCAAGAAGCCCCATACAATTGCAGAAGATCTCATCAAGCCATGTACACTGGAAATGGCAAGAATAATAGTAGGCAAAGAAGCTAGAAAGCTTTTTAACTAGTGCCCCTATAAAATAATGTAATTCACAACTGAATTAGTGATTTGAGTGAAGATATTTTGCTCAAGTTATCTAAGATGTCAGAAATCACTATTCAGTTGAAGAATCAACTGATGTCTCCATTTGTAGTTAATTGATGACATTAGTGAGGTATATCAATGATTGTGCTAGGAAGGAAGATTTCCTGTTTTGTGAAGATCTGAAAACAACCGCAATTGCAAAGGATGTGATGCAGCTGGTGACAGGCTTCTTTGCCAAACAGGATTTAGATATAAAAGTAATTCATTCTTTGTGCACTGACTGGGCACCTGCAACGCTTGGAAATAAATCTGGCTTTGCTGCATTGATGAAAAAGGAGATTCCAGACTTGCAAGTTACCCATTGTGTTCTTAAATCGACATACTTTGGCATAAAAAACATTGTCTCTAAATTTGAGGAAAGTCCTTTATACTTGTGCGATCATCAACTGGATCAGGGAACGTGCTTTGAAACATCACATCTTCAAATCATTTTGTGAACATCAAGGAAGTGAGCTTTCAGTTTTGCTTTCCCACACAGATGTCTGTTGGTTGTGATGAGAACAAACTTTAACCTGCTTCTTTTAGCGTGAATGTGATCTGGTTGGGGCATTGGAATCACAGGAGTTCGCCCAAATGCTGGCTGACATTGTCATTTGTATAAGTGTTTTTCGTTAAGGAAAAAGAGATAAACATATTGAAGGCTTTCGAAAAGTTTAATTCCTTCAAAGAAAAGTTACCTCTTTGGCGTCAAAGTATTCAGAGAAGCATTCTCTTAAATTGTCCTTCCCTGAAAAGATGGTTAATGATGTTGGACTCCGAACTCCTACTGTGAGTGAAGAAACTGACTCATTTGGAAATGCTGCCAGAATCGTTTGATGGGTATTTTGCCAACGGAGACCTGAAGATTTTAGAAGAATGGATCATGAATCCATATTCCTATAATTTGCCACAAATGTCAGATGAAGAAGAGCTGAAGGAAGATCTTATTGATTTGCGGACAAATCAAGCTCTTGAAATGCAATGATCAAGTAAGACTTTGAAGGAGTTTTGGTGTTCAGCACTGGATATGTTCCCAAGACTTGGTGTAAAAGCACTGTGTGATCATTCCGTTTGCAACAACATACTTGTGTAAATCTGGATTAAGTTCTCTTTTTTCAATCAAGACAAAATCTAAAAATCGCCTGAATCCACAGGCAGACAGACCTGCAGATCGAATCAGCAAGAAATCCCACGTTTTGACAAAATCATGAATGAGAAGCAAGAACAAAGAAGTAATTGAATTTTATGTTAACAATTGGGACTGATTTTACGGTTTACAGTTGTTTCCAATGGCTCAAATTATATGTGCATTTTATGCACGGAGTTTGTAGGGGGTGCAAATGCAAATATAATTAAAACATTTCCATGGGATGCAAGGCATAGAAAATGTTGGAAACCCCTGACCTAAAACAAGCTTCAAATACGGGCATCAGACCAAATGATACATTTGAAGTCCATCATTTCACGTCGAATTACAGAAAGAAAACCCGTTGTGAAGATGGACAATTAACTTCAAAACGACAGACAAATGTAACTGATTCCAACAAAAAAAGAACTTAATTGACACCTAATGCAGCCATCCTCATCCGTAAGAAAAAAATAACCTTTAACATCACAGTGAATGTCAGAGCCTCATGTGGCCTCACAATATTAAACTTTTAGCATCTTCCAGGAGCCTTATAACTCATATAAAGAAGGTAACCACAAATTAATACACTAAATGTCAAACATTGAAAAGTAAAACACTGTGGTGCCCTGATGTAACTGTACGTGTGGTAGTTTTTAAACAAAAATAACCAAAAGTGAGAAATATAGGTCTAGCCTGTGTTCTATACCGATAAAAGGAATATTGTAACAAAAAAGGGTTAAATGCTTACCTGCTGACGTTATATTTGTTCAGTTTCTCCGAAACTTCCCTTAACCTGCAAAAATTTTAAAAAACATTTTAGATAAGCATTTGTCAAGATGTTTTTTCTATAGATGTCAAAAACACTTTAATATGCCACTTAATGAGGACATGGAAAGAGAACAATTAAAATCTGGAAACACTAACAAAGACCAGGCAGGACATTAAAAAAAATTGCAGTTATTAGAGTAAAGAATATGGACTTAAATTTGAAAAGGGGGATATAAGTAAAGAGGACAAAAAAAGTATGTTTCAACTCAGTTGCGTACAGACATATGGTCAACTAAGCAGAGTTAAGAGTAAAGGGTACAGTCTCTCAGTTCATTCGAGAGCCATCACCAGCAATCTTGAGCTGTTTTCTTAATACAAGTAGTTTTCTTAATATTAGTGTAGACTTTGATATTCATAAAAATCCAAAAGTAAAAAGGTAAAGGTTTTATGCTGAACTATTCACTGAACCAGTTGGGAATACTATCATTTACACTTCATACAGTAAAGCAGTAGTTCTTCAGGTTCACATCCCTAGATTGCTATTCACCAACATTTTCAGAATTTGGAAGCAATGAGTACCAGATTGTCTCAGACATGCAAGACCTTATTTTCACGAGGGCAACTACGGATTCATGCTTTGAGAACTTTAGCTATAAAAATGGCTTTCCTACTGCATGCACATGGGTATAGGGACAGCTGGAGAGGTTCACCAACAGATTAAAAAACAAACTTGAACACTCCTGAATAGCTTTAGGCTATTTTCTGCTCAGCCTTTCATTTGTAGGTCTCGCCTCGCGTTGCAGCCCAAGCGTTGCTCGCTTTGCGAGGCATGCAGTATACACTATAGTGGGGAAGCTTCGAGGAAGGTCCGCCCACTTTCCGCCCGTCTTTTTGATTGGCTTTCATCGTAAATGCTGCATTCGGATTGGTTTTCGGCTTGTTAGTCCCTCCCCCTGACAGCCATGTCGTCATTTGTATACTTCCATGGCTATCAGCCCCTTTACTTTATTTACTTTAAAAACTATTTTGTTCCCGTGGTTCGCCCCCTCTCCTTTCGCAGTCCGTAACTTCTTGGGACACCACCACCACCCCCCCCCACCCCCCCCCCCACACACTACCATTTGTGACTTATTGCCCGCCCGCACTCCCATTTGAAACGCAATGTTTTTAAAGTAGTGTGCATTAACATGCACGCAATGCCTTACATCGTAAGCATGCGCATCACATGATTAATATTGTGGCCATGTTTGAAAAAGTAATAGCTGCTGTCCGCACTCATCTCCCCGCTCCACCATTGCCACCAACCAGGTAGGCTCACTGGAGCCCGAGCGATGCAGCGAGTGGGCACGAAGGAGCTGCCTTGATATCCCCGCCTCACCCCACAATCACTTTATAGCACAAATCGGAACTCTCCAGCTCCAGGAGGCAGTCAGTCCCACACGGCAGGAAAGCAGCCGTCCGGACCATCTGACTTCAAGCTGCAGGCCATCACCATCGGCTCCCACCGGGTGGGCAAGACCAGCCTGATGGAGTGCTTCACTGACAACACCTACTGCGAGGCCTGCAAATTCCCCTTGGGTAAGAGCAGCTCCCAGCCTCGCTCAGCACAGACCGAGACAGTTATCTGATGAAGAAATGCTAGTTATGATTTGGACAGAAATGGAATCTCGGTGTGCTGCTTAAACACCATCAGAAGTTTCGCACAGGTAAGATCATTCAGGGTTGCGGACAGTCTCATGTGGAAATTTATACACTTCTGTTTATCCCCCGAACCAGCCTTAGTCGCCTTCAAGAACATCATTTAAAGGCTGTTGGTGAAACAGATCTCCCCCCCTCTGGGGCCCGTTTCTGACTGACTCCTCTCTTCTCCTCCATATTACAGCTGAAAGACATTCCCGTTTGTTATAGTTTATCCTCAGAGTCCCCTGGGTGATAACACCTCGATTTATCTGTATTTATTTTTGGATGCCAGCAATTCTTGATAAAGTGTACTTTGTCGTTTGCCATCCACGTGGTTAAATACATAGGTAGTAACGTGAGAGGTGACGGGTGGGGCGATGCACTGCCAAACTAGTGTATAGAAATATTCCATGTAACAAAATAATGTACATTTCACTCAATTGTATTGGACTGCTTAGAATGGGAGATGTGACGTCTGGAATCAGAAGTGAACACGGCCTGCAAAGTGGCTTTAGGTGAGATGCGCTGTTCAAAGCTCACCAGGCGATGAATGATATCCAGGGAGGGCTCTCACTGATGGTTTAGAGGGGGTGAAGTAACCTTCATGAGGGCACCCTGTGCCAGTGTTGATATGATATATACTTACGGCCGTTCTATGGAAGGCTTGGTGATGGCGTGTGACCAGTGTGCGCTGTTAGTGGCGGGTGGGCCTCTAGCTGTTCTACGGATTCATCTGGCAGCTGTTACCATGGGGTTATTTATAAACCGGCCTGCCTGCTATTATTACCCTCTTCGAGTATCTTTGTGATCGTAATGTGCTGATCCGAAACCCACCCTGCCCACAACACGTGCACAACTCTACCCCTCCAGATTCGGACTAGTTAGATGCAAGTTCCAACTTAATAGGCCGCACTCCACGAATACACACACTGAGCTCTCTGATGCTGTATTTGGGAACTTCAGCCCGCGTCCAGACTTACACACAGCTCTACCCTTCACCCTCAGACTTCTGAAACGTAAAGATTTTTTTCTTAAAATTCATGCACCACCCCAGCCACTCGCTCCCCCACACTCAGTTTTGAGGGGCTGTAGTAGTGTCCTCTAACTCCAGCCCTATCTGCATGCATCCATATGGCTCTCGCCCTGCACGCTCAAATGTGTGGTGCTGCAGTGTTCTTGAACCCCAGCCCCATGTGCAGGCATCCACAGTGCTCTCTCCTTGCACACACGGCTGTAGTGTTCTTGAGGTCCAGTCCCATGTGCAGGCATCCACAGTGCTCTCCTTGCACACTCGGTTGTGTGATGCTGCAGTGTTCTTGAGGTCCAGTCCCATGTGCAGGCATCCACAGTGCTCTCTCCTTGCACACTCGGTTGTGTGATGCTGCAATGTTCTTGAGGTCCAGTCCCATGTGCAGGCATCCACAGTACTCTACTTGCACACTCTGTTGTGTGACACTGTAGTGTTCTTGAACCCCTGCCACATGTGCAGGCATCCAGAGTGCTCCCTCCTGTCACACTCAGCTGCAGTGTTCCTGAGGTCCAGTCCCATGTGCAGGCAACTGCCCATCTTTACAATTGGCTTCTCTTCCTGTCCTTTGTAAATTATGGCTTTTGAGTCATCAATATGTTTAGTAGCCACGCCTTAGTACCGCCTTTCCTCCTTTTGTAACCTCCCATGAGGACTGGCCCTTTTACGAGTGTGGCTATTCGGTATGTTTTATTTACTGTCTGTGGGCACTATTTTCTTTGATGACTTTCTCTTATCGCACGCAATACATGCTTGCCTGCAATCTGCAACCGCTCATTTACAATTTACTACTGACGGACGCCCCCTTCCCCTCCTCGGCTGCCCAGTCCTCCCTCCCGCTTCACTAATTGATGCTTTCTGCTGTCTGCTGCTAGTTTTACATTGACACTTGAACACTTCCAGTGCGGCATGGCGCGCTTTGGCGCGCTTTGGCGTCCACGCCTTTTTGTACCTTCCGGCTCGCATACTTCTGCTTAATCAGCTTGTTATTTGCAGTACCGTTTTTAGTTTTTAAACACAGTTTATCACGATACCAAGACACGAACCTGCTTCCCCAGTTCCAAAGTCGGCAACTCTGGAGGTTACGCCACAGCTTCTCTTGCTCGATATAGGAGTCAGTGTATTTTGCTGGGACTTTCTCAATTTGTGGGTGTGTGGGCCATGTTCATAAGTGTTCATGTTTGCCATGTTCATAAAACAAAAGGTGTGTAGCCGCTTTATTTGCCACACCCCCACCCGACTTGTTTTTGCCTCTCGTGATACTAAAGAGACTGCCAGCAGCACTAGCAAGCGCCACAATACAGATTTGCCAGTGAAAATGTACAGCGTGTTCATTTTTGAAGTGCCACCCCCACCCAGCTTTAAATAGCACCAACATCGCTCCCTTGTGTTTCTGGTCTTAAATTGCCGCTGCATAAATTAGAGTTGTAAACAGAGGCTTTAATGAGGGCAGAGAAAGATTAAACTTTTTTGTCAAACCCTCATTAAATGTAGTTTTCCCCAAGGCCACATTTTCTTTCTCAAGAACGAGTGTTGCAGCCATTCAGATGTTAAAAACAATGCATCATTTCTGCCATTGTTAGTCATGTATTTACATTGTTTATTTCTTAAAAATCACAGTTTTGCCGAGACACAAACCCTGGTTCCCAGGTCCAAAGTCGGCAGCTCTGAAGGTTACGCCTCAGCTTCCTTCCTGATGAATACAGATTTTGAGTGGTGTGCTTCTGTGTGTCAGGGGATTGCTCATGATAGAGTTTCAGTACAATTAACCATTCCGTCTAGTTCTGTTTTGATCCATTTGTCATGTTTATTTTTGGCAAGCTTTATGCCTTTTCACTTCTGATGGGTGTAGTTCTCTGCCCTGCTTTTGTTTTTTAAACTGCCGCTGCAGAAATGTGAGTTTCATACATAGGGTTTAGTGATAAATGAGGGCAGAGAAAGATTAAACTTGGAAAAAACTTGTTTTCGGGCAAACCCAATGGAATGTAGGTTCCCCCACGGTCACCTTTACTTACTCAACAAGCATTTGCAATGCAATAGGTCTCGCATTTACGCGAGTTTAAGCTATTGGCATTGTAAATGACAATGCGTTTTATTTAGGTTTCAAAAAACCAAAACATAAATGAAAGGCATTGTCATTTACAATGCCAATAGCTCAAACTCGCAGAAATGTGAGACCTGTTGCATTGCAAATGTTTTTTTTAATTAGAAACGTTGGAAAAACTGTCTGCCAGTCACCAGCTGTGACAGCAGAATACAAAGTTCAAGAACATGCTCAGTTGGATCACTAAATTCAGTCCTTCCAAAGAAACATACAATTCCATGTAATTCTTTCTCTGTCATGTTCTGCTTTCTATTTGGATGGAACAAATTTGCCTACTGTTAGCAGATGTGTGTACAAAGAATCTTTGAAATGTAATTCTTTGCTGTGCCCCCGACATGAAGAGAGGGGTTGGCCTAGCGGCTAGGGCGGTCGACCGCGAATCTGGGGAACCGGGTTTGAGTCGTGGCAACGACGCTGAACATCCTGTGATTCTGGGCAAATCACCTAATCTCCCCGTGCCTAACAGAAAAATTAATGTGTCCTCATGTAACGCAACTGGTGTTATGTAAAGCGCTCCCATACCGGATCAAGCTCGCGCTACATAAAACTCCGTTAAAAAAAAAAAAGATTCACTACACACTTATCTGCTTTTGCCAAATATGCGCTCACAGGGCAGGTAATCTGACGGACATGTTGTATATTTTAGAATTACGGAATACAAATTGTTTTGATCGCGGTCCATAACAATACACTTCTGAAATAGATGCCTGCTACGCAAATAAAGGCCTGTAGTGTTTGCCCCTGGAGAAAAAACATTTATTTCATTCTCTACAGAGTCATCGCTAAGCATGCGGGGACGTTTAAATATATAAATACACGTACAGGTATACAAGACATGGGCTTAGGCCTGTCGACTAAAAATTCAAGGCTAAAAACCACACAAGCCATGGCGATTGGTCTGCAGGACCAAGTATTAAAAATACTTTGTAAATGCCACAGACGCACTGTTTTCTTTTGGCATAACAAATAAAGGTCATACTTTCACAGTGAGAGTAACTGGAAAGCTATGCTTAAAAAATATTACACTGAACTGAAAACATGCTAGATGCATTTTTAAGACTGTCATACTTTAAACTGTTTGTTGAATAGACGTTGCGATGTTAGTCTATTAACACTAATCGGCTACATGTTGTAGAGAGATCAGACAGACCCGGAAGCACTCTGTCAATTTCACTAAGGAAAGTGGACAGTGGCCTGGCCTTACCTCTAAAACGGCCTTCGACTTACTGCTCGCTAAACAAGCAGGAAGTGGGATAAGGGAGGGGCTGGCATATGGTGAGCACTTTCGCGGGCGCTTTGATGTTCTCAGTGGCCGCGCGGCTCACTGAGAACATCAAAGCGTCCGCGAAATGTACACGCAGGCTGCCAAATGGTGCGCGCGCCCTGGCGCACATGCACTGTAGTTGGGGGCCTGAAAAGCACTCGTTTGCACTTCCAAATCCCCGTTTTCTATAGCTCTCGAAGAGCAGCGCTAAAGCGCTGGCTCAGGCGAGACCTAAAAAACGAGCTTTACAGCCATTCTGATGTTAAAACAATGCATTTCAATTTTCTTCTAATGTTGCCACCTTGTGGTCTCCAGCCATCATTGCACATGAATCAGGAGTGGCGAAAGTCGTTTCGCAAGGGCTAGTCAAACAGACAAGCATTTGCAATGCAATAGGTCTCGCATTTGCGAGAGTTTAAGCAATTGGCATTGTACATGACCATGCCTTTTATTTATCTATTTTGATAATTAACACATGAAAGGCGTTGTCATTTACAATGCCAATAGCTCAAACTCTTGTAAATGCAAGACCTATTACATTTCAAAGAAGCAGCCGCCATTGTCCCGGTCTACTCGGAAAGTGAAAGCACGCAAGGTGCGCTAAATGTTGCAGGAACGCATGACGTGCCTGCAGTAGGAGAAACTCATTAAAGAAAATAGTGCTTACAGACCAAATAAGACCTACCGTGTAACAGAAATAAAAGCGCAGTCCTCAAGGGAGGTTACAAATGAAGACAAGGCGGTAATAAGGAAGGACACAAGCCAATGAAAAATATGGGAGGAGAGAGGGCAGGGCTTCAAGTACATACTCTAATACGGCATGCCTCGCAGATCAGTGCATGTGCTGCCCAGGCTCCACCTAAAAAACAAACAAGTGGGGTGGGAGTCCCTTGGGCAGGCCCGGCCCTGCAGCCAACACAATGCCACACACATTGGAGGATTAATTACATATATATGTGTGTACACACACACACATATATTATACACACTATATATATATATATATACACACACAAATGTAAACTCATTAAACAGACCCCAGTGCTTGGATGAAATCGAAGTGCTACAAAAATGTAAGCTTAACTGAATTTATTTTACCCTCGCACTGATAAGCCTGCTAATTTTATTAGATGGGTACACCACAATGACTGTCAGGAACTTTCACCCCAACTCTCACTGTCTGCAATATGTGTAGATCAGCTTTCTTTTGGGAGTGTGTGACTACTTTGGTCCATTGTGTGCTGGGAAGGGTGTTGCTACAGGGGTTTCTTCGGTGGAATTGATGCGTTGTCGGACTTTGTTGACTTTCGTATGAAAGTTGTGGATGGCATAGTATTTGTCTGTTGAAAGTGTTACTGGAGTGTCAGGCAGGAGGGAGTTAATGGATTGTTGGACAACTTTTAAGAAAGCTTTGACCATTACAGAAGCATTCAAAAGGAACAAATTATATTATGCCAATTTGGCTGTCAAGTGAATTTTCTTTGTGCTGATCCGAAGCTTTCCAGTTTTGTTAGATAGTTCTTGGACTGAGTGTGCCATTTTTTTCTCTTACTTGCCGATGGAGCGTTTGCGGTGAGTGTTTGTGTATGAACTAGGTGTGCGTGATTTAATTCAATGTTTCATAATTTCATTGGAGCGCAAATGTCAACAAAATATTTTAAAGGTGCTATTGACAGTCAACAGTATATTAAAGTTGGCTGTTGGTTCAAGAGTGATTGATAAGGTCTTTGTTTGGGCGAGTTGATGGGGAGGTCTTGGAAACTGTTCATTGGCTGGTTTTGATTTGCTATGGTACATTAATTGGTGTTTGATGAGGTGGCAAAATGGTCTATCCAGCTTCTTTGAGTGAGGCGATATCGTTGCTGGTCGCATAAATTATGAATCTGCTCGCGTTGTACCCCTTATGTATATAAGCACTGTGGGATGTGATGTATACGTTTAAGAGGTCAGAGAGCGGGAACGTTACATGTTTGGTGGTGACCTTTAGAGTCTCCTGAGAGGTTAAGATGCACCAGGCAGACATTATTAATATGTCTAACAGAGGTATTTGTGATGATGTCGGTGATTTCTTTGGTGAAGGGTTTCTTTGATCTTGAAGTCTTGGTCAGGATGAGCATGAGTGCTTCTGAGACAGATGTGTAAGAGGTCGATGAGCTCCATGTAGAGGAAAGCCAAAACAAGCATTTACAATGAAATGGTCTCGGCATTGTTAAAGTTAAAGGTATTGGCATTGCTCATGACATTATTTTTGTTTATGTTTTTGTTTTTAAAACATTTAAAGAAACGGCATTGTTATTTACAATGTCAATAGCTTAATCACTCAAATGCGAGACCTATTGCATTTGCACCCACACACAGAGCCACACACCCAAAGCCACCCACACACACAGAGCCACTCACATAGAGCCACTCACATAGAGCAACCCACACACAAATAGAGCCACCCATGGAGCCACCTACACACAAACACACACACAGAGTTACCCACACAGACAGAGCCACCTACAAAAAAAGCCACCCCCACCCCCACACACACACACAGACCCTCCCCCACACACACACACACACACAGAGCCACCCCCACACAGAGCCACCCCCACACAGAGCCACCCCCACACAGAGCCACGCCTAGCACGCAACGGGTGTGCAATAAAGAGAGGTTTATTGTGTGCAGGCCCCGAGATTGCAACATGGTTCGGGCATCAATCTGGAGCCGCCATTTTCCAAGAAATAGGGCCAGCCACGGCCCTTTCCGGCAGGAGCCCACGCTGACGTCATCGGAACAATAACACCCCTCTGGTTTTCCCTTTTCTCTTCTGTCCCCGCACCGGTGTTCAGTCCACGCATATCATCTGATTCTGGAAGTATAAATCATTGGCCTAGTCGGTGCCATGCTGAAACTCTGCCATAGATTCCGCCATCCTGGACCTACACAGGATCCCCTAAGGCGACCCTCCCCCCCTCCCCATCTCTCCCACAATTCTGGAAAGACTAGGATGTTCGCGGTTTTGTAAGGGTCTGCACTTGAAGGGGTGGGCAGTGTGCTACATTGGTGCACGTGGACTGCACCCATGCCTGAGTGTCAGGATAGCCATGGACATTGCTGGCCCAGGATACCACGTGCTCTCGTGATGAAATGATCCTACCAGGACACTACGAGGTTGATACAATGTGTGTGTGCAGGGTGCAGGACTCTTTCATGCTTGCTTTGTTTACCGAAGGAGTCCATTTGCACGTTATCATAACATTTTTATTTTAAAATGACAGAATTAGACTACAGAAAAAGTTTGATGTGTCTTAACTTCTGACTCAGTGACGCATTTTCCGAGACATAGGCTAGGGAGATGTCTCGAAGTCATTATAACTTCTGCCCTGTCGGCTGGCATGAACAGTGCTTGTAGTCTTGCTTGGTTTTCCCAGTGTTAGCTATTTAATACAAAGAGGTGGGTTTGACTCCTTGCCCTCTGGGTGCCCGTCTTGCAGGATATGTTTGTAGATAGGTTTTGAACTTTTTACTTGCACAGGCTGAATGTATTTCAAGGTGTTAGTTCTGGGTATTGACCAAAGAAACCATACTTTGAAGGTTCTTTTGGCATTCCTGTTTTTAGCACTTAGGAGTGCGGGCACCCCTGTCCTAGCACATTAGTGTAACGGCCAGCGGTTCTCCCTTCTGTGGATAGCCTGGAGCCGGCCCGCTTAGACATGCACTGGACACCCCTGTCCTAGCACATTAGTGTAAGGGTCAGCGGTTTCTTCATAGTACTTGCTGAAATTCACAGTGTAGCACATTAGGTTATGTGAAACTGAAAAGTTACGCAGGAGATTTCGCGGTTCAAACACTGCCAAGGAAGAGGATGTGTCGCTACGGCCATTGGTGCCCACTTTTGAACTGGGGAACCGGGAGAGTCTCGGCGCGGGGTCAACTTCCTGTGACTCTGGGCAAATCACTTCATGTCCTCGTGCCTAAATAAATGACAGCGTCCTTGTGTAACGTAACGCGACAAATTAATGGTTCAAAACTTACGACAATCTTCACTGGTTTCAAAAGCAGGCATACCTCTGCATTATTCACTGACTCCCGTCTAGAAGTCGCTTAAGGACCTCCCAGAAGTCACCGCTCTGACCTTTAGGTTTGCATCTGGTCCCTGTGCCAGCTCCGCCCCTCACCCCTTGCACACACTCAATGTAGCCAGACTTGTGAAATGAAAACAGAAGCAGTGCCAAATGCACACGTACATCCAGGAAGTGGCTGTATTTTGAGCCCTGTGCATGATTAATGATCAACAGGGCTCCTGGCATGTAAACACCCGTATGCAAATGATTTGGCAGGGAGCGCGACGGGTATAGTGTAGGGGAAATAGCAGGATAGCAGAGGGACACTTGGCGAGAAGTATTACATCGTGCCACGCTCAGCACAAGCGGCGGACAATGAATAGGATGTCTCCTGGTCTCTACGGTGCATAACACACCAAAGAGACACATACGACTTCATGAGCAGCAGCCAAACACGGGAGCAGACAGCAGGGGGAAAGGACGCCATTAACACCACCGCCTTTCTCAGAGGTCAAGCAGAAATGCCTCGGAGAAACGCAGTGGCGTTTTCGGATTCGGGGGCGTGTTTTTCTTTCTCTCCTCTTGCCATTGGCTGGAATGTTTACATTCCAGAGGAGAGAAAGAATCGAAAAAACACGCCCCCGAATCTGAAAAAGACGGGGCTTGTTTGGAGAGACAATGCTCTTCTCCAATGGCTGACCAGTATTTCAGAGGCCAGCCAATGGAGAAGAGGTAAAAAAAAAAAAAAAAGGGGGCGGGTTAAAGCCCCACTCCTAAACATTAAATCTCGGAGCGAGACTGCGCAAGCGCAGCCTTCGAGCCGATACCTAAAAAGGGCATGGCCACACTCATTTTGACAGGCCCACATACCTGCAACAATTTCAGATGTAGGCCAACTATATGTAAATTAACACGCACTTAAAAGAAACCACAAAAAAACAAGAACTGGATTCTTCACACATCTGTTTTGGATACAAGAATTGAGTGCCTGCTGGAGGCAACAAAACAACTGATGCAAATGAAAGAAAGCATATGGAGACAAGCCTAAACGTTTATAGGCCACCACAAGTGGGGCAGCTTCAATAACCATCTAAAAAGTGAAGTATTTTGCACCTGCTTTGATGTAGTTCTAACTGTCGCAATAACTCTCCCTCAGCCTCAAAAGTGTCAAGCTGATGATGCTCAAAAGGGTACTCCCATTTCTACAGTGATCATGGTGGAGATCACAAGAGCCCTCACATTGTACCAGTTGGTTAATGGCACACACATCCACAGTGAAGGGTGGCTATTGACCACTGACACCACAGCTTGTGGACACCTTATTTCCACATAAATGGCAGAAGGGCTAATGGTCCAATGTGGTAAATTCTAATCTATTCCCCATAGTTGTTATCCTTATTTCCCATAAATGTATTCTTCATCAGGCCACCCTTGGGTTGACATGATAGCATATATGATTCTATCCTCAGAGTTTTGACTTTGAGAACCTGAAGGTGGTGGCTTCACATGTATACATAATTTCTTCTTGCCCCAAAACGTACACATCCCTTATCACCTAGGCCCCACACCTTTGCCGAAGAACAGTAGCTGAACTCTCCTTTCTGAAGATGTTGTGTTGGGCATCGCCTACAATGCATAGCGAGGACTGAAACACCTCACACAGGTCCTGGGCTGGGGTGGCTGACATTCTGAATTTAAAAAAGTAGCTTGGACTAGTCCAGTGCCCAAATACAAAATACATACTTGTCCCTTCAAGCCTGTAAGTTTGAGTTTTTGTGGACTTCAAACCAAAGCTCTGTTGCACCATCAGAGAGCGACTTTTGCCTGGAACAGATCTCGATGTTGCTGACCAAGCTGGAGGCACTTGAAGCCCTGTTCTGACTTGGCCTGGAGAAAGGATGTTTCTATGTCCAGTCTGTAGATAAGCAAGCTCATGACCAGGATGAATGGGCCAAAGCCAGTGTTAGATCATCTTAATGTGAGGCATCTAGTCGCCATGCGGGTCATTCAGCCCAGAAATGGCCAAAAGAAAACCTCAGCAACTTCAAAATAGTGGTCGATCTGGACAGGGTATCCATGGACTGTGACCAGAGGAGTCACAGTGACCACAGTCCCCAAACATCGAGCCTTCTGAAAACCTTTTACCTGGGTGGGATTCTCTTGTTTATTTTGGTCGTTGTTCTAGGTGTGTATCCTACAATGCTTGAGTTTTTTGTGAGATTGTTGCAAATTCTTTGCCTCCAGGACTGCAGCCCACTGAGGTGTCATCCATTGTATCCAGAAGCTAAAGGAAAGCCCTGCTTATTCCAGCAGACATGATGACCTGTAGCACTTTGACACCTTTGCCCCATTGTCTAGAACTTGCAAACCGTGTCTATAGAGTTCAATGAGTGTGAACACCACAATATTCAAGTTCCAATCTACCTTATCTACTCACAGTGACTGCAACTGGACAGTCGTGTGCACGAACGGAGGTACTTGGCTGTCCACTTGAAGTGCACCAGTGGAGAACGACAGGAGCTACTAAAGACACTGCCTTGTAACTACTCACTGCCCCAGAACTGGCACAATATAGCATTTGTGCCTTAAAACAGTCAGCATCCTTGCGGCCAGGTGCCTCTGTGTCCTATAGAGCGCATTAGCAAGCAATGAACTGTTAACTGCCAAGTACGCGACAGGACTTTAAGTTTCGATTTTAACCAATTAATCATGACCTTTATACATATCTTTCATAGTTTTGACTGTGCACTTGGAGAATCAGAAAATGTATCCAAATGTTATTTTTTTCAGTTGTTTACAGAGTATATTTAGATCTCATTTTTGCTAAATCATTGATAAAAAAAAACAAAATTAAAGAAAAGCATAAAATAGGACCCCAGCATGTCAACTGATATTTTAATCAAAGGCCGGGACGTGTTTAAAAGTGTCACACATGGCAAACGTCAGTTTGACAGTTCTGAAGTAAATATATACATCATTTTTTTTTTATAGCAAGCCGTTTCAAAGCACTGAGTGTCAGAAATCGGAGGTGCATGGGGTCAGGAAAAGAGGCTGGGAGAAACGAGAAGAGGTTGAGTAGCCTAGGCCAGCCTGCTGCTTCCGGTAGGCCTTTAAGGCATAAGTCCTGGCAAGGTTACAGGCCCACCAAGTGAAGTCAAAGAACCTGCGTCGCCTGATAATGCTTGATTTTCCTTGGTCCATGAGTGAGTAGCTCAGACAGAGACACATAGTCACTGCAGAAACATCTTCCCGTGAGAGGCCCCGGGAGTGAATGGGCTTCCAGCAACTGACGATACGAGGAAAAGGGAGGCTTTACTGACTCGGGGAGGCCGTTATTGAGGGCACAAGCGGCATGGGGGGGGCAGGTTCATGGGCATGACAGCAAACGACCTCCTCTTTCCATTAAAAAGGAAGAGTTTTTATTTTCCCCAAACAGCATCTCAACATAAAAGAATTGGGAATGCACCCCTCCCAGGTCGCTTTAAGTGGTGAGAAGGCTTGTTTACGGTCACTGCAGATGTTCACGGCAAAGGCATCGTCACAGCTGTGGAGATTAACACGCGACACTTTCACTCGTTGATTTTCCAAAATAAACCGCCTGCTTTAGAAACAATCTGCCGCGAACCCCAAAAGGGTCTTAAAAGGGAGGAATGTTTGCCACGTCTCCATGGTCGAGTCGGAGTAAACCGATTGCGTTGGCCTTTTTACATTGTTTTACCTCCTCTCTGGAGACGACCCTTGCTGGAGGTAGAGAGGCTACACACACTCACGCATGCTTGCTTGGGGAGTGTAACTGGAACTCACCTTTACTACGGAAAGAAAGGAGATGAAAGTCCAAAACTATCACTGCTAGTGACAAGAATATCATGTTTCACATAGTGGCTTGCACCTCACTCAAGCTCTCTGGGCGCTGTAAATTAGTTATTACTATTAGCCAGTGAGAAGTGGGTCGAGAGAACTCCATGTAACACGCATTCGGTCAGACGCATTTACCGAAAGTTAACCTTGTATGAAACACAGGACCAAATTTAAAACAAGCGCAGCCGTAAAAACAAAGTGCTAACAAACTAATGAAGGAGACAGTAACGCAGCAAGTAAGAGGGCCAGCCCTGATGGGCGTTCCCAAAAGGAGACAGGGAGGTAACAAGGAGGGACTAAGAAGCCTCATTATCAATCGGAAGCCATCGTTTACCAAGGACGATGCCAGTCAATGAAAAATATGGGCAGGGCTTCTACACCACTTCTAAAACATGCCCTAATACAATATGCTTTGCAGAGCAAGCAGCGCTTGCACTGCAACGCTAGGCAAGACCTAAAAAACTATATCGAATGAGCATTACAGAAGGCATTCAAAGGAAGGCATAAATCAGCTATATTTACAGATGTGTGTGAAACCCCTCAGAGAACTTCCTATTTTATTCATTTAAGGCACTGTATACGAGGAAAGATTCCACAAAGGAGGTGTGTGGCGCTTTTCAAAGAACATTTAAATTGCAGCAGGAGCATTGGAAGCAAGACGTATGTAGAATAGTATGGTTTACGAGTTCCAGTTAAAACCAGTGGGGACATAAAAGTGGGGGCAGTACTAGACAGCCCATTGTACAAGTATTTTTTGTAGTGAACTAAATGAGTATACTCCATTTTATATTTATCAAACTATAAAGGAATGAGAAATCTGCATAAAATCGCCTTCATTATTATTTGCTGTGTAGAGCTTTCACTGGAAGCCGGTAGTGTGAATGCCAAGTAAATAATCCAATCATTCATCGTGATTACGTCACATTATATATTTGAATGGCGCACATAGCAGCTGACATGCCCCATAGACCAGATCGGACCATCAACACACTTCCTTTTACATTCGCTGTAAAACATAAAATTGCTATCACATAATCAACTCCTGTACAAAACACATAAGTAAAAAACAATTCCATTACAACACCAATTGTTCAAACTCTCAAAAAATGTGCAAACTACAGCACTGCAAATGCTTGTTTCTAGTATGGTGGTTGGTGTCAGGAATGCAGTCAGTGTTAACAGTGAAAGTTCATAGCATGCAATAAAACCATACATTTAATACATATTTAATGAGGAGACGTACTCTGTGTAAAAGGTACAGAAAATGATTGATTTCTTTTTTGCATACTTAAATACATCATCAGATTGATACAAAATCTCAAACAGCCAATAGAAAAACACACCTGCTGACCCAATAGTCACAGTCATCAAATTTGTACTAGCTATACTGTGTGATGAAATGCACTCAATAGATTTTAAGAACCCATTCAAAAATCCTTGCACACTTGTTAAATGTCAAGTCAGGATGTGGAATTCCTATAGCCAGACGCCCGGGACATATTGGCTGGGGTCAAGGGCAATAAGTTTTCAAGTGTACTTTGTCCTCAGGGCAAGTAGGCCCAACCCCCTACAGCACAAACCCTTTGGCTGCCAGTTTACAGTACCACAACATGGATCAGAGAATGGCATTGCCTGCAGTTAGGGTAATATATGTGTCCAAGTGTTAATGCTGTTCAAACTTGTATGATAGTATTTTCTAAAAATATTCCTAATAGAAAACCAGTGTAAGCAGTTTTAATAAGATTATGGGAAACAAAAATAAACAAGCATTTGTAAAGCCAGTAGGTCTGAAATTGTTGGTCAGCCTTTTGGTTTTGCCAATGCGTGACATGTTTTGGCATGGTTTTTGTAAAAACTTATTAGTGTGGGAGCTGCCTGGCCCTCACCATTATAATAAACATTGGCAAAAGCAAAAATAGTTTTGGTCTCAAAAAGCACACATTCCCACAGTAGTTCCTGGCACTGAACAAATGAGTGTGTGTCGATATGCTCCTTGTGAAAGAACAGAATGTGGTCACTCACAATGAAGCTAGCCGATAGACAGATAGAATTGTAATAAACACAACAGGTCATAGGTAACACCAGACCTAATTAGGGGACCAATTATTAAATAAAGTCTTAAAAGTGCACCCATGTCCTTGCATCAAGTGCAGATAATCAAAAAATCAAAGTAGGGAGTGAAGAGGAACAAGCATTTGAAATGCAATAGGTCTCGCATTATAAAAGTTTGAGCTATTGGCATTGCTAATAATAATGCAACACCAGTAGCGCAAACATTCAGCAATGCGAGACCTATTGCATTGCAAAAGGTTTTTTTGTTGCTTTTTTATATAGCGCGACTTGACCCAAAGGCGTGCATTTATGTTGTATTGAGTTCAGTGCAATTATGTTATTATGTGGCACAGAGTGGTATTATGCGGAGTGTATTTATGTTGCATTAGAGTAATTATGTGACGTTGAATTATGTAGTATTAAGTGGTATGTGGAGTGCATGTATGTTGCATTGAATACAGTAATTATGTGACGTGTAATTATGTGGTTCTGAGTGGTATTTTGTGGAGTGTATTTATGTTGCATTGAGTAGAGTGTAATTATGTGGTGTGTAATTCTGTGGTACTGAGTGGTATTTTGTGGAGTGTATTTATATTGCATTGAGTAGAGTGTAATTATGTGGCTTGTAATTGTGTGGCACTGAGTGGTATTATGTGGAGTGTATGTTGGAGAGCGAGAGGGTTAGAAAGAGTGAAAGAGAGAAAGAGAGAGGGGGAGAGAGAGAGAAAGAGAGGGAGAGAGATTGAAACAGGGGGGAGAGAGAGAGAGGAGAGATAAAGAGAGAGCGGGAGAGAGAGACAGAGAAAGAGAAATAGAGAGGAGACTGAGAAAGAGAGAGAGCAAGAGAGGGTGGGAGAGACTGAGAAAGAGAGAGAATGAGGAGAGAGAGGGGAGGAGAGAAAGAGAAAGAAAGAGGGAGGGAGAGAGCGAGAGAGAGAAAGAGAGGAGGGAGAAAGGGAAAGAGTGAGAAAGAGAGAGAGGGAGAGAAGAGAGAGATAGAGAGAGGGGGAGGGGTATTGGGGTGATTCCCACTTCCGAAATGAATAAAGTAAGGCCCTGAGAAATGTGGGGCAGAGGGGTCATTAGGTCACAATCCTCACCTCACACTGTGTTTCAGGTCTCTTGTGCTGTGACATTTAGAGGCAGAGGATGTGGCGCTGCGGTCAGAGCTGCAGTTAAAAATGTTATGCTACAACTCCCGCTTTGTAAAATTAGGATAAGAGCAAACTTGGCACCTCGCTGCTGTCCGAAGTATCATTGTTTTGAGTTTAACAAGGGTCAGAAAGTACTTGAGACAAGAGCAGCTGTTTAAATGCAGACAAACATCGATGAGCTACAGCTACTAACAGCCTTCCAGCAGCGTTTGAGCGCTATGTACCTGGGATCAGACTGGTCGCTCTCATCTGGCCCAAAGTAACCGACTGCAAACGGAGTGAAATGTTGACATTAATATGAGGCCATCCTTCTGATAGATACGTATCCACCTTTAGAGGCGCAAAGGGCTTGTGACCTGCTGAGTGGTGCTCAGACCACACGCTGCACCTTAAACAAAGACTGCTGCAGCAGGGACGCCCCCTTCTAAGGCGGTGCCAGTGATTGCACAGGACATCCTTGGATCACAATATTTGGTAGCCCTTTTGTGGTCAGGCTCTACCAGGGGTTGTGGGGCCAGATGGATCACCTCTATCGGAAGCGTTGGCTATTGCTGCCAGCTTCGCCGAGTACTACGCGGAGTTGTACGCCCCCAAGGAATGCCTCTCAGCTGAAGTCATCGGCCATTTCTTAGACGACCTCCCGCCCAAGGCGCTCTCTAATAAAGCACGGTAGGAGTTGGAAGGCCCGCTCACAGAGGAAGAACTGGGGGCGGCACTGGGGGATCTGAATCCCGGCAGGGCTCCTGGCCCAAACGGTTTCCAAAGTGAATTCTTTAAAAACTACTTTCCGCAGTTGGGGCCCCACTACCGCGCGGTGGTGGAGGGGGCCAGGGACCGGGGTAGACTGCCCAGTGATTGGAGACACGCGGAGGTCGTAGTATTCTACAAGCCCAGTAGACCACCTGAACACCACGCCTCCTATCGCCCTATCTCCCTTCTGAACGTCTAGGCCAATATTTTGGCCACGGCGTTGGCTAATCGTCTTCGACTCCATATAGCGTCGCTCGTACATCCAGATCAGGCTGGGTTTATGCCCCAACGGGCGACCCGCCACAATATTCAATGGGGGCACGTTGCAGTGGCGACCGTCGAGGGGTTTGGGATACGTGCAGCGTTCCTACTGGCAGACATTGACAGGGCATTCGACTCTTTAAGCTGGGTATATTTATTTGGAGATTGAACATAGGCCCTCGATTCATGTTGTATCTAACCCTGTTGTATACAGATCTAACGGCGTTGGCGCGTGTGGCAGGCTCTGTCTCCTCTACATTCTCAACTGGGCGGGGTACTAGACAGGGGTGTCCGTTGTCCCATTTATTTGCGCTTGCAATGGAGCCCCAGGCCGCCTGGGTACGGATGGACACTCAGGTGTCCTGTTTTGAATGGGCGCACAGATTGTCTGATCATATAGCACTGTATGCTGACGATGTGCTGTTCTTCCTCACCGATTTGGAAAGAACGGGACCCCAGCTGCTGCATATGATGCAGGTCTTTGGGGAAACCTCGGGCCTCTACATGAACCCTCAGAAATCCACCCTGTGAGTATTGAGAGGTTAGGGCACACTTGGTTCCTGGGCGTTGTCAGTGCAGGTGGTTCAAAGGAGATGGAGATATCTGGGAGTGTTGGTCTGTCCGACTCTCCTACCACGTCTTGGGAGCGGAACTTGGAACCCGGAACCCGTATGGGATCGTGTGCGTGAGAATGTTAAGACTTGGTCCCACATGCCCTTATCTATCTATGGCCAGTCCGCCATTTTTAAATTGGTATCGCTCCCACGCCTTTTGTACCAACTGCAAAATCATCCCTTTCCGATTCCCTCGAGGTGGTTCCGTCAGGTGAATGCAGTCCTGGGCCAGTTTCTCTGGGATGGCGGGCGGTTAGAGTGGCGCTACGGACTTTTTTCTGTCTACATATTGCGGGGGATTGGCAACCTCAGATATTTGGTCTTATTACATGGCATCACACCTGCTCATCTTAAATGAGTGGTGGTATGGGGACAGGACAGACCCGGCCTATGCCGTCAAGCGTCGGTGTATGGGAGACAACACCTTTCATACAATTCTTTACTCTGCCCCATTGAGACGCTCCTTACCGCCTGCCACGTGAATTGTCTTTCAGATCTGGAGGCAGACGCTACAAAGGATGGGTTGGTGGAACAGACTGACTCGGAAGACCCGCTTTGGCATAATGGTCGTCTACTACACCTGGCGGCTCTACCTGGGTTCCATGACTGGGATAGTATCGGGATCTCCACCTTGGGCGACGTCATGCGGGGTCCGGTTTTGAAATCCTTCCAGGATATTCAGAAAGACTTCCAGATGCCAAAAACCCAATTTAAAAGTATTTACAGTTCCGACATGCTGTTTCCCCCAGCTTGGTGGGATTGGAAACGCTGGCGGAGTTCAGCCCGGTGGAAGCCAAGGTATTCATGGGGGACCTCCAGGATCACAAGCTCTCTCAAATCTACCAGTCCTTGGTTACACATTGTTCTCCATCACTGCAGCACTTAAGGGAGACCTGGGAGGGTGATGTGGGTCAGATGGAGGAGGAAGACTGGACGGAGGCCTTGGCATTTCCGCGAGGAGCAGCCATGCAATGAGTTTACGGCTAATTCAAATCAAGTACCTCCATCAAGTCTATTATACCAGGGTCAGGCTCTGGAGGGCGGGTTTAGTGGCATCCCCGGTGTGTCTCCGGTGCGAACATGAGGAGGGGACCCTGCTGCATACTGTCTGGCACTGCCCTAGCAAGGATTCTGGAGGGGAGTGTTACTCTGTCTCTCTGAGGTGCTGGGGTGGGAGCTCCCCACTTCGCCGAAGCTGGTCCTTCTGCATGTGATGGAAGGGATCGGGGCAACATCTATAAGCGCCATCTCATGCTCCTGAGCTTTACCCTGGCATAGAGGGGCATTGCTAGGGCTTGGAAGGCAGTGGTCGCTCCCTCTTGTCTCGGCATGGAAAAACAGCCTAGATTTTTTAATGGGATTGGAGATCCCAGTATTTGAGTTACTGTTTTTAGGTTCTGATTTTATTTGTATCGCCTTTCATTTTCTCCTGAAATTTCACGAAAAATGGTCAAATTCAATTTATGTATCTTAATGCGGCAGTGGTCTCTGGATTTCAGAGCCCTGCGCCATATGTGAAGTTTTGACGAATAAAATCTTTAAATAAAAAAAAAAAACATGCAAGGTAATAGGCTTACACAGACACAAACGGGCATTCCAACCCTGGAACTGTTGCCTACCATTACCTTCAGCCCCAGTCTGTAGATCTGCGGAAATGTGGCAACATAAAGGAATTGCTAGTATTCAAACCCTACTATGGAAGGAGTTCTGGCATAATCACAAAGGTTATTTCAGAGCTCTTATACAATGAGATTGCTGCCATAATTTGTCACTGCATTACATGGCACAAAAGGGACACGTGGATTTTGGTACAGGTCAAGTAGATTTATGAAGCAGCCTGCCCCATGGACAAGTAGATATTTTATTAAATTCCACGAAGTATGGTCTGCTATAAGAAAACTGAAGTAGATGTAATGTTGATGTTTTAAACAACTACAAGACTATCGTCAGGAAAAGGTGTTGAAGAAACAACAATGGCCTACCCTTTTAAAAATCTTGGCATAAAAATGTATATAAAGATAATTCTTCAAATAAAATAATTATGAAAAAAAGAGTAAATCATCACAGAAGTATGCCTCATGTAGAGACATAAAATGAACGAATCTCTAACTAGGGTAACCCAAAAGTGAAACGTGATTAAGTGAAAGGAACACCAAAAAATGTAGTGTGAAAGAAGTACAGAACGAGATAAGTATGCGCTATACACAAAAACAAAATTCAAAATAAAACCGCTTAGCTGATCGGGTATATGTATTCAGGTTGAAACTAGAATACATACCAATAAGGTACAAAAGAACACACCTGTACTACAAAATAATTGTGCAAGCAATCAGAAGCTAAGAGGTGGTATATTGGTCCAAGAGGAAATCATATGTATACTCACAAAAGCATCATTAACTTTCTGATTCTAAGTAAGGAAACTTAAAACAAGTCCATGCAAATAAATGAAAGTAAAGTAAATTACCAAAGAGAGTATGGGAGGAGTCAGCTAAGCTCTTACCTAGAAGATGCTGCACAATACAGTTAAACTTCTACCAGTTGACAACCCCAAGTATTAATCAGGGGTCTAAGTGATTGGGCACGAAAGAAAGCTAAACAGAGTCTAACACAGGCACCATGATAGCTAAAAATGTCTTCAAACAAAGCCTTCATCTTGAATTGGCCCGAATTTAGAGGTACTAATCCCGACTTCAAGCCTCTTGTAAAAAAAACATTTAATTTACTTTCTGCTGCAATGAATAATTAATGGTAACTGAGGATCGTATGTTCACTAGTTTGCTAATTTCCACTCTGAAAATAAATACTTTTCATATTTCAGGTCTTTGCTTTTTTGTGGATTCTACCAGTTTTTGTCAACAAAGTAATTTTGGATGCTGTCTGGAGTTGTCAAACTGACGTGAGTTGTATTGTCTTCATCTCCCGATTGTTCTCATCTTTCCTACATTACTGCTACATAGTGCTTTTCTCGTTTTTAGGTCGAGCCTAGAGTCAGCGTGCATGCGCTGCTCTGCGATGCTTGCTGTAATCCCACAGGGCATTTGAAAACACCCAGCACGTTTTCACTGGTTGCTTAATCTGCCTATAAAAATTCAATGACTTTCGTTGGTGGATATTTTAAATTTTTCCACCCATGTGGCTGTTTTGTTAATGCCCTGGCGACTGACCCTGCTACCGGGATCCTTTCCCTGGTGGCCATATGTATAGTAACAACGCACTCCTTTTTTAGGTCTCGCCTGACCCAGCGCATGCGCTGACATGGCGAGACATTTAGTAGGTGGGATTCTAAAGTGCTACCCACATTTTTGTGCTGGCTACAAGCGTCCGTGCACGATGGCGTGCACGCGCACAGCTGCTCCCCGCATTCCCCCCTCCCTTCTCGCCCAGCCATCTGCCTTTTCTGCGCCAGCCTTCAGCCCCATACCCCTCCCCCACTGCTGCGCGGGCATCCCTAGCATGCGTCATCGGTATCACTTTCGCTTTTAGAGTGATCGCGATGAGGGATTGATAGCTCCTTCACACTGAGGCCCACTGTGTCAACCGAAGGCTAACGCTCCGCTCTCCTCTGGAAAAGCACTCTTCCCCCTAACCCTTGAGTTTGCATCAGAGACATTCAATGTCCGCACTTTACAGAAGTCTCAACTCGGGTTATACTACCTGTTTTTGACCATTCACTATGTATCGAGCCCTGACCTCTCCCTCTTTGAAGATCTCTTCTGACGTGAGGGACCACCTAATGGATTATAGCCAGCCTCACCCTGTTCTCCGTATCTGAAACATTCCTTCATGTGGCCAGCCACATACTTCTCTCCCCCTCCCCCCCCCCCCCCAATTAACCATGTAACCAGACCCGTCGCTGCCTCTTCCTTAGCTGCATAAATTAGTGACCACCGCTCCCCCAGCGCGCTTTTGTCTACGTCTAACCTTAATCAGAATCCTAAATCTGTCCGCTCCCTTATCTATTCATATATTTAACTCAATATATACATGCATTCGATATTTTTAAATGTGTTCCTTTACAAGTAACATAGTCAACACTATCAGCTGTGTTCATATTGTAAAAAACCAACAAGCATTCTCTATACTTTGCTTCTTCTCAAAGATTTCCTTTTACGTTCAGGTGTTCTCTCCAGATAACTGTTATAAGCCACACCCAGTGGCTTTGCAGTGCCAGATATCTATATGCCTCAGAGTGTCTGGCAATTCTCAGCAAGTCACATGCCATCCAAACTGCAAAGTCTCACACAAGTCTCAGAAACCATATCCCCGCTCATACTCAGAATGCACTACTTCTCCCAGAGGTCTCTGTAAGTTGTCATAAACGAGAGACAAGGCAAGCACTGGAACAAATTGCCGCCCGTACACCAACCCAACCCCCCCTCACTCGCCTTCAGCTCTCCCCAGACAGCGCCCGACCCCCGCCATCTCTCCCAAGCGCCCGTAGGAATTGCCACCAATCCAGCCGGCCTCATAAGGATGAAAGGCTGAGATAAACAGAAGTCAAATCACTGGTGTGTGTGCGCTTCACTCTTAACACATCAGCCCAAGCTCTGCATCCCCTGGCTCCAATCCAGGACGGCGCTTTGCAGCAGCTGCAGTAAAATGAAGCGCCACGAACTGCACAAGGAGCACATCTGCCGGCCAGGCACCGTACACAGAGCACACAGGCCCGCATTCAGCCACCCCTTTTTCTGCTCAGCTGACTGCCTCCCTCCCGGTCGCTCTCCTCCTCTGCTGGTCTCTTTCCTCGGCCCTCACCACTGGCTGCCATGTCTGCCCCCACTCCCCCCCAGTGGGTGCCTGCTGCTTTCCTTTTTTTTGGCATCTTTTATATAACGCGAACTCGACCCAAAGGTATTGGAGCACTGTACATGAGCACCGTATTTACATTACATTGGTCTCTGCCCTGTGTTCCAGCCAACCCGTGGAGAGCCCAATGATTCCAACCTGGTTGAGGAGGACCCCCAGGCAATGCACCTCTACAGATGTTCACTTGCGCCATTACCGAGGTGCTGCATTTCATCATATTCTTCGCACCCTAGTAAATATGAGCCAATACTCTAATGCGAGATAAGCCCCCGCCTCCAAAGAAACAACAACATTCTCAACCAGTGTTGCTGACTGCAAAGTACATGAATGTCCTTAACTTACATGATGTATTTCGAAGTCGCTCGTAGAATTGTCTCACTTCATGTTACGTCATTACTTCAAAGAGTTTTTTGCTACGTTGATGCAGCAAAGTGATTCATATTACGACACTGCCTCAAAGTATTTAATTACATTCCACTCTTGCAACGCACTTCACATCATTCACTCGCTACTAAGTGCTTAATGGTGCTATGCAGCAAAGTCCTTTTTCTTAACCCTCTGTAGCACAGCACTTTGTTACTCAATTTAAAAGGTGTCAAGTCTGTGGATATTGTAGAGTGTTGGCTGTTAAGGCTCAAGTAAACACAGGTAATAATGATAATATTCCCACAGTCAAATCGCACTTTGAACTCAGCGCTCCATGTACAAGTTATATCTTGTTTGTGTAGCATGCAGGATAAGTTGGTCACGGTGAGAAGGTGAAGGTGATAGCATCTTCTCACCCTTAATCTGTAACTGTGCGCAGTGGCCCAGCTGCACTGACATGCATCAGGCAAGTGTCTTGACAGTGAGTGTAGTTTCAATGTACCCCTCACCTATGTCAACAAACTAATTACTTCTTTCATTTTCTGTGGTCAAATCCATTGGCGACCGGCATCTACGGGGGCAAGCAAATGGGAAGTCTGCAAGCTCTTACAAGCAAAACAGACCTCTCCGCTCCAGCCTCAATTCCATTGAGGAGTGTGGCTCAATGGTTAGAGCGGCAGACCCTGAAGCAGAGTTCTGGCCAGGGACCAGGGTTCGATTCCCGCCTCGGCGGGGCCCGGGCTCGATTTCCTCGGACCTGGCTATTCTCGCATCGGTGCCTATTCTAATCACGGGCCCCACGCTGCAACTCTGGCCAATAGCTTGCTTAGCCTCCACACCGGCACCAACAGCGCTAAGGATGCCTGGCGTCACCCAGGGGGTGCCCAGGAATGGACACTTCACAGGGAAAGCCAGGAGGGGTTCCACAGCGGTATGAGTATCAGCGCCAGGAAACCGCAAAGGCGACACCGCAAGGAGGCAGTCTGGTGACAGCGCGCTCTATAAGTACCTTGACATTCTTTCAAATCAAGTTTAAACAGTACTCACAAAACAGGTGTCTTACATTGAAGATTAGCACCGATCATAGTAGATCCTCATTATGAAAAGAAATCCTTAGAAGTTTCCATATTTTGGGTCCAAGCAGCAAAACTCCATGACAAGCAAAATACAAAGTATACAGAAGTACATGAAATTAAGAAGAGAAGTCAAGAACTGTCAATTTCAGAGATAATCCCTGGACTACCCATCCTGGCCAACAGCCTGTAATTACCGCCTACTGTCAACATACACATAGCCCAAAATAATCAACACGTGCAGCTAGCTACCAACAAGGGACCCAATTAACCCACCTGGATCAGAGGCATCCTGCCTTCATAAATGGAATATAGTCCAATATAACTTATAACTCGATACCAGCTGAACACACATGCAACATCTGAAGACATATGCTACACACTGCTAGTCAGAGGATTTACACAGTCCTTAGTTAAGGTCCAGACCAGCTATATATTCTGACCAATATCTGGCATTTTATAGACGAGAACCTATAACAAGGATCAAAGAAACGAAGTCTGTAACCAAAGTTAAAGAGTACTAGAAGTCAAGCAAGCATACAATTCAGAGCTTAGCTATTGTGAATGCTATTTAGTTTCAAGAATACAAACTTGCAGCCACAGCCTAATATGAAATTGTGATTTGAGTGATTAGTTTTTATGTACGTTTAAGTTTGATGTACAAAGAAGGATATATTTTTTAAGTTATCATAAATAGGTTATAACCAGGTTCTACAGACGTGCTCAGCATTTGATCAAAACTCAAACCATAAATCACACTCCAAATGGATTAAGAACGATCTCACACATGATGTGAAGGATGCTACTTCATTAATCGCCTGGAGGTGAATCAATTTGCACTCGACACCGGCCTTGGAGTCATAGCCCGACCCCGGGAACTAGACACAGACCAAGTGGGGATCAGACACAAACATCTGCCTGTGACATTCCCCGCAAGGTAGAAACATTGTAGTTTTGTAGGGGACATGTCCCTACCACACTGGAAGCAACCGCTCAAATATGGTCAACAAAAAGATTGAAAAAGTTAGTGGAGAAAAAAAATGAATGCCCATGGTAGCTCTCTGGATCTGCACTGTTGGCATAGAAAGGAAAGGAACCGATGTCAGTGTGCTGGGGTGGTGTTTATATGGGCACCAAAACGTCACTTCCAACATGGACAACGCCAACATGGAGTCAATAGACGCCATTCTGGAATGCAGAGGTACTGCTTAAGGTTTTTGTGATCAAGTCTGACACCTGGGGAATATTCTAAGGATAATAATCTGTGGTTAGAAGTCTCTAACAGAAATCATTATATTAACATCATGCAGCTGTTCATCATCAAACCAGACATTAAGTATCTACACAGTTGCAAGATCACCACTTTCTCATGGTTCAACCGATTAAGTGCACATTAATCTGGAGATGCTCCTCATTTCTCCAACAATGCACACATGTTAACATGGCTTCAAGCCTTAATTCTGACAGCAGTTTATACCAGAGAGCTGAGCTGCTCAATTTCACAACCCTTTCTTTAAGTCAGTCAGCGTACTAACTTTTTTGAAAACAAAACATCACTTTGACAGAAGAACAAGAAAACCAGGTTACATTTGCTAGGGCGTGGGCAAACTATTCGAGAGTTTTTGTCAAGTATAGGAATTGGAGTGTGTACAAAGTTTGCTAGCTAGAGTGACGTGGAAGCCAACCAATGGTAAGTAATGGGCGGGCTGTAAGCCAGTTTTAAGCTTTGTGTTTTTTAACAATAGATTTTGCAGACAGTGAATGTGCACTGTTCAGGCGAAACCTAAAAAGGAAGAATAATGCTCCAGTAGAAAACCGTGGTAAAAATGTCCAAAAAGCCCATCATATTTAAACAAATTAAACATGCAATAGTGGAAAATCTAAATGTCCCAGATATGTCTTCCTAATGTGAAAGGTTGAAGGTAGATGAGACACCACCTGTTTCTGAAGTCCAGAAAGTGAAGCCATTAAGTCGTATCAGTCCACACGGGGTTGGTAATAGAGTGAAAGGAAAAAACAGAAACAAGCACAGGACCATCTCTCCGGTCCCTGTATTGGGATCCGCGATGCCCTAAAATGGGAAAGAGTTATTTTGTCTCGCGTGTCTATACACATTGGATATAATAGACAGTTTATGTAGAGCTGTTCCCATCCCGATCAAATGCAGAGGGTTCTGGCCAACACACCAGGTCCATAAAATGTAGTAGTTTCTGGCACGCACACACCATACAGAATTCGCTTTCCACGATAGCACCACAGTGAACATAGCCGTTTTGTAGCAGTTTGCGTGCTCTAGCACAGACCACTTGCCCAGCATACAGAGCAATTCCTAGTATCTCCCACCTGCTTCTAATGCTAACCCCCTGCGTTGATGTGGTGTAATGTACCCCAATGTGCGAGTTTGACAGGCTGATTCAGTTGTTGGAAAGAGCTGAGAGAAGTGCTTGCAAGAAAGGGGCAAATGCCTGAGAACACTCACAACATCCAGAAGAGGTGCAACTGCAGTCATGCATTATGTCACTGTTAAGAATTGCCATTTCTGTTTTAGCAAGGTAGCACTGGGATACTGTGCTTCGTAGTCTTTGAGGTGATGCAAACAGACCTCCAGCAAGTCAAATATCTCCTAAATCCAAGCAGACTAGGTATTTTTAACAAAAAAGATTCATCAAACCTAGACCACAAACTTTACAGGATAGCCATGACAGAGCTGGGAGTGGAGTATCCGGACCTGGCTAACTTGACCTCACTGAGAATCTGTACTGAAAGGCTGCAAAAACCAGTGGAAAACTGAGGGATTTCAAAAGCAAATTCACTCCAATGGAAAAACCTGCAGCAATAATGTGTACAAAAGTCAAGAATGCAAAATAAAACGTCCAAGTCCTGAAAGCTAGAGTAAGTACAATGGACCCAAAAACCAAGACACATGAAACCTAAATCCAGCAGTTAAAGTAATACAGGACTGCACAATGTCTTCTGTTGGATAGCCTAAAACAGCAAGAATCGGTGAAGCCAGTAGGCCTCAGGGAGGAAAGACACATGGCTAGATAGGTGCAAAATTGACTGAGAAAGCTTGTCAACAAGATAACAAATAACCACCTGAAGGGGACTGTTCGAGGGCCTATTGTAAAAGTCTCCCTGGTGCCAGTGATTCACAGAAAATTAACTTATGGGAATACTTGTAAATTATACTAAGCTAAATTAGCAAGTTCAACAAAAATGTTGGACATAGTGGGGACATCTGGGGCTGTTGGCTTTTATGCAGTCCCACACACCTTCGGATGAGGTCATAGTGACAATATGCAGATTAGGTAAAGCAATTTGCATACTTTCCTCAGAATAGTGGAGATCCATTTTCCTCACAGTAGGTCCAAAGATAGCGAGTTGGTATGGTAAAGACCAGCTGACCATGCATGTTATAGGGGACCACTGTGGCAAAGAAGAAACATCACTGCTTGGGTCAATTACTGCCCTTCTCATATGGAGAACATACATCTCTTCTGAAACACCATGCAAGTGGAAGGTTGGATGCAAGTATAGGCCTATAAATATGCAAACATGGTGGCTTTGAAGGGACAAACTGTTCTGTGGAGCTGATATTATGTCTTTGGTTTATGTACTTTAACCCCTTGCATGCCCGCCCCTTTCCCCGCCCAGTGCCGCGCTTTGTATTAGCGGGCGGAGTTCATGACGAGCTGGACTCGTCATGGGCACAGCGCCACCGCAGCCCATGACGAGTCCAGCTCGTCATGGGCACTGAAGGGGTTAAGTTATACTTTGAACCGTTGTCACGGGCCCCTAAAAAGGAGTGGGTCCCATAGGCCACTGCCTACTTTGCCTATTTAGTAATCCGGAACTAGCAGCCAGGCAGTGACCCAAAGTTACAAACAGAGGTGCAGGTGCACAAAGAATCAAGGCAAAAAAGTGACAGACAAATGTGGCAAGTAAAAGAATGAGAATCTTATGGCCTAATGCCAGTTTACACAAATAACAGTCATTGCTAACTAGAACATGAAATGGTTAAACGTGGTCCAAAATGTATCGTGAACACTCAGATTCCCTCCTGGTGGGACTGCGAGGGACACATTGTGAATACTCACTGCCGATGAGGCCATTTTATAGACAGACAGGATGCACGAGGAGGAGAGCACATGAACTGTCTGACAGCGTACTTCCGGTTAGTACCATAGTGGTAAGAGATGGGCCTAAATGAATGGGAGCATGGTCTGACAAGAACTTCCGGTGTGTGATTATTTATAACCAATCGCAAACTACCACAAATTAAGGGAAAGGTTCAGAAACGCCAATAACTGCTCCCAATCGTTCTTTGAGGTCATGTAAACTATTAGCCTCGTGTAAATGAAGGTATTGACCTGTCTCGGAGCACTGCTGCAGAAGTACTGTAGAGGCCAGTGATGCATTAGGACATTCTGATGTCATTACATAAGCAGAGGTGGGCATGTAGTCACTTTGTTGTGCACCTATAAACCGCTGACAAAAAAAGTGCATATATCAAGCCTTTTTTCTGGGACCCTCCGGGACCCCCGTTTTTCAGAGGTACCTCTGAAATTAACTTGAAACCTTCAGTTTGAAAATCCTAAATCTAGTCACAGACGGGAAAACTCTTTAAAGTACGCGATTTATTTGCTTTTGTGAGAATATTTCCTCAGTGTGTGACATCTTGCCTGTGTGGTGGAACTTACAGACCAATCACTCCGCACGCTATTTTTCTGCTACATACTTTATCAGAGACAAATTCACACATCGTGACTTTGAGGTAAACGGAGTCTTCCTAACTACATCTGGCTGCAGATATTTTTAATGAAACACAATTAGAGGGCGGTTGTGCGGTCACATCTTGTGCCACCCGGATGTGACTGTGCAGCGGCTGCGCCTCCACCTCAGACCTGCAGACGACGCGCAGCACCTTCTGGTTTCGGCGAGGAGACGGAGAACACGTGCGGGTGAAGCAACAGCTTCAAGGCAGAGTGCATAGCAGCTTCCTTAATTACATTCGTCAGCGGTGCTGACTGCAGTATTGACAGCCTGGGGCTCGTGCGGTAGCTTCATTTTACGCTTCACACCCAACGAGCGGCCCGTGCCACAGCTCTGCCGTGCTCCCAGGATCAGACTTACTGTAAAATGATCAGTCACTATGTTTTCGTTACTCGGATGGGTTTGTGACCCCAATTGAATATTGCGCACGTTCACAGTTAATGCCAAAGAAAAACGTATTGTCCGATGGCTCTGCGCCTTCACTTTCTCCTTCATTGTTGGTTGTTTTAGGTTGGACTTCAGAAGTTAATGTGTACGTCTTTATATATTCATTATTTAACTATGTTTTGTAGTTTGTCCGAAAAGGTTATGCAGCTATGTAGGTCCACTGTGATTAGAAGAACATACAAATGGGCCCACGCGGTCCAGGACACCCCCTCCTTCTCAGAGTAGGGTATGCTCGTGAGGCCCTCAGATATTGGATTCAAGCGGGACATTGTTTTGCGCTCGGAAAATCCTAACACCAGTATACGGAATGAAAATATTAAATGCACCATTATTTCTGTAGGCACCGGACCTCCGTGTGTAAAACGGAGAGCAGATTTATGACCAACATGTGCGCCCAATAACACCTACTACTGTGAGGCGCACAGTAGTAACAGTGAGGTGTCTCCGGGGTCGAATCGCTGATACTACTCATCTCGTGCCCCGTTTAATTACTGCTAGTAACATTTGCGAACTGACGAGTGGATTTGTTGCCCTGCATCGTTGCCCTTTGTTCCCTGCTGTCTCTCCGTCCCCCGCCGCCGCTAAACACCATCAGCGGCCGCAGAGCGGGGACGGGACTACACTCCCCATCATTCCCAGCGCCAGGGGAGTCGCCTTGCCGTTTTCCCGCCAGAAGGCGTATATCAGACCATCGCGACTGCGGCAGAGCGGGCTGCTAGTAACATTTGCGAACTGACGAGTGGATTTGTTGCCCTGCATCGTTGCCCTTTGTTCCCTGCTGTCTCTCCGTCCCCCGCCGCCGCTAAACACCATCCCGTTTTCCCGCCAGAAGGCGTATATCAGACCATCGCGACTCCCGCGTCGCGGGACCGCGCGCGGGCTAAGCCCGGGCAAAGGGCGGGCCGTCTGTGGCTGTCCGGGGCTGTTCGCGACTGGGCTGGGCCCCCCCCTCTGATGAGTGGAAAAAGCGACGAAAGGTAGACTCTGACTGTTTCTTAAATTGTGCCTACTCTACTCCAAGTGCGCTGTATCTGATTACTCACGCTGTATGATTACTTGTATTAGTATTGAGACAAGCACAATTCAGAGCTGACCAATTAAACCACCTAAAATGACAACACGTAGCATGAAGAGTAGAGCTTCACTGGGAGGTTCTGTGCGTGGCACTTTGGACAACTTCATCACTAGAGCTGCTTCAGTCCTCGAACAGGAGATCGCTATGGTAGAGAGACGCCTATCGGCTGAATATGCTCAAAATAAACGTTCCTCTCTTGGACCAATTCAACTAGCAGTTTCTCCGAATCCCACAACTCCTGTTCCCTGCCTAACACATGATACTCCTAGCGAGTTTAGGATTTCTTCACCTAGATCTGAGTCCATACCTTTGACACAATCTCATATCCATTCACTATCACCGGCTGCCAAATCCCACCCGAACCTTTCTTCTGACTGCATATCGATAGTCGCATCACCCCCCAGGCTTACTGACACAAACCCTAAGCAGAAGAAGGGCACAAGAATTACCACTACTATTGCCCCCCCCACCTCCCAAAAAAAGAAAGAGAGGGTTGAAGAATGGTAATACAATTAGTAAATCTTACAAAACAGGGCATAAAGTTGCTGACCATCCTCCCCACGCTAAACACACAAACGATTCCGACTCTCAAATAAGTACCTGTAGTCACGATGTAATTATTAACGAACTTATAGGTCGATTAGAAACATTAGTCAAATCTCTCGTCCTTCCTGTATTGGAAAGAATAAAGGGTCTGTCTAAACAACTAGACTCATTAGAGAAGTTGACACAAAAAAATAGTGACCAACTTAAAGACCTATCGCTTAATACATTTATACCATCAAAAAGTCCCACTATTCTCAACTCCTCTTTAGCAATAAAAGAAAACCAAACAACTGTAGAAACAAGCACAAAATTACCAACTCGAGCAACTTATAAACACCAGCCGCCAGCTACAAAGAGTAATATTGACACAGTCCAAGGTCAGAACATTGATAACACTAAAAATGGCAATTCAAAACAAAAACAAGATATCGTATTTGCTGACACCGCTATGAGACCTAATGAGGGTTTTAATTGTAATCATATACATTTACCTCCAGAAGCAGTTCCCTACGTCGTAATCCTAACAGGAGTCCCACCCCTGGAATCAGGGAAAAAGGAGGGCTACTATGATCTGAAAAACAAGGTGATGTACTGGCTGAGACAGAATAGGCCGCTGCCGCCTAACATTAATGGGGAAATTCTGAATGTTCGCAGACTAACTTGGGTAGGCCCACGGCCGAAAGAAACACAAGGTGATGCGATCATTGTTAATTTTAGAGATTATAGAGCAACCAGCTACATAACCAACTGGCTACAAGACCAAAACCAAAGCTCTATAAGAACCTATGATCTGACCTATTTCTATCCACAGTCACTAGCTAGAAACTTAATACAGCCCAACATTTTTTCACGGGATAGACTAAGATCCTCCAATTTTAATATTTTAACATCTAACCGCTTTTCTCCTCTTGGAGGGTTAGAGGATGTTGACTGACTCTCCTTAAAAGATCACAAACAGGGCACTTCTTACGGCACAAGGAATGGAAAAGCACATAGTAATCCTTCCCATTTACCAATATCCCGTATTGCCCAAGTCATCGAGGAGTTATCTTGTTCAGCCCAAAATACTGATGTGGAGCCAAGGGCCGATAGATCGGAATCCCTGACACTTGCCCCGTATCTTAAAAACACTTCTGATCAAGATTGTAGCATACCAAAAATCGCAGCAGTGTTTTGGAACGTGGCAGGTCTACGCTCCAAATTAGAGAATGATATTTGGACTGATTTTATAGTAGATTTTAACATTGTGTCTGCAGGAGACATGGCAAACAACAGCGACCCATCTGGATGGCTACAGAACATATTTTTCACCAGCCGAACATTCCAACTTTGGCAGGGCTAAAGGAGGCTTAACCATTTATATATCAAATTTGGTTAAGTTAGAAAAAATAAAGGTGATAAAAACTTGACCCCAAATTTCAGCTTCTTAGCCTCATACCAAATTCCAGGGACCATTTCCTTTTGGTTAATTACTACAATAATCTATCAGACCTGGATGCAATGGGGAAAATTAATTCTATTTTCTCCATAATATTATCTATAATCAAGAAATCAACCAGAGAAGTGACCATCATATGGGGCGGCGACTTTAATCAGACTATCTGTGCAGCCCCAAATACCCCTTTGTGTGGCTTAAACGATGAGGATGACAACCCCATCTTACATTTTTCTCACTCAACTTTAGGCAGTCTACTAAACGAAATAATCTTTAACCTAGACTTGAGAATTGCAAATAAACCAGCAAACGGAAACATGATGCTGGCCCCTACCTTCCATGGCAGGGGTTGCAACTCGACGATTGATTTCATTTTGCTCTCTAATGGTTTGATATCAAAGGATTCTACCTTTGATATCCATCAGGTAGCTTTGAGTGACCATTACCCGCTAAGTATAACCTTTTCTATTTTCACAGGGCCCATCTATAAAATCCCTAGCGCCCTTAATCAAAATAACTTAGAATTGGCTAGAGTAAATGGCTACTCGCTAAAATGGGCTTTAGCTGATCCAGTAGAAATAGCTAGTATAGTGATTACTGAAGCATACCTACCTGTAATGAAATGTCTGGATCTGACTGTTTCAGACGACGACGTCATTACTAATTTCGGCCTAGTGATACAAACCATAAAAAATGCCCTAATGGTAAAAAAGAACAGTTCAAAGAAGAGCAGGCAGGGCTGGTTTAATCACTCGTGCACTACCGCCCACACTAAATTAAAACTTGCCTTACACAAGATGCCCAGGGATAGGGCAGAAATATCCAATCTAAGGAGGGCATATAATATTGCCATCAAGGAACGGAAATTGGAATTAAAACGACAACTCTGGGACCAATTACATGAGAGCTGTCTTAGTAATAATAATATCACCTTTTGGAAGATAGTAAAAACACCCTTTTTAACTGATAAGGGTAGCCTTCCAAACATAGAAGTTGCCATAGATGAAAGACAATGGGTAGAGCATTTCTCACAAATCTTTAAGACTAACTCAACATTAAATGCCCCTAGAGAAAACGATCTTCTTAAACACCAGCCCTCGACTTTCCCTATCGACATGACCATCACTTGCGATCAAGTTGAAAGGGCACTAAATGCAAGTAAAAAAGGCAAGGCCCCTGGCCCTGATGGCATCCCCATAGACTTTTATAAAACGCATCCTGAGCTCTGGATTCCTTTTTTGACGAGGGTTTTTAACGCACTGACTTCCATCGGTATCCCCGAGTCCTGGAAAAGATCTATATTAGTCCCTATCTTCAAGAAAGGAGACAGGAACTCACCCTCCTGCTACCGTCCCATCTCCCTTTTGGATTCCACAGGAAAAATGATGGGTCGGATATTACTCGATCGTTTACAGGAGTGGGTCACGGAAAACAACATCCTATCCGATTTACAATATGGGTTCCGCGAAGGTTTGGGGACCATAGACCAAGCCTTAAATTTGTCATTATTAATCGATAAATATGTTAACATCAAAGCTGGAGCTTTATATATGGTCTATGTAGATCTATCAGCTGCATTCGACTGTGTTAGCCATTCCAAACTCTGGCCCATCCTATTAGACCTGGGGGTGGAACAAACTGTAGTAACCTATATTAGGGAACTGTATGCTGATGCATCAGCCAGAGTAAGGTTTGGCATCAGTGGGGAACTCACAGCGTCGTTTGGGGGGGAAAAGGGTGTGAGGCAGGGATGCGTCCTGGCCCCATTTCTATTCACCCTCTATACAAATGGCTTGGAGAGGGAGATGTTGAAAGGGGCTCAGGACCTTCCTATGGTAGCAAACCGCCCTGTGCCAGCCCTCTTGTACGCTGACGACGCTGTGATATTAGCTCGTACACCTATCGAATTACAGAAGGCCCTAAGCAGTTATGCTTCATTCATGGCCAGCCTAGATCTTAAAATTAATGTTGGGAAAACTTTCGTCATGAAGGCAGGTGTTGGAAGGAAAAATAAAACTAGGCCTATCTATCTGAACAACGAAAGATTGTCAACTACCGATAAGTATCCCTATCTCGGCGTCATGATTGACGAAAAACTTAGCTGGAAACCGGCTGTTGAAGTGAGGAAATTGCAATTCGCAAGAACTACCTCTGCACTCACAAATTTTTCAAGGAAAATAGGGAAAAAAGCGCCCGCAGAGATGATCAAAATTTATAAAGCCAAATGCCTTTCAGTAGCTCTATACGGAGCAGGCGTATGGGGCCACGCAGTGGCTACCCCTATCCAATTGGTAGAGAATGGCTTTCTGAAATATCTTCTTGCCTTACCCACCACAGCCGCCAACTATCCCTGTCACGTGGAACTGGGTCTCCCATACGTGATAGACTTGGTGAGAATCCAGCCTCTGTTATTATGGCACAGGATTTGGACATCTGAACAAACAGTCCTTACGCAGCAAATTATCCAAGATTGTAAGGGCTTAGATAATGCATATAGATCCAGGTGGTTAGTCTATGTCAAAAAGTTTTTAACTGATCTTGGGCTAGAAAAATATTATAAAGACCCGACCAAGATCCAACAATTAACAAGAAAGGTTTTTTATAAACTTTGCCTTAATCATCTTGAAGAGCTCAGACTTAACTTAGAGGTTATGAAACAAACAACCAGACATTGTTTATTAGTCCAGTCGGTATTTGGTATTCAGCCCTACCTGACATATAGCATAGCTCCCTATGAATTGTTCCTTTTAGTCAGGTTTAGACTGAACCTCTTTTATCGTCTGGTGACTTTTCCGTTCAAGAATAACTGGGACAAAATATTGCCACCCTGCCCCTGTGATGGGACATCATCCCAGTCTACACTCCACACTATTCTTTTTTGTAAATATTACATGCACCAACGGAGGAATTTATTAATCCCCCTATTAAAGCGCAGGGGCTTTCGTACATGCCGCCCGGCTCTATTATTCTTACAGTTACTTGAGGGGGAAGAGGTGGTTTACATTGTCTCTAACCTCTTACAGAATATTATGCGACATAGACCGAACTTAGGGTAACTTTTAATTTATCTGATCTATGGCCAAAATGATTACATCATACCCTTTTAAATATGTTATTCTTTTGCACTGTCATTTTAACCTACCAGATGGAAAATGCTGCTAATACCCATGTCGATGAAGTAGACTATTTTAAATTTACTGTTTTTATGTGATGAATTTTATAATGTATATGTTTTAACAGTATCTTTTATGGCTTTTTTTCTGAAATGCCGAATAAAGAAAGATTGAATTGAATATGTAAATTATATATCTGGCTTCTCTAATCTCCGACCATTAAGGGGCCCTCGCTCCGAACAGCATCTCCCTGTCTGCGCTGCTGACAGTCTCTCTCCATCACGAACCCCCGATGCAATGAACCAGACCAACTGTGGGGTCACCCGTGGTTAAAGTCCAGCCAAGCTGCTCCATTTCGCAGTTCTCAAGGTTAATTGCAGCTCAAAAGAGGCGCCAAGCGCCCGTGATGACAGCGCCAGCTCCTGCGCGCGCCACGGGCGCCGGCCATCTTTCCCTTTCGCGCTCTGGTGACAGGATATAAACATTTAAGAAAAAGAACAATGCTGTGCGAGGGATTGAGGCTGGTTGATGGGTGGAGGGGCGGGTGTTAAGAGTGCGCTTGACGCAGCTCCACGTCTCCCTTTTTTGTCCGGCCCATCCGGACTGGATCGCAGGGCTTGTTTACATAACATGCCTCTTGCGATAAGAAACTGCTTCACGACAGCCGTGAAGTAGGCGATCCAGTCCGGATGGGCCGGACAAAAAAAGCCAAAAGGAGGCATCCCAGATAGCTTATTTCCAATGGCAGGCCACCGTTTAGCATAAACGGTGACGCCAGCCAATGGTAATAAGGGGCGGGGCTTAAAGCCCTTTTGTCAAACTCCTCATTAGCAATAAATCTCGCTGAGCGAGCTGTGCATCTGCGCAGCAATGCTAGAAGAGACCTAAAAAACATTATATGGCGCCTCTGGGTGTGATTCTAGAATAAGACAACATAAGACTAGGCTAGAGCATCCAATGGGGTAGTTTTTCTGCAGGCAGCATGGGTACAAAGCGGAAAAGCCGTCATACATCAAGAGCCATGAGGGTCAGGGTAGACTCTTTACAATAAGACGCGACATCCTCCCCTGGATGAACAGATTCTCTGTGGTAAAGCACATCGATCACCAGGGAGACAGAATGTTCAAGATCCTTGCACATCTTCCTGGAATGGAAGATTTCAATTTTACCAAAATACCACCCCCTAATGTTACAAATGTATTAAATTCTAATTTAGCCGCACATTCATAGATGAGGACATTGGAAATCTCACAGATGGTTAGGATAAATTGCATGAAAATTAATGATATGCCCAGCCTTCTATACATAACAAGGACATTACCATTAGAAACTCAGTTAATAACAGTTAAAACTATACGGAAAAAGCAATGCAACTTAATTTGGGACGATGAAACTATAAATGGCTAAAACTATACTCTATTGAACTTCCTACTAAAGCGGCCTTGGTTCTCCTGGCCTCAATAGATATATCATGGTTACACAGCTGCCTCAAGCTATTACTTGGTTTTCACCGTTAAATACTACACCATGGTATCTGATTGGAATATGTGATGTTTTTCCGCATGCGTTTACAACGCATGCCATAACAACGCAGTTGTAACAACGACGTGTTGTTATTTCACATACCGTTAAAACTCAAGTCGTAACAACGACTTCCGTTAGGGGGCGCTGGATGTTGGAATACTATAATTTACTATTCCAACTCCAGTCTGTGCGGACACAACGCAAGTCGTTGTTCTGACTTGCGTTGTAACGGTGTGCGAAATAACGCGGTCATTGTAACAACCGAGTTTATGGCATGCGTTGTTATGCATGCATGATAAACGCTGTTTATCGTCTGATTGAACACAAGTCGTGCAAGGTTCCCTTAACCCATTTGCTGTGGTTCCTCCCCCTACGTGCAAAGACCTCCACAAAATCTAACACTGAAGTCCTGAAATAAAGTGGCACACACCAAAACCCATAACACCATCTATAGGAACCCGCGATTTTACCCGGGGTATAACTGATCAAGGATACTTCCACCATGTTAAGTTCATTGATTGAGGGGGGCATTCTCAAAAATAGTAAGCAATGTGCTATAGAATTTCACTTAAGGCTGAATGGTATTTTTACAATCACACTACACAACTACTGCACTCTGTTTATCGTCTGATTGAACACAAGTCGTGCAAGGTTCCCTTAACCCATTTGCTGTGGTTCCTCCCCCTACGTGCAAAGACCTCCACAAAATCTAACACTGAAGTCCTGAAATAAAGTGGCACACACCAAAACCCATAACACCATCTATAGGAACCCGCGATTTTACCCGGGGTATAACTGATCAAGGATACTTCCACCATGTTAAGTTCATTGATTGAGGGGGGCATTCTCAAAAATAGTAAGCAATGTGCTATAGAATTTCACTTAAGGCTGAATGGTATTTTTACAATCACACTACACAACTACTGCACTCGGCCAAATAGCAATTAGTCAATGAAGGTGGCAGCAGAGATTTAACAAAAATGGAAGACTTGTTTGCTGAAGGAGATACTTGAAAACTATATCATGCTTACACCGAGCATTAGAATGCAACCACCCTAAACAGTCGCTATAATATGTGATAAAATAATCTGAAGAAATAACTGAAGGACAGGATATGGCAAAGAGCGACAAAATCACCCATATGCATCCAATATAAGGAGAATGCGCTTAAGGTCATGCTACAGTAGTAGTCGATCCCAGTTCGTTTAAAGGCAATGAGTGGACGTTCTGAATTATGGTGGAGAGGTTGTAATAAGCAGGGCTCTTACTAACAGATGAAAGTTGTAAGCACTGTTGAGACCCAATACGGATTTTATACATCTAGCATAGGACTACCCCAAGACTGGGTATTATTGGGGTACGGTTTATGAGCTTCTCTATATTATAACTGAAGTAAACAAGACACCTGTGCCCATGATGGCCCTCCTGGATACATGGTGAAGTTGCAGTATTAGCTGTTGAAAAGAAAAATAGAAGTTTAAAAAAACAAGCAGGGCTCCTATATTCACATGGGGTGGACGTGCAATCACACTGGAATTTTTTGGGGTAAGTCCTCTTAATTATAAATATATTACAAATATAAAGTTACCAATGAACACCAGATTGGGTACAGTCCCCCCTCACCAGCATCACTCAATGTCCTCATCCACAAACAGATTGAGGTACAGGACATAGAGCATAAAGTACTACACAAGTAGTTTATCAGGCATCAGACTATGTTAGTTGTACCAAATCGACGCCATGATGTACAGAATTAACACTAATTTTAAGAGGCCACATAGCTGAAGATGCTGATTAGCAGGCTACCCGAAGAGATGGGAGACCCATACTCTTCTTATCAGAGTGGCACAAAAGGACTGGTTTACGATAAAAGTGCATATTTCCTTTGTTTTCAGGTTGTGCACAACCCAAATCAATTTAAGCAAGTTATCGCTTTTTAAAATTTTAACTGGTCAACCGTGTTTCTTTCCTTTAAAAAAGGCAGCACAATTCATTGTATATATGCATTTAAGGCATTAGATTTTTCATTAATTTGTACTAAATTGACTCTTACTTGATGCAAAATGGCGTAAATGTAAATAATTTACATAGTCTGCATTTAGATGCAAAAGTTATCGAGCAACCATTTAATGTTGGAGGTGAAATGTATCATTCAATAGTGGTTGTATAATACATGCCAACTGTCACAACACAATTTGAGTGTACTCATGAAAAAAATGGGTAGCAATTCTAGATTTAGCCAACAAGCCAAAGACTCACGATTGGATCAGCTGTGCGATGTAGACTATGGAGGAATTTTTTGGGACGTGTACTTAGTTCCATGATCAGGATTTCTTACGAGGTGTGGGGCAAAATGTACATCTCAGTATGTTAAAAAATAATGCACTGCCACTCACAAAACAAGCACATAACAGTTTGTTTTAATTTTTACAATATGACAATTTGATTGGATTGTGCCATACAATGTGGATGCAGTTAGCACTTTCCATGCGTCGGACAGCTGGGAGCTGTCGGAAGCTGCAGTGCTCGTGTGCGGACGGCTACCAGCCATCCACGCACATGGCACCAGAAATCTCTCTGGTGCCAGAGAAATTTCATTTCAACCAAAACAGCCTCCGGAGATGGAGAAGAGCTTCCCCAGCTCTCAAAGCTGTTCGAATTGTTTCAGTGAAATGACGATCAGCTTGCACAGCATACTGACGTCATTTCACTGCAACCGAAACTGCAATGAGCCGATAGGCAGTAAAACTGAAACGAGCCTATGTGCTGGTGGGGCTATCTCAGCCTCCCGAGCACATAGGCAGACGGGGGAGGTATCACTGGAAAGGGAAGAATGTCCCTTTTCCAATGGTACCCCTCCCTAGTGGATCTCTGCTTGGGGCAATTGCTGCGGGAGAGCAATCCCCAAGCAGGGATCCACCATTAGACACCAGGGAGGGGGAAGCAGCCCCTTGGGAAATGGCTTTTGCTTCCACCCCTCACGTTTTGTAAAAAATTCAGTCTAGGGGAACCTAAAAAACCCAGACAATTCTGAAAACTAGACACACGGGAGTGTCCAGGGAGGTGCGCCTTATATGGATCCCCCAATGTTTTCTTACCCAGACTCCATTGCAAACCTAAAATTTAGCTAAAAAGTCAAATTTTCCTCTAATTTCTGTGTGGTAAAGTTGTGGGAACACAGCTTGGCACAAATTTCTTACCACTCAGCGTTCCCCTGAACTAAAAATGATACCTCGCTGGTGTGGATGGGCCAAGTGCCAGTGACATGGAAGGGCCAAAAACTTGTAGATATTGAGGGGGACCCAAACCGGGTCAAAAAGGGCAGTTTGTTTATACGTTTGTAGGCTGACGCTACTTTGGGCACCCATACAAGCGAGGTGTTCTTTTTACGGGAGAGCAAGGGGAATGCTGGGCGGGAGGAAATTTGTGCCTGCGCAGTGCTCCTTCAACTGTCCCACACAGAAATGTGAGGAAAATATGACTTGGTAAGTAAATTTGAGGTTTGCAGAGGATTCTTGGTTATAAAACGATGGGGAATCTATGCAAGCCACACTGCCGGCCGCGGGCCGTCCGCGCACACACACACTGCCGGCCGCGGGCCGTCCGCGCACACACACACTGCCGGCCGCGGGCCGTCCGCGCACACACACACTGCCGGCCGCGGGCCGTCCGCGCACACACACACTGCCGGCCGCGGGCCGTCCGCGCACACACACACTGCCGGCCGCGGGCCGTCCGCGCACACACACACTGCCGGCCGCGGGCCGTCCGCGCACACACACACACTGCCGGCCGCGCACACCTCCAGCCGAGGGCCATCCGCGCACACCGCCAGCCGAGGGCCATCCACGCACACTCTCTCTCCCTTTCCTCTTTCTTCTTTCCTCTTTCTTCTTTCCTCTTTCTTCTTTTCTCTTTCCCTCTTTCTTCTTCCTTTCTTTCTTCTTCCCCTTTCTCTCTTCTCCCTGGTTTCCAGTGGTTTTCTGCAACCGCTTGGGGGCAGATGAGACTAAAAATATCACCGAAACAGCCAAAATATGTCTAAAAACAAAATGAGGTGGGGCATTGTCATACTACCCCCAGTCCCCACCCACCTATCGAGCACCGCCCAAAGTACAAACTATACAGATAGCCGAGGACATAGTACTCACCGCTCACACATATAACTGATGCTAAGCAACTTGTTTAGAGAAGGGGGGAGGAAGGGAGTTGAAAGTTAGAACTGGATGGACCGGTTGTCCAATTCAAGCTAAACTGATTCTACCATGGAAGACTCTGAGTACCCTGTAACGTACAATGTATAACAAATGTCTGACACTCAAGATGTAAGAGAACTTCTGTGAATGTTATGCACACTAAATGCCAATAAAATCTGTGAGAAAGAAAAAAAAACTTAAGGAAAATGTGATTTTATTTTAGCCAAATTTGAGGATCCTTGGTAGCAAAAACGTTGGGGATCCACGCAAACCATACCTCCGTGGAATACCCTGGGTGTCTAGTTTTCAGAAATGTCTGGATTAGGTAGTTTGCTCTAGATGGCTGCCTAGTCTGGGACCACAAACGCATGTGACCCCCTTGCAAAACCAGGTTGTTTTGTGATAGATAATTTTGACGTCTCCACAATACATTTTGGGACCTTCACTGCAGAAGGTACTTGGCCAACCCACACAAGTGAGGTACCATTTTTATCAGGAGGCTTGGGGAAAATGGTGGGTGGATAGAAGTTTGTGGCTCCCTCAAGATTTCAGATCTTTTCCACCACAGAAATGTGAGGGAAATGTGTACTTTCAAAGTATGAGGTTTGCATGGGATTCAGGGTAACAAACTGGTGGGAGCTACAAAAAGTCACCCAATCTAGATTCCCCTCTAAGTAGCGTTCAAAAATGTACAACTTTTCTAGGTTTCCCTAGGTGCCGACTGAGCTAGGGTCCAAAATCTACAACCAGGGGCATTGCATAAAAAAGAAAAATGTTTTCTCTGGAAAAATGTGATGGGTCCATGTTGAGTTTAGGGCAGTTTTTAGTTGCGGGGACTAGGCCTACCCACACAAGTATGGTAACAATTTTATCCGGAGACTTGGGGGGGAATGCCGGGTGGGTGAAAGTTTGTGGCTCCCCGCAGATTCCAAAACTTTCCTTCACAGAAATGAGGAAAATTTGTTTTGACAAAGTCTGAGGTTTGCAAGAGATTCTGGGTAACAGAACCTGGTGAGAGAGCAACACAAGTCACCCCAGCCTGGATTCCGCTGGGTGTGCAGTTTACAAAAATGTACAGGTTTGCTAGGTTTCCCGAGCTACCGGCTGAGCTAGGGTCCAGATTCCACAGCTAGATACATTACGAAAGAAGGGTCCGTTTTCAATGGAAAAATGTGATGTGCCCACGTTGCGTTTCAGGCTGTTTCCAGTCATGGGACATGGCCTACCCACACAAGTGACGTATCATTTTTATCGGGAGAGCTTGGGGGAAACACAGTATTGTAGAAGAAGTGTTATTACCAATTGACTTTCTAAGAAAGTCTGCCTTCCAAATGTACGACAATGTGTAAAAAATAAGTCATTTAAAAATAAATCCTCTAATTCACATGCTAGTAGGGGTACCCACAGTTTCGGAGATGTGCAAATAACTACTGCTTCTAAACTGTATATTTTGTTCCCATTTCGGAAATGCCTAGGTGACCTCGATACCTATATTTCACTCTATATTTTACCAAATGAATTGCTATATACCCGGTACACAATGAAAAACCATTGCTCAGCGCAGCTCAGTTATTGGTTTTGGGTACCTCTACAAGTGCTATGTATCCCCACAACCAGAGGGTCCAGCGAACGTAACGGTATATTGCTTTAAAAAATCTGCCATACTTAAAAGAAGTTAAAGGTGAAAACATTGGCACAATGGCTGTTTTTTTCAACTCAATTTCAATATTTTTTTATTTCAATTATTAGTTTTATAGGAAAACCTTGAAGGATCTACACAAATTACCCCTTGCTGAATTCAGAATTTTGTTTACTTTTCAGAAATGTATAGTTTTCTCGGATCCATTATTGCTTTCACACCCATTTCCAACACTAACTGGAAGGAGATAGAAAGCCCAAAAAATAGGCTTTGTGCCAGTAAAATGCCAAAACTGTGGAGAAAAATTTAGGTTTTCTGACATAAGTCTACATGTTCCTGAAAACTGGGAAGCTGTATAGTGGCTTATTTCTTGGTACCCTCCAGGGGAACCCACAAACCCTGGGTACCTTAGAATCCTTAAGATGTTGGGGGGAAAAAAGGACACAAATTTGGTGTGAATACCTTATGTGGACAAAACGTTACAGGAGCCTAAGCGCGAACTACACCATATAGCCAACAAGCATTGAAAATGCAATAGGCCTCGCCTTTTATTAAGTTAACCCCTTCGCTGCGGCGTGAATTCCGCCGCAGCGCTGGGGGGGGGGGGGGGGGGTTTGGGGGGGTTGACGGCGCCGCCATGCTCATGACGGAACCATGCCGTCATGAGTCACGGGTGAGCTGTGCTCATGACGGCGTAGTTCCGTCATGACTCCACCCACTGCGCTAATCGCCCGCACAGGCGGGGAATTAGCGCCGCGTGGGAGGAGCGGCCGCCAACGGCCGCAGCATGACGGAACCACTCCGTCATGAGCACAGCGCACCCGTGGCTCATGACGGAGTGGTTCCGTCATGAGCGGGGAACGGGTTAAAGCCATTTGCTTTGCTAATGGTATTATATAGCAAAGCAAATGGCTTTAACTTAATAAAAGGCAAGGCCTATTGCATTTTCAATGCTTGTTGTACCTCTTGTCAACCAGCCCTATTCATTTAACCTTTCATTAGTGCCTGTACAGCTTCACTGTCTGAGGAGGGGAGCGAAAAAGCAGAGGGCCCACTGGCACCCTTATTAGATTTCTCTGTCACATCCCAGACACCGGGGAGGAGCACGAGCCAGCGGCATTGTGGTGCACGCAGCTGCCCCGGAGCGCGGCTCTTCAGTGCACGTCAAGGGCATGCGCAACATATTGATAATCCCGTCATGGGATAAATGCAAGACATCAGGGGAGAGCCCCGGGGTGGCAATAACCAGCGTCTTTTGAGTTTCTTGCAAAGGCAAACATGTAGTTAAGGAATTCGCCGCAGAAGCTGCGGAGATGGCCCGCTTGAGATATGCCGGGGAAACACGTTATCGTTTGCTGGGCCGGAGGTAGAGGTCTGTGGCGACTCTAGGAAAAAAATGGCCGACGCTTGCACTTCCATTTGACGCGGGGGGAGGGGGGGGCGATGTCCCGTGCCTCGGCCGCTGCACGCTCGACAATGCAGGGGGGCGGGGAAAGGGTCAGAAACTCCAAAGTGTAAGGGAACACTGTTGACACCTAAAATCTTTTGGGCCCCCTGTTAAAAATGCTCCGTGCTAGGGGAGGATGCAGCAGAGGGGGGTGTCACTGCCGAAACCGGGGCAACCCCGTTAAGTCCTGGGTAGCGACTGACGTGTAGGTGCCAGGGCGAACCCTGCAGAAGTAAACACGGCGGAAGGGGGGCATGCAGCAGCTCTTGTGAGCCCCTAGGGCTTAAATCTCATGCACCAACCACCTACCCTCACCCATAACACACAACCCATTCCTGCCCGAGTCCCCAACTCACCCCTCCGGCTGTTCTTCCTCGTTATTTTCCTCTTCAGCGGCAGCCCGCAGCAGCGCCCTGCGGCTCCCCGCTCCACATCCGTCCCAAAGAGCGCCGTGCAGCACGGCCACGTAAGAGCGCCTCTGCAGCAAGCTGGGAGGGAGGCTGGCAGTGGCCCCGTCCGAGCCCCATGGCTGCAGCCTCAGTCCATGCTGGATTCTCACCTCCGAGGAGAGGAAGTGGGGCGGAAGCGATGACGTCATCCTAGCAACCAGCTGCCAAGCAGCAGCACTGGAGGGAGGGAAGGCAAGAAAGGCAAGCGATCTCTTGTCTTTATGGGGCCATGCGGCTTTGCTACAAACGTAAAGCAAGCGAGCCAGTCCAACTGGGACGGCTCTAAAAGAGAAAAGTGTACGTCACTACACGCCCTTTTCCAATGGCTGGCCACCGTTTAGCATAAAAGGTGACGCCAGCCAATGGAAAAGAGGGGCAGGGCTTAAAGCCCACTAGAGAAATCTCCTCAAATCATTAAATCTCGCCAGCGAGACTGCGCATGTCTCCGCAGTCTTACGCCAGGCGAGACCTAAAAAGGCTTAGCACACGGGGAGGCCTAGCAGCGAAAGGGTTAAAAAGATCCTTCTACTACATCAGATTTCCTCAGCTGACGGGGCAGAGCAGACAGGTATTCCACTTTTTTTTTTTTTTTTTTAAAGTGACACAATCAGACTTGCTTCAAGTATGATTTGTTTGGGAAATGATGAACGAAATATCTGGGGCCTTGATGCTAACCACGGCTGACAAAATGTATTTCCAGGTGGGGATTTGGTACCTGTGACAAATAGAGCCCACTGGCCAGTGTAGCTTATCACGTAGCGCATCACTGTGTAACAGGCTTTCAAAGTGGAAGCGAAGGAAACAGACTAAATGGCATTTCAATCTATAGTCAAACCAAGGGATGTGCTAAGGAACAAGCTCATCTCAACGAGGGCCTGTCCTTTTTAGGTCTCGCCTGATCCAGCACATGCGCTGGTCTGGCCGAGACATTTTGTATGCGGGTTTTCCAATTGCTGCCTGTGGCCTAAAGCCTGCATGCACGAGCGCAGCCGCCATGTGCACCTCTGCCGTGCTTGATCGCGTCCGCGATCACTTTCGGGGGCCGCGCAGCCGA